>NW_027531896.1:3487284-3542276 GCF_008692635.1 Crocuta crocuta | reverse complement strand
GAAGCGGGTGGGGGGGGGGGTGGGGGGGGTGGGGGCAGTTATACATCTGGGAAAGGTGTCTAATGGAAGGCAGTTCTCCCCCTTGAAAGAAAGGGGACTGGAGAGAGTATGACATGACATTCCCAAAATCACAGCTAAGAAACTCGGAAAGCCCAAGTCAAGCACCACTTGCTCTGGGCCTGTAACCCCCAGCCACAACCCTGCCCTCCACTGACTCTGACCTAGGAGAAGAAATTTGCCAAAGCACCAATCCAAACAACCCAAAGATTTCCAGCAAGAGACTTACGTGGAAGCCAGGCTTTCTAACATTGAGGAGAGCAGGAGAAGATGTGGCTTTCAGCACACGATTGCGTGATCATCACACATCTCATTCAACTCCCAACTCAAGGGTACCCTGTTCTCTTTCCTCGCACCTACTCTTTTCTATCCTAACAGTCCACGGATCCATAGTGGACAACAACTGCTTCTCTATTCATATAAATCATGGTAAAGGTAAAACTCAAATCAAGGTGTTTGTGTTTTCTCTCCCCGAGCAGAAGCGAGCGCTCTGCGAACACACAACCGTAGCCTTGCTTGGGCACAGATTGTCAGCAACACAGAGCCTGTAAATCTGCCCAGGCAGTTCTGTTCTTGAGTCATTAAGAACAACTGAGTGGGTGGAACGAGAACATGAAATTGCTGTGTGCACTCATGTTTTGTTTATGGAGCAATCATTTCTAGATGTGTTTTCTTTTTTTTTATGAAGAATCTTTTCTATGTTTGCCTTTTAACACCCCACCTTCCTTCCTGTCCCCAGCTCTCCCACACCCACTAAAAAGAAACATTGAGAGCATTACAAAAATCTCCATGATTTTAAGAATAGATTACATTAAGTGTCTCTCTACACCAATTCCTTTTACTTAAACAAAACAAATGACTAATATGAATAACACAGGTAACAACTGAATTTGAACACAGTATATAGCTTAAAAACCTCGTAACAACTGCTACCAAATCATGAAAAGCACCTTCCTTGTTCCATCATATGCCACGAGAACCTTGTTGACCCAGTGAATGGAAAGTTCTGTGATGCTAAGTCTCATCAGGGTTTAATTAGTGGTTTATGCACCTGCCACAGGCTTTTTCACTTAACTTCACTGTCCCTCACTTACTTTACAAAATGGGGATAATATCTACTCTGTGAAGACTGAGTGCCTAGAATATAGTAAGCACTCATGAAACTGTAGCCGCTATTTCCACTGCTAATAGTTTGCGGCAGCAACTGGCCAGACGGGATGGCTTTTTTTTTTTTTAATTTTTATTTATTTTTGAGAGAGAGAGAGACAGCATGAGCAGGGGAGGGTCAGAGAGAGAGGGAGACACAGAATCTGAAGCAGGCTCCAGGCTCTGAACTAGCTGTCAGCACAGAGCCTGATGCTGGGCTTGAACCCACGAACTGTGAGATCATGACCTGAGCCGAAGTCAGACGCTTAACCGACTGAGCCACCCAGGTGCCCCCAGACGGGATGGCTTTTGCCAGATCCTATTAACCCTTTTCTCTGATACACCCGTCCCCCAGCCTTGGCCGGAGCAGCGTCCAACCCAAGGGGGGCGCCCCAGACTTACCATGGTGATCACCTCAGTTAGTGCCCAGTCTTCTTGGACCTCTGGCAGTTACGGTTCATCTCTAGACTGACCTGCCCGGCTGCTGCCTCCACTCCTCCCACGCCCCCCACCATTGGAGGGGCATGTGTGTGTTTGTTGAGCTCTGGTGCTGTGTTTACCATCTGGGTGGATCTCACTTCATCATTTTTCCCCTTGTTGTTTTTGGCTTCTTGGCATTGTCCTGCCTGGCACACACACCCCAGCCATGTTCTCCTCACAGCACCATCCCCTTGTTTTCAGGAGCCGGCCTGCTGCTAGAGGCAGAGTGGTGACATCAGGTGCTTTAGACGAGAGAGCGATTGCATTAAATCCTCTCTCGGGGAAATGAGTTTGTTTTTTAAAAAAATATTCCACGGAACGGATCTAATAACTTGGTTCTGTAATCATTTCCCCTCTGCCTCCTCTAATTGCAAGGATTTTTTTTTTTTTTCCAGAACCAATGGAGTATTACTGCTTTTCAATAGGCTGGTGAGACTGCATTTGCAGAGGGTTTTCCTTCACAGGAGGGCCTTTCAGACTTTACCCACGACACAGACAGGTACAGAGAAGCCTCCCCTATAGGAACTGCAGGTAGCAATTCCAGGGCCAGTCCCAGAGAAGGTCTAGGAGGCCTCTGGGGTGCCCCGGGCCCCCAAATCATTCCCTCCCTGGGAGGGCTTGATGAGGCTCCACACAGATACCTGTCTTTGGTTCCAGAAGCCTGTCCAGCCAATAACATTTCGTGTCCAGGACAAGGTTTCACGGCAAGGATGCTAACCAGGCCAGGAGCCCGACTTCCTGCAAGCTCTGGGAGGGCTGCGGGATGATCAAATTCGAGAACTGAAAGCGGTGGCCACAGGCTTTTCCAAGAGAGCTGTATTGCTGCCAGTCAAACAGCACTTAATTTCCGGTGGGTTGTAAAAGTGCCATTTATCCTGCAGGCTTCGGGGCAGGCGGCACGCTAGGATTCTAAGTTAAATGATGCAAGAACAACTGCTCTCGGTAAGGATTCTGTGCTTCAGAATTAAAAACGAGGCAAAAAAGCCCAAACCTGCTTTTACTCCGATGGCAAATACTGTAGTGAAGAAATCACCTTCCATTAAATTCTCTTGATAGAGTCGCTGTAACCTGAGTTGATGGCCACCACCGGGGGCCCACAGCCATTTAGTGGCACCTGTAGGCACAAAGGGAGTTTTGTCCCTATGGCCTCAGGCCACGTTTTCGCCACATTGACACTGTCCCACCAATAAGAGGAAGGTGCCCAGGGGAAATGGGTGGAGTCAGGCCTGTTAGGATCTGAGGTGGCCAGAGAGGCGGTTGGAAAGGGGACAGCAGCAGTGGCCCTGACACAGCCAGGCAGTTGGCTGAGGATGCTGGTCTGCTGCCATCAAACGTTTACAACCCTCTCCTGGGTTTGCGGACCTATGATTTAGAAAATTATGGAGAACTTTTCATTTCTAAGGAGGGCCACATAAGAAACAACCTCAGGGAGCCATGTATCTGGAGCAGAGTCAGTAGGGTCTGTGTNGAGGGGAACTACTAAATGTTTCAGTGACTTGTTAATTAAATTACGTATAGGATGCAAAAATGCTGTTTCATAAATACTACCCCAAAATGCACAGTTAGCTTTGATAATAAACGTAGATTAGCAGTACAATAGAACATTCTGTGGGGAGGGTAATATTCTAGGTCCGTGCCAGCCAAGTGTGGCTGTCGATCCCTTGAAATGTGGCTGGCAGAGCTGAAGAATTTAATTTGTAACTTTACATTATTTCAATATTTCTTTAGATAACATACAGCTGATGGCTACGGTATTGGACAGCTCAGATTTAAGGGGATCAAAGTGGAAAAGAGAGCGGTGCCTGGGTGGCTGAGTCAGCTAAACGTCTGACTTCTGCTCAGGTCACGATCTCATGGTTCATGAGTTCAAGCCCCGCGTCGGGCTCTGTGCTGACAGCTCAGAGCCTGGAGCCTGCTTCAGATTCTGCGTCTTCCTCTCTCTCTGTCCCTTCCACCCCACCTCAAAAATAAATAAACATTTTTAAAAAAGTGGCAAAGAGAAAGGAGACACTTCCTGTTTGTCCAAATCCCAAAAGTAGGAACTCCCACTCATTTGCTAATGAATTCAGGCCACAGGAGTAAAAATAATAATAATTTCAGTTTCGATCCAAAGTGCTTTAATGCCAGTCTAAATGTTGAACCATAGTAGCTTCTTTTTTTCACAATTTCTCCAGGGAAAAAATACTATTTTATGCTTCTGGGAAATGGAAGTGTCATTCTCAGTATGGGTAGGCTTCTCCTGTCAGGTTATGATTTTTACAGCCAGAAGTATAAACAAGTTCTTCTATTGCTAATGACAGGTGAGGCTTCCCAGCCTGATGCAGACAACCACTTCATCCAATAATTCAGTGAGTTTCAACATTTCTGCTTGTGAAGTGGCAGCTTGCTCCTATGAGAAATGTTTCACGAGCTGATTGTGCAGCTCATGTCAGTGGATCTGAGTGCCCTTCTTGGGCCTAGGTGAGTCCCCTAAAAAGTGGCCTCTGCCCACAGAAAACAGGTACCAGGGAAGGGGCAGTACACGGACCTCCCTGTTCCCCATCCAAGCCCAAGACCCCAGCAGGCCCTGTGGAGCAGGACTTGAAGCCCTGACCTCACTTCCTGCAAGGGACAAAGGTCAAGCAGAGGGGGCATGAATAAGGTGGAACATAGGCCTCTTGAGCAGGGCAGGCTGAGAAGCAGGGAAGAGAGGGGTCAGATTCTTCTGGTTAAAAACAAAAAACTAGGGACGCCTGGGTGGCTCAGCCGGTTAAGCCTCTGACTCCTGATTTCTGCTCAGGTCATGATCTCATGGTTCTCGAGTTTGAGCCCTGCGTCGGGCTCTGCACTTATGGTGGGGAGCCTACTTGGGATTCTTTCTCTCTCCCTGTTTCCCTCTGCTCTTCCCCTACTCATGCTCTCTCTCTCTCAAAATAAATAAATTAATTAAAACAACACAAAAAAAACTAAAAGATCCAGGAAGCCAGCAGCTCGGAGTCCGGTATCTGAGCCAGACAACAATACACTTGTTAAAATCCCTGAAGGGCAAGCATCACACAGCAACACCTTCTGATCTCAGAGCTCTGACTGGTCTTGTGAAAAGCAGCAGGGCCCCTAAGCGGTGGCGTGTCCCCTCAGCAGCCGGGAGGGGCGTGGGGTGTCCCAGCCGGCTGGTGGGTGTGAACACAGGCACGCCGGTACAGGAGGTACAGGCCTGCTTAATTGATACAGTCTCCTAATGAACGGGATAAACACCATTTGGGGCCATTTGCTGTGAAATGGACTGGGGCGTATAAGAAGCCGGCCTTGTACGAGCAGAAAACAGACACGTCGGCAGAAAATAATGTGCTGGAAAAGTTTTAAATTAAAGACGTGCCGTTCTGAGTGTGCAGAGGCGTTAATGCTTATGTAATTAATCATTTCATATTTAAAGATTGGGATTTTTTTCCCCTTTTAATTAATTAGCCAATAGACTCATTATACTACATTTTTCATGTCAAAAAGGCAGTAGATTCTAAGAGAAGGGAGGGAGGCCACAGGGGAGAAGTGACAGCCGTGGTGATAGAGTGTGCTGTGAAAAGGACAGGGAACCTCTGTTATCTCTGCCTAAAAATTCCCTTTGAAGGGCGCAGGAAGGCAGAACTGGTCCAAATGCATGGGACTTATCTACGTCCCATGAATGCAAGACTTCATCGGTGCTCACCATTTCAGAACCTGCATTTAGCCCCTTACCGAGAGCTGCGGCCTGCTTGGTCCATGCATTTGTCTTTTACTAGAAAGAGGGTACAGCATGAGGCCAAAGATTGGGCTCTGAAGCCAACCACCCTGAGTTCCAGACCTGGCTACTCCTTCTCAGCTGGGGACTTTGGCCACGTTGCCTGAACTTCTTCATGCCTCGGTTTCCTGCTCTGCACAATGTAAATAAAAATAGTACCTGCCTTTAGGGTGGTTGAGGGAAGGAAATAAAATAATGCATAAAAACTGTTTACTAGGTGCCTGGCACATACTGAAGACTTAGAAACAGTAGGCTTTATTACTAGAAGAACACACTTCTTTGTGGCATAGAACACCACCCTTGACTCCTTCACAAAACCATTTTGTGTGTGGCGGGGGGGATAAAATATACAGAACATAAAATTTAGGGGTGCCTGGGTGGCTCAGTTTGTTGAGCATCTGACTCTTGATTTCGGCTCAGGTCATGATCTCACAGTTCGTGAGCTTGAGCCCCACCTTGCCTCAGGCTCTGTGCTGCCAGTGGGGAGCCTGCTTGGGATTCTCTCTCTCCCTGTTTCTCTGCCCCTCCCCTGCTCATTCTCTCTCTTTTTCTCTCTCTCCCTCAAAATAAATAAACTTAAAACAAATAAAAATTTAAATTAAAAAAACCAGAAAATTTACTGTTTTAACTTTTTTTTTAATTTTTTTAATGTTTTATTTATTTCTAGGAGAGAGAGAGAGAGAGAGAGAGACAGCGTGAGCAGGGGAGGGTCAGAGAGAGAGAGTCACAGACTCTGAAACAGGCTCCAGGCTCTGAGCTGGCAGTCAGCACACAGCCCGACGCGGGGCTCGAACCCACAAACCGCGAGATCATGACCTGAGCGAAAGTCGGACGCTTAACCGACTAAGCCACCCGGGCGCCCCCTGTTTTAACTATTTTTAAGTGCACAGTTCTGTGGCATTAAGTACTTACATTGTTGTGCAGACATCACTACCATCCATCTCCAGGACTTTTCATCTTTGCCAGCTGAAATTCTGTAGTCATTAAACACGAACTCTCTATTCCCCCAACCCACCCACTGCCCCGGCCCTTGGAGCCACCATTTTACTTTCTGTTTCTGAATTTGATAACTCCAGGAACCTCATATAAGAGGCATTATACAATACTTGTCCTTTGCGATTGGTTTAATTTACTTAGCATTATGTCTTCAAGGCTCATCCATGTTGTAACATGTGTGAAAATGCCCTCCCTTTTTAAGGCTGAATAATATTCCATCACATGTACATACCAGATTTAGTTTATCCATTCATTGCTCAATGGACACAGGTTGCTTGTATCTTATTCTCTGTGAATAATGCTGCTGTGAACATGACGTACAAATACCTGTTTGAGTTCCTGCTTTCACTTCCCTGGGGTCTAAACCCAAAAGTGGAATTGCTGGGTCACATGTAATTCTGTTTCATATTTTGACAAATCATCATACCACTTTTCACAGTGACTGCACTGTTTTACATTCCCACCAGCAAGGTACAAGGTTTCAATTTCTCCACATTCTCATCAGCACTTGTTACTTTTGGGCTTTTTTCTTTTTAATGTTTATTTATTTTTGAGAGAGAGAGGGAAAGAGACAGAGCATGAGCAGGGGAGGAGCAGAGAGAGAGGGAGACACAGAATTTGAAGCAGGTTCCAGGCTCTGAGTTGTCAGTGCAGAGCCCGACGCAGGGCTAGAACTCAAAAATGTGAGATCATGACCTGAGCCCATGTTGGACGCTTAACCTACTGAGCCACCCAGGTGTCTCAAAAACATTTTTTTAAAAAACATCCTTGGTAACATTTGCAATTATCTTTATGTTCATAAGTTAATAGATTCAAGGAATACAGACCAAGAGATGCAAAGCATAAAAGTTTACAGGGAAACCTTTCTGCTGCTCTGTTGCATCCTATCTGGCAAAGGCATAGTAGATGTAGCTCTTGACTATGTGTCTGCCTCTCTGTTCAGCAACGCCAGCACCTGCCCTGGGGTTTGCTAGGAAGCTAAAGGGAAGTCCACAGGAGTGTAAGATCTACACATCTGCTTTTGAGATATTTGCAGTCTGTTGATGCTTACACATGACACGGTGAGGGTACCACAGAGGGCTTCGCAAAAGTGCAAAATTGTGCCTGTGGATGTGATCTTGGTGCTTTTGAGATAAGATTGCCCAGAACCTGGGAGTTTGGGAACCTCTCTGGGGAGGAACGACAGGAGTAGTGGTTGGATACTGAGCCGACCTTGAAGTAAAAGGACAATTCAACAGGTGTGATGGGGAGGAAGGCAGGCAGCACTCTCGGTCCTGGGGACAGCAGGGTTCCAGGCCCTAAGGCAAAGTGAGCCAGGGCTGTGAGGTGGGACAAGGACTCTGTCCGAAGTTCAGCAAGACCCAAATATGCTAATGTTTGAACTTCCAAAATAATACATGTTCATTACAGAAAGTATAGCTAAAATATAATATAGATAAATATAGATGGATACTTTACCAAAATAAAATGTTATACTGTTCTAGAACTTTCTATTTTTTCAACGATGCCCCTATGTCATCATAGCCTCTCTTTACATACACACACATGCAGGTGTGAGTGCATGCACATACTCTTCCTTCCCAACACACCCCATTTGCATGAATGTGACATAATTTATTTAAAAATTTTTTCTTAATGTTTATTTCTTTTTTTTTAACTTTTTTTTTTTGTTTTATTTATTTCTAGGAGAGAGAGAGAGACAGACAGCGTGAGCAGGGGAGGGTCAGAGAGAGAGGGAGTCACAGACTCCGAAACAGGCTCCAGGCTCTGAGCTGGCAGTCAGCACAGAGCCCGACGTGGGGCTCGAACCCACGAACCGCGAGATCATGACCTAAGCGAAAGTTGGACGCTTAACCGACTAAGCCACCCAGGCGCCCCAATGTTTATTTATTTCTGAGAGAGAGACAAAGCATGAGCAGGGGAGGGGCAGAAAGAGAGAGGGAGGGACAGAATCTGAAGCACGTTCCAGCTTCCGAGCTGTCAGCACAGAGCCTGATGCGGGGCTCAAACCCACAGACCTCGAGATCATGACCTGAGCTGAAGTTGGACGCTTAACCGACTGAGCCACCCAGGTGCCCCTGACATAGTTTATTTTTATAGGCCCCTATTGATGAGCAACTCTGGGTTGATGAGGGTATGCATCCAAATTTTGTTAGGTATTGTTGACTTACCTTACAGAAAGGCTGCAGCCATTCCTTCAGCCCCTCTACCCCGCGGTGTGTGGGAAGAGTACAGGCTGGCATGTGGGGCCTCAGTCCCACTCCCGCCTCATGGCTACACCACCTGCTTAACGTCACTGAGCCTCACTCCCTATCAGGAACGAGGAAGACAGAACCGGCAGCAAAGGTCGCTGTGGGTGCTACACCAGGGAATCCCTCTCAAAGTGCCTGGGATGACATAGGCACCCATAAAGTCAGCTGCCTTTATGATCTTTCACATTTAATTTTTGCCTAATTTGATAGGCAAAAATGTTATTCTGTTGTTCAAATTTGTTCTTAAGCCACAAAGATGATTATGCCAATTTCCTCACAGACTTCCTGGCTTCTCAGTGATGTATTCATTCGGCCAGTGGATTGTGAAAGTCATGCACCAATCTAGTCCCAGCACTCTGCCGGGAGCACTGGGGTCTCCTACAGCAGGCAGTGCCTTTTCCCCAGGGCTGATGCTGGAAGAACCAGAATTTGCCACAGCTCTGGGGGCCCTTACTTACCATCCAGACCTCCCTTTCTTCATCCTCAGGACTGTCCTGTGGCTGGGCTTAGAGGACCAGGACACTGGAGGTAGTTGAGGATAGGGAGGGCTCAGTTTTCCGAGGGGTTGGGAACCTGACCCCTTCTGGTGGGTCCCAGAAGGCCTGCACACCCAGACCTACCCTCGATGGGGCCACTCCCCAATTCAGCTACTGGTGGGGTGACGAGGTTTAACAGATAGTAATATGAAATACACTGTTAAATTTGAAATTCAGATAAATAACAAATAATTTTCCAGTGTAAGTATATCTCAAATATTGCATGGGACATACTTACACAAAAACATATTTAAAATTGTATTAAAAAATTATTCATTGTTGGTGTGCCTGGGTGGCTCAATCAGTTGAGCGTCCAACTTTGGCTCAGGTCATGATCTCACGGGTTTGTGAGTTCAAGGCCTGCATCAAGCTCACTGCTGTCAATGCAGGGCCAGCTTCAGATCCTCTGTCTTCCTCTCTCTGCCCCTCCCCAACTTGCACTCAGTCTCAAAAATAAATAAAACATTAAAAAAAGAAAGAAAGAAAGAAAGAAAGAAAGAAAGAAAGAAAGAAAGAAAGAAAGAAAGAAAGAAAGAAAGTAAGTCATGGGGTGCCTGGGTGGCTCAGTCAGTTAAGTGTCCGACTTTGGCTCAGGTCATGATCTCTTGGTTCATGAGTTCGAGCCCCATATCAGGCTCTGTGCTGACAGCTCAGAGACTGGAGCTTGCTTCAGACTCGGTTTCCCTCTCCCTCTGCCCCTCCCCCACTCATGCTCTGTCTATATGTCTGTCTCTCCCTCTCTTGAAAATGAATGAATGTTAAAAAAAAGAAAAAGAAGAAAAAGAAAGTCCTTTAAAAAACTATGTTTATCAGAAATTCAAATTTAACTGGGTATCTTATATTTTATCTGGTGACAGTTAACCTACTGCATTGGTTTCCTATTAGTGCTATAGCAAATTACGATATATTTAGTGGCTTAAAGCAATACAGATTTACTCATATTCTGGGGGCCAGAAGTCCAAATCAGTTCTGCGGGACTAACATCATGCTCTTGGCAGTGCTGGTTCCTTTTCCAGATTCTCAAGGATGCCTTCATTCTTTGGCTCACGGCCCCTTCCTCTGTCTTAAAAGGTAGCAGTGTAAAAGCTTTAAATCTTTCCCTCTCTGAGTCTGACATTTCTACTTCCCTCTTATAAGGACTCTTGTGATTACAGTGGGCCCACGTGGATAATCCAGGTTAATCTCCCCTTCTCAAACTGTGTGATTTAATAATTTCTGCGGTCTCTTTTACCATGTAAAGCAATATATTCATAGGTTCTGGGGATCAGGAAGTGGACATATTTGAGATGCCTTTATTCAACCTATTATATCTGCCTGGAAACCAACAAACATTACACTGTTTGTATTGCATTCTAACTTCCTACCTCCAACTCTCTTCCCCAATGTCTATGATAGCACTTGGCATACTATACTGTACCTATTTCATAAATGTCTGCCTCTGTCTTTCTACTCCCCTTCTTTGAGGATAGACACAAGACCTATTCCTCTGATCTGCCCTGTGCTTGATACAATGATGATCGACACGTGTGCTTGAGCAAACGATGATTAAATATGTACATACTGAGCTATAAATTAAGGTGTGCCTCTACAATATACTTTTATTACCAAAATACACAAGAAAACGCGCTGGGTGGGAATGTGACTCCATGGGAAGAGAGATGGGCTCTGGACCAGACAGCTGAGCAGCAGAAAGAACAGAGAGATGAGGGCCAGGGAGGCTTGGGTAGGAGAGAAAAAAATGAGGCAGAAAGGCAGGAGTGCCCCAAGCCATGACCCTTCCCTGGCCCTGAATGCAGACAATGTAAACCCAGGAGGCGGTTATGAGTGCAGCAGGGCTTCCCAAGCACACCGCGAGGCAAGCACTTGGGTGCAAGCGTGTTATTCGAGAGATGGCCTTAGGGAGTAGAGAGAGAGTAATGAGAGGGCAGCCAGGGCGTGCTGATGCGCGCTGGGGGCATCCAGGGCTCTACTTCCTGAGGGCCCTCAGGTTACCACATGGGGGCGCCTGTGTGTTAAGTAGCCGACTTCGGCTCAACTAGTGATCTCTCGGTCCGTGGGTTCGAGCCCGAGGTGGGGCTCTGTGCTGACAGCTCAAAACCTGGAGCCTGCTTTGGATTCTGTGTCTCCCTCTCTCTCTGCCCCTCCCCCACTCACACTCTGTCTCCCCAAAATAAATAAACCTTAAAAATTTTTTTTAAAAATATATAAATTATTGCAGGGAATATACATTCTTGGCCCCTTAAGGTCCGCGTTGGACCCCTGGAGAACGACTAGTTTTCAGTCTCCAAGGCTGATTCACCCAGTCTGAGAGCTGTACAGAAAACATCCCACTGGCATTTCTGACTTTGGTCAACTAAATTCTCCTCTTTCTCCCACCCCCTGGCTGGGCCACAATCGCTATCAGTTACCACTTTCCAGCCTTGGTTCATCAGAGTCCATTTCTGATAAGTGTGTCTTCTCAAAGGAAAATAAATCTCGGTCATTATAAATTCATCGAGTTTCATTCTCACAGAATGAACTTTTTTCTTTTGTTTTCTTGCTGTAATTAATTTTATGTTTAAAAAACTTTTTTCAACGTTTATTCATTTTTGAGAGACACAGGCAGAGGGTGAGTGGGGGAGGGACAGAGAGAGGAGATGCAGAATCTGAAGCAGGCTCCTGACTCTGAGCTGTCAACACAGAGCCTGACGCAGGGCTCGAACTCACAAACTGTGAGATCATGACCTGAGCCGAAGTCGGACCCTATCTGACTGTTTTTGGACAGTGACTACCTTGTACTGGGACTGGTCTGTGTGAGTATCTGCATTCATTCCTCGGTTCCTAAGTGTGAGTCATGAAGAAAAACGCCATCAAACTAGTTGTCATAAGTGACAGGACCCTGCTGAGTATCAGGAACTCAAGTGAACTGCCAGGCTCTTTGGCAGTGGAATGCCACCCCTTTGGGGTTCATGATGACAAGACAGCTGCTCCCAGGTGCAAGTGAAGGATAACAACCCTCCCTGAGACACTCCCCTCCCCCTGGTTTGGTATCATGGATCACACACTGACCATCACAACCCAAAAGTATTGAAGTCACCCCTCCTGTCTAGTTCCTTGAAGAGAAACAGAATAGAACAGGTTTTGTTTTTGTTTTTTCACTTATTCATCCCACAAATTCTTGTTGAGTATCCATGATAGGCCAAGCACTGTGTGGAGTACTCAATCAGAGATGAAATGTGAACCAGGAGGAAAATGTGTGCTACCTGAGATGCTATCCCAGGTCAGCTCTGAAATAAAACAAAGAAGGGTGGGAAGCAAACAGAGAGAAAACGGGAGAGGAAACAAATCATCTCCATCCAGAGGAAACAACTAGCAAAACAGCCAACTGGTGACCACAGACCGATGGTGACAAAGTTTAGAAATGCATGGTATTGGGGCACCTGGGTGGCTCAGTCAGTTAAGCGTCTGATTTTGGCACAGGTCATAATCTCACGGTTTATGGGTTCAAGCCCTGTGTCAGGCTCTGTGCTGACAGCCCAGAGCCTAGAACCTGCTTTGAATTTTGTGACTCCCTCTCTCCCCCACTCACTTTCTCTCTCCCTCTCAAAAATAAACATAAAAGAAAGAAAGAAAGAAAGAAAGAGAGAGAGAGAGAAAGAAAGACATGGTATCGCATACTATCCCAAACCTCAAGGAACAGTTTTTCCATAACTAAGCACTGTCACGCACATACACACACGCACTCCAAACGTCCTACTAGTTGTCACATACGGTGGAGTGGGAGGGTTGCATTTTTGTTTACTTTGGCAAATCTAAATTTGGATCTAGGGCCTCATTACAAAGGCTGCCTCACAGACCCTGGTCCCTGTCACGCATGTGTCCCTCAGGCAGCAGGCCAGGCAATGGGGAGAGCCGGCCAACCCACCAACACGGGTTAAAGGCCAGGCCTGGGGTCCCCTGCCAGACGTTCCCCGACTGCCCACCATTCTGCTCTTCGACTGAACAATCTGCCTTGCAAAAACAATTGCCATTCAGTGTTCAGAAGATGAGAACCAAGCGCAAAATATTTACCATCCAGAAGTTAAGCTTCAGCACAAAATTGGTTGCCTCCTCAGTGAATTAAATTCAATTAGCTGCCTCCTTATCTCAGCTGTGCGTTGTAATAGTCGGTGACACCCGCCTCTGCCCACATCCACGTAAGGGAGTTTGGGGAGGGGGGTGGGCAACACGGGCACTTGGTGGGGTATGCCGTCGGCAGAATATTTTGCCGCAAGACGATCATCTTCGCAGCAAAGGAATCGTTGGCTTTTCCTCCACATTTATTTCCACTAAGGAGTTTGCTCCCCCTGCCCTCCCCTCATCCACACTCAGCAGTCAGAGAGCAGCAGGAGACCACTCTGCTCTGACAACCTTCTCTGCCACTGACATTATCTCCTAATTATCTTCTCAGCAGCGATGGCCGGGTACCAGTCTTCAACTTGTGCAAAATCATTCTAATACCCGATCTGATTGGGAGGAAACGGAGTCTGTCGTTCATCGAGCTTCTTGGGGCTGTTACCATTTTTCCAAAGGAGCCTAAACAATATTCACAGCAACCGGAAGGGAGAAAACACACACGTTACTTCAATCGACAATTACTCAGAACACGGGGACATGTTTTCAGTCAGATGAATGTTTCTGTACAGGGTAACGCTTATCCTCAGCAGACCTTCCAAGCACCAGGGCCATTAAGTTAATGGCCTGAAACAGAGCCCAAAGACCCGTGTTTCTTCTCCGACACTCGCCCTGGGTGGTGGGATGCACTGCAGTCTTCAAAATAAGAATTTTTTTTTTTTTTAGAACAGATGACTTTTTTCCAACAGCCTTGAGGGACACAGCTGCATAGTCCATGGTAAGCTTTGCAAGGGAGAAGCCAGTTTGGCCTGGAAATCAGGTGGCTGCATTTAAAGGTTAACGTTAACAGGTTTGTCCTTAGAGAAACCAAGGCTGGAAGTTCCCTGCCCCCTCCAATCCCTCCCAGACCTTAAGCCCCTTCTCTGGCCTCTAGTCACCTCTTGGTGACTTACGCCAGTGTCTGGTGACCTAAGCTCGTTTCTTTCCCCCCACCCAGTGAGGGGCTGATTGGTCAGATAAATGGAGCCTAAAACCACTGAGCTTTGGGTAACTTCCTCTTGGTTTCATAAACCCAGAATCCTGGCCAGCTACGCTGGTGGTTCAAGGGGAACCAGCGAAGGGCCATGGATGGAAACGCCACCCAAAGTGTTTGCAGGTCTGACACCTTGGGTAAGGACCCTCACAGAGTTCCACGGTGGGTCAATCAATCACCCTCCTAAACCCTTCCTCCTCAGGGACTCTCAGGGGACAGTCTCGGGGAAGTGCAAAGGCCTGAGAGTTTGCAAGGCATGCCACAATGTTGCTTGCTTCTTGAAAATCTGGTCAACAGCTTTTAGACCCCCAGACCAGAGCAGCCGTGAGGGTTTGCTCTAACTGGGAGCTGGAGCGGGAGCTCAGGTTCGACTCTGAACCTCCTGTTTAATTATCTAAAAACCACCTACTGGTTTAATAACAACAACCGGGCCATTTTCTTTCATTTTGCAAAAATAAAGTTATTAGAGTAACCTCCCAAGCCATCAGATTACTGGTCCTCAAGCCTCAGAATTGCTCAGGTAAAAGGGATTGTCTAAATTTAAAAGAGCGGCGTTAATGATTCGATGACCGGCTTTTATGACAGAAAATGTTGGAAGAGTGTGTTGCAAAGCCCAAGCTGAAATGCTGGCTTCTTTTCCAAAAATACAGCAGCTGGTGCTTCTCTGAGCCTCCTTTCCTCTATCCTGCCCACCTGCCTCCCCCCAGCTCTGTGGGGTGCCATCCTTTCCAGTCTCTGGAATGTGGTCATCAACAAGGCCACCCCCTGCCACTCCAGGAAGCTGGGACACATGGGTCATCAACTGGGCTGCCAGTTGATGTTTATAACTTTGGGCCTCTGCTATTTCTTGAAAATAATTGGGGGAACAAATGCCTCCTCAGTGCTAGTCTTTCCTTATTCAGTCCTCAAATCAAGTCAACAAAGATTTGTTGGCCAGTTATTAAGTGTTATACAGTGGAGGAGAGAAAAATGTAATCCTGGTGAAGAAGTATTAATCATTACCGAGGATCTGCAAGGCACTGAGGTGGTCCTGGAGAATGCCGGAAGGAACAGGGCAGCCTTTGGGATGCTGAGCAAAGACCAGTCCTCACTCTTGAGGAACACAGAGCCCTAGAGACCAGTGGAAGGGGCTAGTCAACCCACTGTGACACGACGCTGGCCAAGCCAGGTGATGGCCAAGTGCTCCAAGGCAGCAGAAGGGAGCCCTTCCCAAAGCAAGGACAGGGGAAGGCTTCCTGGAGCCTGAGCCAGACTGAGATACACAGGATAGAGTACAGGAAGGTTTCAAGGAAAGCCAGCAGGGGTGTGCCGGGGAGTAGAGAGATGGGCTGTGACTGCAAGACAGGCCACTAGGGGGGCGTGGAGGCCATGCTGAAGAAATTGAGTCTGAGTCTGCACATCTGGCCATGTTGGGCAGCCACGGAGAGTTTTAGAAGGGAGGGCCTCTGTCTGATAGTCTTGCTCCCTCTGAATGAGGCTTCCCCCTCCTCCTGCTGAGGACTTCTCACCTTCCAAGCATAAGGAGTAAAGCAGGAAGAGGGCTACCACCTGGCCACCAGCTCTCTCCTCACCCCACCAGCGACAGTGCGAGGGAAGTGAGCGCTGGGGGCTCTGATGTCTGGGTCAGTCCCAACTCTGATCACACTGTTCTGCTGTGTGATAGCAGGTCAGCCCCGCCTCTGTCTGAATTTCACTCAGGGGTGTAAGATGATCTCTGAGGTCCTGAACCACCCCAAAGGCACCTTCATGATTTAGGGACAGCGCATTTGGAGACAGGGACATGGCTCTGGTCTGCAGCTCCGCCTCTCCAATATCCACCCCCACCCGCATTGGGGGGAAGGTCAAGGGGGAAAGACCAGAACCATCCCTTTCACCAGTGGCTCACACACCTTTGCACCAAAACACACCAATTTGCATATATATAGTCAGCTTTGGGGCTCGGCAGCTGGTAGTGCTGGCAGCAGGAACCAATAAACCTGAAGCCACAAACGGGAATGACCACTGTTACCAACACATGCTGGGTGCTTTACATAATGTCTCCCGTAAACCTTAAAACAATTTGTGTGCTAGGTATTTTGTAGATGAGAAATCTGAGGCTAACCCCCAAGTGGCGGAGCAGCTCTCTCCCCCCATCCCACACACTGCTCCCAGATTCAGCCTTCCAAAAACAGTTTTGCCTTTGTTCCGTGTCTTGTGTATGAACTTCCTTCCGGGACCTACCCACCAATCAGGAAACAGAATCCAAACTTCTTAGCATGGCGCTCCAAGACCTATTATATGTTTCCAGCCTTATCTTTACTCCCCAAACTTTGAACAGCCTGTCATTCTAAGACTGTGCCCTGTGTGTTCTCACATCTGGTGTTGGCTCACCTTGCCCCTCCATCTATGATATCCCTGTGCCCATCTGTCCTATCAGAACACCCCACACACACCTGTAGGCATCAATCAGCTCAGTGCGCTCTCTTTGGAAGCTTCAGCCTCTCCACCCAGCTTTGTGTTTTTCCTGCACCAGATCCTCCCTTCAGACACTCAGCATTTTGAGCCAGACAAGTTTGTGTTGTACAGAACACTTCCCAAGACTGAAGGATGTTCAGTATCCCTGGACCTACCCAAGTGCCTGAGATGATCTCCAGCGAGTATGACAGTTAAAATAATGTCCATCACATTTCCAACCACCATCCAGGATTGAAACCTGACTGCCCTGGCTAACGATGTGTTTACATGTCTATCTCCCCAGGGGACTACTCATATCTTGAGAGTAGGTATTATTTTTGTGTTCAGCTTTGCATTTCCTATAAGTCTAGTGCAATGCCCTGCACATTTCAAGCACTGATATGTCCACTGAATATACATAGAGGACAGTGGCTTTATTTCCCTACCTTATAAGTAAACTGATTTTTTTAACTTCCATAGTCAAAGAGGGCAGTAGCAATCCCCGTGCCAATACAAACTCTTACTGGTTCTGTCATTTAGTCACCTAAATTTTTATTTAATCCTCTGAACATTAAGAACCTGTGGGGCACCTGGATGGCTCAGTCGGTTAAGCGTCCAACTTTGGCTCAGTTCATGATCTCATGGTTCTTGAGTTCCAGGCCCACATCAGGCTCTGTGCTGACAGCTAGCTCAAAAGCCTGGAGCCTGTTTCAGCTTCTGTATCTCCCTCTCTCTCTGACCCTCCCCTGCTCATGCTTTCTCTCTCTCTCTCTCATCTCAGAAATAAATAAAACATTAAAATTTTTTAAATAAAAATAAATTTAAAAATAGATAAATAAATAAATAAATAAATAAAAAGAACCTAGAAAATAGGGGCGCCTGGGTGGCTCAGCCCATTAAGCGTCGGACTTCAGCTTGGGTCATGATCTACCGGTTCGTGAGTAGAGCCCTGAGTCAGGCTCTCTGCTGTCAATGTGGAGCCTGCTTCAGATCCTCACTCTCCCTCTCTCTGTGCCCCTTCCCCACACTCTCTCTCTCTCAAAAATAAATAAACATTGGGCACCTGGATGGCTCAATCAGTTAGGCTTCCAACTCTTGGTTTCGGCTCAGGTCATGATCTCCCAGCTTTGTGGGTTGGAGCCCTGCATTGGGCTGTGTACTGACAGAAGGGAGCCTGCTTGAGATTCTCTCTCTCTCCTCTCTCTCTGCCCTTCCCTCATTCATGCTATCTCTGTCTCTCTCAAAGTAAACAAACTGTAAAAATAAATACTTTTACAAAAATCTAGAAAATAACACCTATGTCTGCCACTGCTCATTCACTAATACAAAAACTATAAAATCTCTAAGAGAACATAAAGATATTTATCCAAACTCCTACCTGCCGAGGTAGAACATGTACATAAAGAGATCTGAAGCTAGATCCCAACACTGATGGGTCCTGACTTTTCCAGTTTCAGCACTACCTTGCTTCTGGAGACCAGGGTCCAGGCTTCATCTTGCAGCCAGGTAGTCAAGGGTAAGTCAAGGCTGCTTGCTTGAACCTCCATCAAAGCTTGAACAGCCTTTTGAGTTTCTAGAAATAGGTCATGATTGGCACGGAAGTGGAAGAATGTAATGTGTTTCTGTCTCCAATATGAAACTTAAGAGGACCGGAATTTGCCCGGGTGGGACTCTGAGGGACTGAGTCAGCTCTCTCTATTTTTTTTTTTAATGTTTTTTATTTATTTCTAGGAGAGAGAGAGAGAGACAGTGTGAGTAGGGGAGGGTCAGAGAGAGAGAGAGTCACAGACCGAAACAGTCTCCAGGCTCTGAGCTGGCAGTCAGCACATAGCCCGACACAGGGCTCGAACCCACGAACCGCAAGATCATGACCTAAGCGAAAGTCGGATGCTTAACCGACTAAGCCACCCAGGCGCCCCGAGCTCTCTGAATCCTACTTAGGAGATGGCCCAGGACTGCTACAAAAGAGCTGGACCTGCAGGAACTGATAGCAGAGATGAGCACTGGTCTTGGAGTCAAAAGGCCCAGGTCCTGGTTCTGGCTGCACCTCCACTAGGCATGTGACCTTGTCAAGTCAGGTAACCTCCCCAAACTTCACCCATGGGGTGTGATACTACCTGCTTGCTTACTTCTATGATAGTCAAATGAGTTAATATACACAGATATGTGTTTTATTTATTTATTTTTAAAGGTTTATTTATTTTTGAGAGAGAGTATGTGAGCAGAGGAGGGGCAGAGAGAGCGAGGGGGACAGAGGATCCGAAACGGGATCTGTGCTGACAGCAGCAAGCCCGATGCAGGGCTCAAACTCATGAACTGTGAGATCATGACCTGAGCTGGAGTCGGACATTCAACTGACTGAACCACCTAGGCACCCCTTTATTTAAGATTTTATTTTTAGGTAATCTCTACACGCAACACAGGACTCCAAGTCACAACCCCGAGATCAAGAGTAGGGAAGAGCCTGACTGCAGGTTGACTCCATGAGGAAATGATCGCAAAGACTATTCCTGAAGGAGACCCGGGGAATTATGTTTCCTTCTATTTTAGGTAAAGTGAAACCCTTAAAACACAATTTTCACATTCTTCATCCTCCAAATAATAAAGCAATTCGTATTCACTACAGAAAAGCAGAGAGCAAAACCAAGAAAACCTAAAATATCCACTGTCATAGTCAGCTCAGGCTGCCATAACATAATACCACAGACTGGGTGCCATAAACAACAGACATTTACTTTCTCACAGTTCTGGGGGCTGTGATCAGGGTGCCAGTGTGCTCAGGTTCGGATGAGAGTTTTCTTCTTGTCTTGCAGACAGTTTCCTTCTAGCTCTGTGCTCACCTGATGCACATGCAAGTGCCCAGAGAGAGACATCTCTCTTTTTCTTATAAGGCCTAATTCTATAGGTAGAAATAGGACCCTTTCCCTTGTAATGTCATTTAACTCTAATTGCCTCCAGAAAGGCCCTCTGTCTCCAAATACAGTCAGTCGCGTTGGAGTTTAGAACTTCAACATATGAATTAAAGGGGACACAATTCAGTCCATAGCACCCACAATCTCACTTGCCCTGAGAAAACCACTCTTTATCCTTCAGTGTATCTCCTACTATCCTCGTATGCTCATAGATTGAGAGAGAGAGAGAGAGAAACATGATACCATGCAGACTAGTTTGTGGCTGGCTACTTTCACTCAACAATATATGGTGACAATCTTTCCACATCATCAAATTTACTTCTCCTACCATCGATTTTAGTAACTCCGCATACTCCTTGGCATGGCCACATCATTGTCCCTATGGTCCCAATTTAGTCTTTTAGTTTGCAGCCAACTTTCCCCATTATGGAGAGTGCTGGGATGAACAGCCTTGACTATTTCCTTAGGACAGATTACTGGGAATGAAGGTCTATGACAACGGGCCTGGGCACTTCTAAAGCCTTTTTTTAATTAAAAAAATTTACTTATATATTTTGAGAAAGACAGGGAGAGCACGAGTGGAGAAAGGGCGGGGCGGGGTGGGGGGAGAGAGAGAATCTCAAGCAGGCTTCCAGCTGCCAGCGCAGAGCCTGACGCGAGGCTCGAACTCACGAAACCATGAAATCATGACCTGAGCTGAAACCAAGAGTTGGACGCTCAAGCAACTGAGCCACCCAGGTGCCCCTCTAAAGCCTTTGGTGAGCAGCGTCAGAACACCTGCATTCATTTATACTCCCACAAGTAGCAAATGAAAATGTAGCCTCACTTCTTTTGACATAAACTTTTGATTTTGGAATAAATTTCTATCTACAGAAAAGTTGCAATGATAGTACAGAGAACAGAGTTCCTAGATGCCCATTACCCAGTTTTTCCTAGGACTACCTAACATATTACCAAACCAGGGTGCATCTGTCAAATCTAAGAAAGTAATGCTGGTACATTACTATTCAATCAACTGCAGACTTAGTTCTCACTTTCACCAGCTTTTCTGCTAAAGTCTTCTTATTATCCCAGGATTTCACTCAGGACATCACATGGTGGGGTTCTGCTTGTTTGTTATACTCCATTGTGTTTTGGGTGGCATCATGCAGCATTTACAATAGCCAAATTATGGAAGCAGCCCAAGTGTCCATCGACAGATGAATAGATAAAGAAGATGTGGTATATATATACTTTTTAACTTACTTTTTATCACCCACAGGAAAATCCCTAGTGTTTTGGGGGCTTGCTGTCTCTAATGCTAACTAGTAGTTATTGTTCATTGCTTTGGGGTATGTCTTGTTCCAGCTTATGCTTGTTCCATCAGCAAAGCTACTGCCATACAAGGCAGTGAGGGTGATTTAGAGAAATTGACCATTAAGGTTTATCTCCCCAAACTCTGTAAAATGCCAAGGGGAAGGCTCTTTATGTGGGAAAGGTCATGCATGTGTTCCCACAGGGTCTCTCATGTCACCGTTAGGCAGGAATCATAAACAACAGCATCACAATTGGATTTTGCTCTATATTTGGAAAATTTGGCTCTTCATTATGAGGCGAGCTGATGCTATCTTATTTAGTTCATTCTTTTGCTCATCTCCTGTAATCGTTAAATTATAGAGCCATATTTCTAAAGCTCTAGGGCAGGGGGAACGGATTAGGAATAAAATCTTTTAAGCTCCTGTAGAAAAGCTCTGGATTCGTTTTGGAATGGTGGGTGCAGAGCCTGGGGAATGATCTATTCTGAGCCGATCTAGGTGAAAGATTTGCTTCATTTTCCAGGGCTCTATGATGTTCTCTCTTTAATGCAGAACAAGGATGGCACCTTTACTATTCTGTTCCTGGATGTATCCCTGATGGCTCCATGACCCTATCCCCAGGGGTAAAAGTGAATGAAGGAACCAGAAGTCATGAAATGTAGGAATGATCAGAAGGGAGAAAATGAAAGCTGAGAAGAAAAGGCTGCTGGGTTGTTTATCAAACTCCCCTGAATAAGGCCATTTTGATCCTGTGGAGCAGCTCTGTGTCTTTCTCAGAACTGTCTATTTGAAAGTCTTTGTTCTTTCCTTAGAGAGACTGTTTCTCTTAAGTGATTCAAAAACTTAACAAATATTGGGGCGCCTGGGTGGCTGAGATGGTTAAGTGTCCGACTTCCGCTCAGGTCATGATCTCACAGTTGGTGGGTTCGAGCCCCGCGTCGGGCTCTGTGCTGACAGCTAGCTCAGAGCCTAAAGCCTGCTTCGGATTCTGTGTCTCCCTCTCTCTCTGACCGTCCCCTGCTCATGAGCTCTCTCTCTTTCTCTCCTTCTCTCTCTCAGAAATAAATAAAAAGCATTTAAAATTTTTTTTAAAAATTTAACAAATATTTAGTGAGCTGTTAGAACAATCCTCAGACCGGCATTCATAGGACTTATCTCCCAAGCTCCAAATCTATCTGAAGCCGTGATTGCTTCGCTTATCATTGCTTGCTTTCATTTCCTCTCATTTTCTCTAAGAGTCCAATTAGGACACTTTCAGCAAGTGACGGTGGGGACAACTATTTGTTTCTTCAGGCAGTCTAGCTTTGGCTTAGGCTTTTTCCCCCAGGCCATCACCACCACCCCTGTTCAGAGGGGAATGGCTATGGTACCAAGCTTGTGGCTCTCCTGGGGAATCTTCTAGAAGGACTCTACTGGTGAGAGCTGCTACAACTGTTTCCTCCCAGGCAGCTCTGTCAGGGGCTGTGGCTCTGCAAGCCAGATGTGCATTACAAATGCAGGACCCACATGCTTCATTATATTGTGTGTCTTCATTAAGAATGCGAGGGAAGAATCGGAGCAGAAGTATATCTCTAAGATGGTGCCATTGATCCCACAGCCTCCTCATGAAGCCCGCCAAGGAGACCACCCTTCTCATCTCTCCTTACTACTGTGACCAGGAGGCAAGCTCCTGAGAGCTGCCTCAGGACCAAGGGCAAACTGACTCACAGCCCCCACAAATCACAGCTAACTAGCACAAGCTCAAATTCTGCCTCACGCACCTTCTAGTGTGCAAAGGTGTCCTTGTTTAAAATCAGCTTGGGGACCAAGGACTGGAATTGATGTCCCTAGGTATTGCAAGTCGCGGAGAGATTAGGCAATAAAAGGAACAGCCAAATTTCTTTCTATAGCTTCCTGAGAAGGCTGCACCTCCGGGCCTTCTCATTAATCAAAGGAATTAATGTCCAGCATATACTCATCTCTCTTATCTAGCTAGCTAGCTAGCTTGCTAGCTATCTACCTAGAGAGAACGTGATCAAGAGAGAAGCAGAGGGGGAAAGAGAGAGAGCAAGAGTGAGAGTGAGAGAGAGAATCTTAAGCAGGCTCCACTCCCAGCTCAGAGCAAAACGTGAGGCTCCATCTCACAACCCTGGGATCAAGTCCTGAGCCGAAATCAAGAGTTGGATGTTTACCTGACTGAACTACCCAGGCACCCTCATCTCCCTTTTTAACACTTTATGTCTCTTGTCTTGATTAATTTGGTCAATAAAGATGGTTTCATGGTGCCAAGCGCTCTTATTAGTATCTTAAAATTTGGCCTCTAATTTTACCTACCAGGGATATAGCAGAATCTAGGGGGATCTCTTTATTCATAATGAGCGAGCATCTGAAATTGGCTAAAGAATGCTTTCATCAGTTCAAATGAAGTCAAGATGTACAAAAGCCCCCACCTGGGAATCTGTCCTGAGGAAATGGTTCAAAATGTTGGAAATGTGTTTGGGGAAAGGGGCTTTGTCTGCCATTGGCTCTTTGTCCGTGCTGCTGCCCACACCTACCTGCCCTGTGACGTCACTGGGTCCTTCCTGCGCTCTCTGCTTCTCAGGCCTTCGCACCACAGCCGCTCACAACCTGTAACTCTGAAATCCCCTTCAATACCTTCAGTGTCAGGGGACAGGTCACACGGGGGTCCAGGGGTGGGCGGGGGTGTGCTTACTGCCTGGTATGTTATAAATCATTTGCCAGGAATTCTGAAAAGTCACCAATTCTGCGTGACTGTGGTGGGTGGCAGATTCCGGGGTGACACTGCACAACTGTGTTAGTGAGGATGGGGTTGGGCCATGCTTAGGTAACAGAGCAAAGTGCTTACAAGCCCAAACTGCCTAGTTTACTAGCGTTTCTTAGCTCTGTGGTTTCAGGCAAGTTAGTTAATCTCTTTGTGCTTCATCACTCATGTGTCAAACAGGGACAGTAATAGTACTGACTTTATAAGGTTGGTATACAAATTAAATTAGTATATAAGCCAAGCACTTAGACCAGTAACTTGGCATGTGATTAAGTGAAACAATCGGCAATTGGCAGGGATTCCAATCAACCTAGGATCATTAGAGGAAAGCCTCTCCTGGGAAAGAGATCAAAACCAACAGAAACTACATGGAATGAACAAAACTTAAAAACAACAACAACAACAAAAAAAACATGGCATAAAGGAACAAGGTCAATGACATCATGAATAAACAATCAGACAAACCAAGGATGTGGAACATCCTTGGTCACAACTGGCCAAGTCTCTATGTCAGTTTGATGACAAAAAGGGCTATGAGGGGGAACCCGCTTCAAATAAAAAAGACATAACCAAATGCAGTCTGTGGTATTTGATTGGATCCTGGTTTCAAAAAAACAAAACAAAACTATATAAAAGATATTTTAGAACAACCAGTGAAATTTGAATAAATACCAGGTGTTAGAAACTAGGGTCCTTCCTTATTCCAGGTGGCCGGGAAGATGGCGGACATTCAGACTGAGCGTTACCTACCAAAAGCAGCCAACCATCTTTCAAAATAAGAAGAGGGTCCTTGGAGAAACTGGCAGGAGAAGCTCCTGCAGCACTACAGAAACATCAGCCTGGGCTTCAAGATGCCCAAGGAGGCCATTGAGAGCACCTAATATTGACAAGAAATGCCCCTTTACAAAGTCACAAAGGCCACTTGCACCAAGAAACAATTCCAGAAGTTCTTCTGAGATTAGATGTCTGGCCACACCCCCAAAGGAAATAAAGTTATTTTCCCAGTCAAAAAAAAAAAAAAGAAAAGATGGGGCGCCTGGGTGGCTTGGTCGGTTAAGCGGCCGACTTTCGCTTGGGTCATGGTCTCGCGGTTCGTGGGTTCGGGCCCCGCGTCGGGCTCTGCGCTGGCTGTCGGCTCGGAGCCTGGAGCCTGTTTCAGATTCTGTGTCTCCCTCTCTCTCTGACCCTCCCCTACTCACACTCTCTATCTCTCAGAAATAGATAAAACATTAAAAAAAATATTTAAAAAAAAAAAAGAAAGAAAAGAAAAGAAAAAGAAAGAAAGAAAACAGAAAAAGAAACTAGGAAATTAGTCTACTTAAAAAAAAGTATTGTTTATTACTGAAAAGTGTGTGTAATGATGTTTATTTAGCAGTGTCCTTACTTGTTGGATTGTATCCAGAAGGATTTAGATGTGAAGCATCATAATGTCTTCAATTTTCTTTAAAGTAACTCAGGAAAATTATACATAGATGAATCAAATATGGCCAAATGTTAGCAATTTTTTAATCTAGATGAGGGAAGGTATCAGGTTTTCACTCTCCTATTCCTTCTCCTTTCCGGCTTGAAGTTTTCATAATAAATAATAAAACAAACCAAGCAAAAAAAAAGAAAAAAAAAAAAACAATCAAGGAATGATAAAATAAACTGTGATATAAACTCTTCAAATTGTTTCAGAAAGAAGCTAGGCAAGGAGGTGGGGAGATGAGTGGGTCCCTGCAGGCATTTCTATCTGGGTCCACAGGAGGTGAGTGGGAGCTGGGGAAGAACCAATTTGAGACCCCTCAGGAAGCTGAAACTCTAATCATGGAGAACCCATGCCAAGGCTTCAAGTTCAGGGTAGGGGAGACTCAGGCTGTGTGTCCATAATTCACGATGTGGCAGAGAGAAATCAGAGCAGGAATAGAGGAGGGGGTCAGAGGCAAACTTTGAAAAGTGATGGACAGGTGAAGTTAGGCATATTCTGTATCAAATAAATATTATATTTACACAGGTCATTCATTGTGGCTTTACTTATTTTTCAAGTAGGCTTCATGTCCAATGTGGAGCCCAAAGAGGGGCTTGAACTCATGACCCTGAGATCAAGACCTGAGCTGAGATCAAGAGTCAGATGCGTGGGGCACCTGGGTGGCTCAGTCAGTTCAGTGAGTGTCTGGCTTCAGCTCAGGTCATGATCTCATGGTTCGGGGGTTGGAACCCCATGTCAGGCTCTGTGCTGACAGCTAAGAGCCTGGAGCCTGCTTCGGATTCAGTGTCTCCCTTTTTCTCTGCCTCTCCCCTGCTCACACTGTCTCTCTCAAAAATAAAATAAGCATTACAAAAATTAAAAAAAAAAAAAGTCAGATGCTTAACTGATTGAGCCACCCAGGCATCCATTTCAATTTCATGAAATTGAAAAGAACTTAAATGTCCATTGTTTAAAAAACTGATTGAACTAAAATACAGCCAAGCATTGCCATAAAAAGCAATAAGGAAAAACTCTTAAGGAAGGGAAAATATTAATTATATAAGCACTGGAGGGCGTCTGGGTGGCTCAGTTAGTTAAGCATCTGACTTCGGTCAGGACATTATACCATGGCCTGTGGGTTCGAGTCCAATTATCAGGCTCTATGCTGGCAGCTCAGAGCCTGAAGCCTGCTTCAATTCTGTGCCTCCCTCTCTCTCTGCCCCTCCCCTGCTCATGCTCTGGCTTTCTCTCTCTCTAAACATTAAAAAAAAAAAAAATTTTTTTTTTAAAGCACTAGAAAGCAAATCATCGACAAATAAAATGGTTAGAAGCAGGCAATGGGGTAGGGGAGGAAAGGGGTCGGCACTTACTTATACACCGATTATATAGTTTCAGCTTTGGAATCATGGTTTTCATAACCAAATAAAATTAATAGTAAGGAAAAAAACCCTAGGTTTACAAAGACTGCAATAATGTGAGAAAGTCTTGTGATAACCAGGTATAGATATGACACCCAACATCTTCTGTTCCACATGCTTACAACAGTGTGAATAGCCCTCGCCATGACTACAAGGACATGGGATACAGTTACGTGGTTGCTCTGCTTCAACTTGTTTGTTTCTCAAAACTCTCATGCACCTGAGCTCATTTAATGATGAAAAAAAAAGAGAGAGAGAATCGACTTTTAAGAAGCCGCGGCTGGCCATGCTCTGTATTAGAAAAGCTTGCATTTGTAAGCCCCTACACTCACACACATTCATTCTGTCATGTAATTCTCATGACAGCTCCAGCAGGCAGATGTGTCTTTAAAATCGAGGCAAGGTAACAACGCTTTGGAGTTGGACTCTGAGAGCAAGGCTTTCTGCCACAGCTGCCTCCATCATGCCGGCAGAAGGCCCTCATTTTGCTCAGGCCAGAGGTGAGGAGGCAGTCCCCACAGGAAAAGCCCTGGTAATCAGGATCTGGTTCTAACACCCAGGACAATCCGAAGTCCTACCATGAGTTTTTGAGACACACGACATCATGAAAGACTCAGAATGGCTTTGATAATGATTATAACTTTCCAAATTAAATTTTAAAAAAATCCTCTAACAGAGGCCAATCCTTTAGGGACCTAAAAAAACACAGGAAGAGTCCAAAAAATGTAGCAGCTGCTTCCAAAGGAAACCCCATTACAGTTTAAAGCTCTGGGTATTTTTGACACATGTAACCTGATTATTAATTCTGAAATGGCCTTGGAAGAATACAATTTGTAAAAAGGAGGTTTATCCCTTCTTCCCTGCAAGTGAGGGGATCCACAAGATGCCAACGTGCTACAGACAGGCACACAAAGATGGGAGATGGAGAGGGAAAGCTTCCCATGTATCCTGGGGCAGGACAGAGGGCTCATTCTGGGGACTCAGGGCAGGAGTCCTGCTTGCACCAGGATCTCAGAGCTCCCAGGAGAAATGGGAAAGGAATTTCTGACACATGGCGCCATGAACGATACTCCTCAAAGAAGAGAGAACAATACTCCTCCTGACCTCTGGGAGCAGGATAGGAAATGCCTCATCTTCAGTGTCTTTTCAATGTTCGTTGCCCTAGAAGGTTCATCTTTTTGACTCGCCTGTTCATATCCTTTGCAAATAAAAAAAAAATTCTGGGTTGACTCTTTTTCATTTGTAGAAGTTCTCTATTCTAGTTCTCTGTGTCACAGGATGTTAAAACAGGGCTCTTCCTGCTTCAATTCTAATCTTCACTCAGAGCTACTGATATGTTCTATACCAAATACCAAAGTGGGCATGTGGCTTGCTCTCCATATGCAGAATTTACAAAGGAAATTTCAGAAAACTAGAGTCCTTAGCCAAATCAAGAATAACAGGGCAACCCAGCAATTGCACTACTAGGTATTTATCCAAGGGATACAGGTGTGCTGTTTTGAAGGGGCAAATGCACCCCAAGTTTATAGCAGCACTCTCAACAAATAGCCAAAGTATGGAAAGAGCCCAAATGTTCATCGATGGATAAATGGATAAAGAAAAGATGTGGTATATATATACAATGGAGTATTACTCGGCAATCAAAAAGAATGAAATCTTACCATTTGCAACCACATGGATGGAATTAGAGGGTATCATGCTAAGTGAAATTAGTCAGAGAAACACAAATACCATATGACTTCACTCATATGAGGAGTTTTAAGATACAAAACAGATGAACATAAGGGAAGGGAAGCAAAAATAATATAAAAACAGAGAGGGGAACAAAAACATAAGAGACTTAAATATGGAGAACAGAGNCGATTATATAGTTTCAGCTTTGGAATCATGGTTTTCATAACCAAATAAAATTAATAGTAAGGAAAAAAACCCTAGGTTTACAAAGACTGCAATAATGTGAGAAAGTCTTGTGATAACCAGGTATAGATATGACACCCAACATCTTCTGTTCCACATGCTTACAACAGTGTGAATAGCCCTCGCCATGACTACAAGGACATGGGATACAGTTACGTGGTTGCTCTGCTTCAACTTGTTTGTTTCTCAAAACTCTCATGCACCTGAGCTCATTTAATGATGAAAAAAAAAGAGAGAGAGAATCGACTTTTAAGAAGCCGCGGCTGGCCATGCTCTGTATTAGAAAAGCTTGCATTTGTAAGCCCCTACACTCACACACATTCATTCTGTCATGTAATTCTCATGACAGCTCCAGCAGGCAGATGTGTCTTTAAAATCGAGGCAAGGTAACAACGCTTTGGAGTTGGACTCTGAGAGCAAGGCTTTCTGCCACAGCTGCCTCCATCATGCCGGCAGAAGGCCCTCATTTTGCTCAGGCCAGAGGTGAGGAGGCAGTCCCCACAGGAAAAGCCCTGGTAATCAGGATCTGGTTCTAACACCCAGGACAATCCGAAGTCCTACCATGAGTTTTTGAGACACACGACATTATGAAAGACTCAGAATGGCTTTGATAATGATTATAACTTTCCAAATTAAATTTTAAAAAAATCCTCTAACAGAGGCCAATCCTTTAGGGACCTAAAAAAACACAGGAAGAGTCCAAAAAATGTAGCAGCTGCTTCCAAAGGAAACCCCATTACAGTTTAAAGCTCTGGGTATTTTTGACACATGTAACCTGATTATTAATTCTGAAATGGCCTTGGAAGAATACAATTTGTAAAAAGGAGGTTTATCCCTTCTTCCCTGCAAGTGAGGGGATCCACAAGATGCCAACGTGCTACAGACAGGCACACAAAGATGGGAGATGGAGAGGGAAAGCTTCCCATGTATCCTGGGGCAGGACAGAGGGCTCATTCTGGGGACTCAGGGCAGGAGTCCTGCTTGCACCAGGATCTCAGAGCTCCCAGGAGAAATGGGAAAGGAATTTCTGACACATGGCGCCATGAACGATACTCCTCAAAGAAGAGAGAACAATACTCCTCCTGACCTCTGGGAGCAGGATAGGAAATGCCTCATCTTCAGTGTCTTTTCAATGTTCGTTGCCCTAGAAGGTTCATCTTTTTGACTCGCCTGTTCATATCCTTTGCAAATAAAAAAAAAATTCTGGGTTGACTCTTTTTCATTTGTAGAAGTTCTCTATTCTAGTTCTCTGTGTCACAGGATGTTAAAACAGGGCTCTTCCTGCTTCAATTCTAATCTTCACTCAGAGCTACTGATATGTTCTATACCAAATACCAAAGTGGGCATGTGGCTTGCTCTCCATATGCAGAATTTACAAAGGAAATTTCAGAAAACTAGAGTCCTTAGCCAAATCAAGAATAACAGGGCAACCCAGCAATTGCACTACTAGGTATTTATCCAAGGGATACAGGTGTGCTGTTTTGAAGGGGCAAATGCACCCCAAGTTTATAGCAGCACTCTCAACAAATAGCCAAAGTATGGAAAGAGCCCAAATGTTCATCGATGGATAAATGGATAAAGAAAAGATGTGGTATATATATACAATGGAGTATTACTCGGCAATCAAAAAGAATGAAATCTTACCATTTGCAACCACATGGATGGAATTAGAGGGTATCATGCTAAGTGAAATTAGTCAGAGAAACACAAATACCATATGACTTCACTCATATGAGGAGTTTTAAGATACAAAACAGATGAACATAAGGGAAGGGAAGCAAAAATAATATAAAAACAGAGAGGGGAACAAAAACATAAGAGACTTAAATATGGAGAACAGAGGGTTACTGGAGGGGTTGTGGGGGGGGATGGGCTAAATGGGTAAGGGGCATTAAGGAATCTACTCTTGAAATCATTGTCATAAACTATTTGTAAAAAAAAAAAAGGAAACCAACTTGACAATAAACTATTTGTAAAAAAAAAAGAAATTATTGTTGCACTCTCTGCTAACTAACTTGGATGTAAAAAAGAGGGATAATAGGGACACCTGGGGGGCTCAGTTGATTAAGCATCCAACTCTTGATTCTGGCTCAGGTCTTGATCTCACCGTTTGTGAGTTCAAGGCCCACATTGGGCTCTGTGCTGAGTGCAGAGCCCGCTTAGGACTCTCTGCTCTCTCTGTCTCTCNGCCTGTGACTCCCTCTCTCTCTGACCCTCCCCTGCTCACGCTGTCTCTCTCTCTCTCTCCTAAAAATAAATAAAACATTAAAAAAAAAAAAATTTTTAAAAAATTAAAAAAAACAAACAAACAGAAGAGTCAGAGTGTGGAGAGAAATTTCAGAAGAGATTTCTTCAGAGACTTTTTGCCCTACAATGAAGAATCCTCGCCCTGCCAATCTCAGCAGGAGGTACAGGGTTTTTTCCTACTTTGCCTCAGTCCTAGAGAGAATGGGCATCTCACTATAACACCACTCATGGAGCTCACTGTGTGTGTTCCTATGGTTGGGGGGTCTCTGTGGACAGCGTTTGACTCTTGTCCAGGAAACCCAAAGAGCAGGCATGAGAACGAACTGCTTAGATGGCAGAGACAAGAGACTGCTGCTGCTTTGGCTCCCTATTCTCTGAGTTCCTCAGAAAAAAGGATGCATGAATGTTTCCATGAGTAAAATGAGGGCAGTGTGGAGAGGGCTGGCAATGGTCCTGTCCAATGAGGCTGTGGCCCTGTCCAGTGGGGCTGCTTGAAGAAGCAAAGGGGTGGGGCGCCCGGGTGGCTCAGTTGGCTAAGCGTCTGACTTTGGCTCAGGTCATGATCTCGTGGTTCGTGGGTTCGAGCTCCATATCGGGCTCTGGAGTCAGCTTCGGGCTCTGTTTCCCTCTCTCTCTGCACCTTCCCTGCTGCCACTCTGTTTCTCAAAAATAAATAAACATTTAAAAAATTGTTTTGTTTTTTTTTTTAAAGAAGCAAAGGGGAAGCAGCAAGAAGCTAGAGATGAAGCCCAATCCTAGGGGGCTGGAAGGAGACACACTCACACCAGAACACATCTGTGAGGGTGGACGGATCTGCAGGAAAGAGGACCCTAAGAGAATCTCCTAAGAGGCCACAAAAGTGTCCCCAAGAGGAAAAAAAAATGCTTTAAACTCTGCCAAACCCACAGCTCAAAGCCATGTTATGAGAGAGCCCTGCTTTCTACTCATTAGTCCTTCCTTCCTACCCCTGGGCCATGGTAAGATAAGAACCTAGGCTAGGGCGTGGGGTCTGGAGAGAGCCCAAGACAATGACCTAGCAAAAACACCAACTGCCCCCTTCTTTCTCACTTCAGGCTGCCCACTCAAAGCAGATCTAAGTTGGAGGAAAGAAAGAAATTTTTTACATTAAATCAAGTTCAAAGATTTTTTTTTTTAAAGATTTATTTTTAAGCAATCTCCACACGTCCCTGAGATCAAGATTTGCATGCTCCACCACCTGAGCCAGGTAGGCTCCCCAAGTTCGAAGTTTTAATTAAGAATTTGAATGGATAAAACTTACAAAACGAAAATAGGCTTATGCATTAAAGTGACTCTAAGACTGTTACCTAAAAGTGAATGGAAAAGTCTCAGACTTGCCAGAATTTAATCTAGGAGTAGGAAAAGATTATCACCCTGTTGAATTTTTTTTTACTTTTAAGTTTATTATTTATTTTTGAGAGAGAGAGAGAACAGAGAGAATGAGTGAGGTAGGGGCAGAGAGCGAGGGAGAGAGAGAATCCCAAGCAGGCTCCAGACCGTCAGCACAGAGCCCAATGTGGGGCTCGAACTCACAAACCGTGAAATCATGACCTGAGCCGAAATCAAGAGTTGGATGTTTAACTGAGCCACCCAGGTGCCTCATTAAAGGAAGGTTGAAGCAGCCTTCCTTTATCTCTACCCCTCCCCAGCTCGTACTTGTGCTCTCTCTTTCTCTCTCAAAATAAGTAAAGAAACATAAAAATAAAAAAAGAAAGAAAAAGAAAGTTTGAACCGAAAAAATAAAAAAAGTTGTCTTGGATTATTTTACAAGTCAGTCACTAAAATACATCTATTACAAGTATTTCACTTCACTAAGACTGTTGTCTTTTAATTTGCAGATGGTGACTTTTGTTGGAAAACTTTTTACAGTTTTGGGGGTAGAGCTTACTTAAAAAATAAAAAAATTATAAAAATTTTACATTTAGATGTGAAATTTAGTCACTTTCTTTTTGGTAATTAAAAAAAAAAAACTTTCTTGGGGTACCTGGGTGGTTGATTAGGCATCCAACTCTTGATTTCTGTTCAGGTCATGATCTCACAGTTCATGAATTCGAGCCCTGAGTCTCGCTCTATCAGCTCGGAGCCTGCTTTGGATTCTCTTTCTCCCTCTCTGCCCCTCCCCTGTTCACACATACTCTCTCTCTCTCTCTTTCAAAATAAATAAACTTAAAAAGATAAAAATAGGGGCGCCTGGGTGGCTTAGTCGGTTAAGCGTCCGACTTTCGCTTAGGTCATGATCTCGCGGTTCGTGGGTTCGAGCCCCGCGTCGGGCTCTGTGCTGACTGCCAGCTCAGAGCCTGGAGCCTGTTTCGGTCTGTGACTCCCTCTCTCTCTGACCCTCCCCTGCTCACGCTGTCTCTCTCTCTCTCTCCTAAAAATAAATAAAACATTAAAAAAAAGATAAAAAAAAAAGTAGGGGTGCCTGGGTGGCTCAGTCAGTCAAGCGTCCAGCTCTTAATCTCAGCTCAGATCATGAACTCACGGTTTATGAGTTCCAGCCCCACCTAAGGCTCCATGCTGACAGTGTGGAGACTGCTTGGGATTCTCTCTCTCCCCACCCCCTTACCCCTCCCCTGTGCTCTCTCTCTCTCTCTCAAAATAAATAAATAAACACTAAAAATAATTTTTTTTATTTTGAAAAATTAAAAATACTTTGTCTTTAATAGTTTTCAAGTTTTGTTTTCATGCTCAGATTTTTAATTCATCTGGAATTTGTTTTTGTGTTAAAAAAGGGTCAAATAATGGGGCGTCTGGATGGCTCAGTTGGTTAAGGGTCTGACTGTTGATTTTAGCTCAGGTCATGATCCTGGGGTCATGGGATGGAGCCCGGTGTTGGGTTCTGCACTGCTGGTGGAGCTTGCTTAAGATTCTCTCTCTCCCTCTCCCTCTGCCCCTCCCCTGCTCTCTCTCTCAAAAAAAAAAAAAAAAAGAGTCAAGTAGTTCGCCTTATCAATGAGATATGTATGAAAATGAAGTGTGCCACTTCTGAGTAGGAGTTTTAAGAGCCTGCAAGCTTCCACCATCTTCTCTTTTTCCTGTGACACAAGAATAGCAACATCTCAAGATGAAGGCAGCTTCTTCACCCTGGATCCTGCAATGAGGAAGATATGGCCAGAATCACAGGCAATCTGTGAAAGACATGTAATGTGAGCAAAAAATAAACTTTTCTGCTTGTAAGAAATTAAGATTGCGGGGGGGGGGTTGCTGGTTAGCACTGCATAACTTCGTCCAAGGTGACTGATACAAACTTCAAGCTGTCAAGTGTAAATACTTTTTAAAAATATTTTTATCACATATTTTATATCGTTTCTAAGTGTTTAGAGTAAATGTGAAAATTACATGCCCACTGTGCTTTTCCTTTTTTATCATGGAAAAATATACATAAAACTTGCCATTTTAACCATTTCAAGTATATAATTCAGTGGCATTAAGTACATTCAAAATGATGTACAACCATCACCACTACCCATTTCCAGGAATTTTCACCATTCCAAACAGAAATCCTATACCCATTAAACAGTGATTTCTCCAGGCCTTCCACCAAGCCTCTATCCTGCTTTTTGTCTCTACAAACTTGTATATTCTAGCTACCTCACGTAAGTGGAACTGCACATTATTAGTCCTTTTGTGTCTGACTTACTAACTTAGTATCATGTTTTCAAGGTTGATCCAAGGTTGATCCACATAGGAGCATGAAGGAGAAGCTCATTCCTTTGTAAGGCTGAGTATTAATCCTGTGTGTGTCCGTGTGTGTACGTACATGTGTGTATCCCCAACATTTTGTCTGTCCATTCATCTGTTAATGGACATGAGTTATTTCCACCTTCCTGGCTACTGTTACTGTGCTTTCTTAATTCAATAGTAGTCAAACACATACATGCTATTATGGAAAAAGGGCTAAAATATTACACAAAAAACACTAGCAGTGGATGCCTGCTGGGTTCAATTTATTTATTTAAAAAAAATTTTTAATGTTTATTTATTTGAGAGAGAGAGAGCACAAGTGGGGGAGAGGCAGAGAAAAGGAGACAGAATCCAAAGCAGCCGGTCAGCACAGAGACTGATGTGGGCTTGAACTTATGAACCATGAGACCATGACCTGAGCCAAAGTCAGATGCTCAACCAGCTACACCACCCAAGCACCCCTTTTGGGTTCAATTTAGAATGGAGAAAACTTTTACTCTTCATCCTATGTATTCTTATATTATTTAAATTTGTTATAATTTTTATGCAATTTAAACTAATAAAAAGTTTTAAAAATAAATGTTTCCTTTTGATCAGAAGTGGGACAAATGAGACATAATGAGTCACTGCAAATGTGGTTTTGTTTTTTCTATTTATTTATTTTATTTATTTATTTATTTTTTTAATGTTTTATTTATTTCAGAGAGAGACAGCGTGAGCAGAGGAGTGTCAGAGAGAGGAGGAGACACAGAATCTGAAACAGGCTCCAGGCTCTGAGCTAGCTGTCAGCACAGAGCCCGATGCAGGGCTCGAACCCATGAACCGTGAGATCATGACCTGAGCTGAAGTCGGACCCTCAACCGACTGGGCCACCCAGGCTCCCCTTGTTTTGTTTTTAAATAAGCTCTATACCCAACATGGGGCTTGAACTTACAACCCTGAAGTGAAGAGTCACATGCTCTAACATCTGAACCATGTGTTTTTAAAAATTATTTGTAAAAGGGGCACCTGGGTGGCTCAGTCAGTTGAGTGGCCAGCCTTTCATTTTGGCTCAGGTCTTAATCTCATGGGTCAATGAGTATGAGCCCAGTATCAGGCTCTACGCTCACATCTTAGAGCCTGCTTCAGATCCTCTGTCTCCCTCTCTCTCTCTCTTTCTCTCTCAAAAATAAACATTAAAAAGATAAAAAATCCTTTAAAAAATATTAGTCAAAGCTCAGGGTACATCCACTAGTGGGCCAGCAAGAGAACTTCCATAAATGAAGAACATTAATTCAAAATTAAAATTACCCTGCAGGAAGCTATATATGACTAAATGACACTCTTCCACACATTATGATCACTTTTTTTTCTCCTTTAATTCTCCTATTCTTCTGTATCAGAGTTTATGGGTCAGAATGATTAATGATTATTAGCAATCACAGTCCTTTTTGGACAAAGCTGAAGCTTATTACAGTATCACATTCCCTGAGCCTAAATGTGATTAAGAATACACTTCATTTTGGCTACAGCATTTGCAGTAAAAACGCTACCTTGTGTAACCACCCCTGGTTTTGAACTGAAAAAGCTACCAGGATTCCAGCTCTTCACACTGTGGAACACTGTTCCTGGCAGGCCCAAGGGGACCTCCCCATCGCATCTCCCAGGTGCTTACAATGATGTTCAAACGGCGCTCGTAACATCCTTAGAAGAGGTTACACTCAAGGAAATGGCAACTTGGAATCGAAGATCTGCAAGATGGCCGGTTGGCCTGGAGTGGCACCCAGCTACGTCCACCTTGCATGTGATAGGACCTGAACCTTCTGCCCTCGATGTCACGCTCTGGGCCTGGTGGGACACAGCTGCGGTAGAAGCAGCTACTCACAGAGAGCCAACCCCTGAGCCTGGCTTCCAGGCCAGCACCACTCACGCGAGTGCAGGCTGCCGGTCAGTTGTGACCACCGACTCCCACTCTTCCACGGGGCAGACTGCCTCGGGTAAAGATGCAGGCACCGCAGGGCTAGGTTTAAATTTCAGCCAAAATGTAACTAGAGCTCCCAGTTGCTAAGTTCAATGATTGCTTTTCAGTCTTGGGCTCTCTTGACTGTTGGGAGGCACTCCACGTGGCGGGGCCCTTCACCCTCCCCTCCTCCTCTGGCCTCATTTGCTAGTCTCCTGGAGGTGAACCCAGGTTGCCTCCTCTATTCCCTCCACACTCCGTTTCTAGGATAAGAATTTCTTTCTTATCCTATTCCACACTAGCTTCTGTTTCCGTCTCTGTGCCAAGGATTCCCAAATCCTGACCGCTCAGATGACTCTAGATCAGACCTCTCCCTAGGGCTTCAGGCGCAGTCACTAGCCTGCTGGATATTTCCATTTGGATGCTGCCCAGCCTCCTCGGATTTAATGTCTAAAATGGAACTAACTCCCACCAAAAGCCGCTCACTCTCTTCCTGTCTCTTGTCTTTGCTACTGGATCCTCTCTTATCTCACTTCTATCTGGGTAATGACTACAGATTTCCTATTTGGTCCCATTTCACCCTTGACTTAGCTGCAAGAATGACCCTCCTTGGTGTGTCTGGGTGGCTCAGTCAGTTAAGTATCTGACTTTTTTTTTTTTTAATGTTTTATTTATTTCTGAGAGAGACAGACAGACAGCGTGAGCAGGGAAGGGTCAGAGAGAGAGGGAGACACAGAATCTGAAGCAGGCTCTAGGCTCTGAGCTAGCTGTCAGCACAGAACCTGACTCGGGGCTCTAACCCATGAACCCCGAGATCATGACCTGAGCCAAAGTTGGACGCTTAACCGACTGAGCCACCCAGGCGCCTCAAGTATCTGACTCTTGATTTCGGCTCAGGTCATGATCTCACAGCTGTGGGATCAAGCCCCAGTTGGGCCCCTGAGCTGGGTGTGGGGCCCGCTTAAGATTCTCTCTCCTTCTGCCTTTACCCTTCCCCCACTTGTGCTCACTCACACATGTGCACTCTCTCTCTCTCTCAAAAACAAAACAACAAAAAAACAAACTTGAAAAAGAGTGATCCTCCTTAAAGATGAACCTTGCCATGCCATTATCCTGGTTTATGTCCTTCATTGGCTCCTTCCCTGCAGGGTCAAGTCCATCTCCTTGGCTGGCACATGTGCCCTTGCCTAATCTGGCCTCTGCTCACCCAGCAGCAACCCTCACACACTTCCCTGTGCACTTGCACCCCAAGTGCAATTGCCAGTGTAAGTCACCTTCTCTTGCTGCATGCTGAACCCTGTATATGTTGCAAATCCTTAAGGGCCTGTCTTCCCTTAACTGAATCTCAGAATCACTTCCTCCAGGAAGCCTTTCTTGACTCCTGAGCTGAGTGAGGGGACTGTCTTCTGGGATCCACAGCAGCCATTTCATGAACTTTACCCCTAGTGCCCTTTCATGTTTTATTACTGGTCTCTTTATCCACTGGGAGCTCATCAAGAATAGGAAGCGTGTCTTCCACCTGCATGCCTAGAGCCCACCACAGACAGAAAGGAGGCAGTCAAAGGGTACACATAAAGCCAAGGAGCAACAGTAACTTGTAACACTGATGGGGAAGCATGTAGTTATTTTTTTCTTTTCTGGTTTCCTATGTTTTCTAATATGTATATTATACTGCTTTTATACATTTTTGAAAAATCAGTTAATTTTTAAGATGTGTCCAATCTATCCTACATAGCTCCAATGAAAAGAATTCACTGCCTAAGTAGTCAAGTTCCTTTCCCCTTAGATGCCTCTGGCTCCTCGAGACCCCTGTCTCAAGCACCACAAATTCTTCAGAACTGAGCAGAGTAGAAACACTTACTTCAACACTTTCAGCACACAGAAGGACCACCCACACACACAAAAATTCCTTGGCCTTGAAAAGGTTACAGTGCTCTACTAACTGAGTGCCAAAATCCATTTTTGGCCAAATATTCGTCAGAACCTTGTATTCACAGCCAAACACAAGTGAAGAGGTACATTCACAAACCTACCCGAGTTCTAGNGGTATTCCAGAAATTCTTCCTGTTTTTTTTTTTTTAAACCAAAACATTAATGATCTTCTCAGCCACCAAAAATTTCACCCATGCAACACTGGCTTGTAATTCTTTTAAATATGTGAAAAGTAATCCAACCATACACTGTTCAGTCTGACATTTGCTATTGTTTTTCCCTAAAAGAAAACAAAAACCTGAGTAGTTCCAAAAATAAAACATAAAGAAAAACTCGGTTGAGAAGCAAACCCTGTGGCTTAGAAGCCATCATTCTGATTAACAGCACATAAGTGTTACCTGACAAATGGATTCCTATCTTAAATGCAATTATCACAAATTCCTTGTGGTCCCCACTGTTTTTGTAGCTTGATGCCCAGCTCCTGAAACAATAACTTTTAATAGCAATAAACGAAAACCTCGCCTCAGCACTGGGGCCGACTAGACTGTTTTCCCACCTCAGTCACCAGGGCTCCTGGGGGGTTGGGGGGGTGTGTTGAGCCTGAACTCCACAGCTCTCCAGGAAGGTACCCACTTCTCTGCCCTCAGCAGTCCCTGCATCTACGGCTGGAGGGGTGCGTTCCACAATTAAGCGCATTGCCAGGGCCTGCTGAGACAATCAGGACAAGCAGGGCCTCTGCTCTCAGGAAATCCCTGCCTGAGCCATCCTCCGCTGAAGGACTGTGCCATGCTGGCGGCAGCATCTGAGCTTCTGGCAGTGGGGCTGAAGCACCATCAAATCAAGGGCCCACTAGGGGCACCTGGGTGGCTCAGTCAGTTAAGGGTCCGACTCCAGCTCACATCATAATCTCACGGCTCAGTTCGTGAGTTCGAGTCCCACGTCGGGCTCTGTGCTGACAGCTCTGAGCCTGGAGCCTGCTTCGGATTCTGTGTGTGTCTCTCTGTTCCTCTCCCACTCACACTCTGTCTCAAAAATAAAAAAAAAAGGGGGGGGGCGCTCGAGTACAAGAGTGTCTATTCTAAACTCACTTTCTCCAAGCAGTCAGGGATGTTGAGAGGAGTGGAGGGTGGGGTGTGGGCAGGGATCATGCAGAGGAGAGAGACACAAGGGATAAAGGGGAAGTGGCAAGGGTCATGTGGCCTTTTCACTAGGAAAACTGAAAGGGTCTGACAGACATTTGTGTCACTGAAAACATACTACAAACAAGCATAGCATTTAGAAGGTACAATCTCCAAAATTTCTGATTCAGCTCAACACATACAATGTGCCTATGGACACCCATCATCATAGCCTGGAAACTTACCCCACGCAGATTATTCATGTTCTTGGCAAATAGAAGAGGAGTTGTTAAAAGGGAGAAAAAGAGGGGCGCCTGGGTGGCTCAGTAGGTTGAGCATCCGACTTCGGCTCAGGTCATGATCTCGAAGTTCGTGGGTTTGAACCCCGTGTCGGGCTCTGTGCTGACAGCCAGCTCAGAGCCTGGAGCCTGTTTCAGATTCTGTGTCTCCCTCTCTCTCTGACCCTCCCCTGCTCATGCTGTCTCTCTCTCTCTCTCTCTCAGAAATAAATAAATAAAACTTTAAAAATTAAAAAAAAAAGGGAGAAAAAGAAAATGTGAAAGCAGATCAGAGAAAGATCAAAGGATTGATTCAATGCCACGTGACCATCAGAGACACTGTCACAGCCAGGAGACATCTTTTGTGCTTCATCCACCATTAGTTTATTGCAAACTGAAGTTTTGGTTCAGAACAAATGGGAAAGAAGTCCACCAAGAATGAATTACACTAGTTAATGAAGTCAACTCAACAGACAGTAACATGTACTTAGTAGCAGCTGTAGGTGGTTCTCAAAGTCAAAATTTATTAACTATTTCAATGTTCAGGCTGTACAGGTTATTTTCAGATGTACATACAACATATTTATATCATAACAAAGCTAATATTTTATAAAATATTTCCTTAAGGATTAAAGATGCTAAAAAGCTTCAACCACGAATTAATTAAATATTTGATGCACATTTTAGGTACTATTAAAGATCTAACATAAATACACATGTTGCACAGCCGAGTAAGAAAAGCTATGACCCATATGATTACACATTTTACTAATCCGATATTAAAGTAGAAAACAACAAAATTGTACCACATAAATTGAGCTGATTTTAACAATCTTTTTATTAGAAGACAGAAACTATGTCCGTTTAAACCATCATTCCCAAAAGAGCTACCAAACAACAAAATTATTACCTGAAATCCAAAACTATATATAATACAGTCTTTCCTAACCAAATTACCTTCCCTCTTGTTTGATACAGTACATCTGATTCCTCCATGATCTATGCAGTGGCCAATAATAATGACAATTAGCACTAGTTATGAGTACACAGTGGAAGTAATAGAACTGGCCATACACACATTTGAATCACTATTCCCATTGAGAATAAGGTCAATAAGAAATAATGGTTAAAGCCAATACATATTTAATCTATTCAACCACTTGCTATCTTTACCCACACACATACACATTAATTTTTCCCATAAAAATCTTTACATGTCAAAATGCTTTTTAATCTAGGTTTAGATTACTAACAATGAAAAGATGTTCATTTTCTTTCTTACCTCCATGGACTTTATCAGGCCTGCAGTCACCAGGTGCACAGAAAGATGAGTAACTGGAAAGACAATTTGACCACAGCTGTTTGCAAAACAGAAGTGCTCTATTTTAAGGCAAGTATCTTTATCACACACATACACAGCAATTTATCCACTGGTGAACTGTATCATATGACAGTACAAAATTCAGCAAAAAACTGAGGTATAACTTTTACTTAACATAAATACAAGTGTCAGAAAGTATAAAGACATTCTCAATGTACTTAACATATTTTACCCATAACTAAATAGAGAACTCTTTACCAAGTTCTTGTATGTCCAGAAATACCCAAGATTCTGAATTCTAGAAAAAATACTAGAAATTAAATACTCTAAAATCTTTGCAATAAGGCTCTCCACATAAGGCTACCTTTGATGTAAGGCTACTTCAACTTGGTTTCTGAAAATAGCAAAAATGTGCACCAAAATTTAAGCTATTCTGAACAAAAGAAAGGACTTGGTCTCATGTGGGATGGTGAGATGATGAGCTTATTGAACAAAATTAAACTTAAGCAAAAAGCAAATTTTAAAATACATCCAAGAAAAACTTTTCCTATAATTTTTTAACATAAGACAGAACTACTGTGATAGAAAAATTGCTGAATGCATAAGGTACTGTTTAGTGCAAAACAGACATATATATATACCTTTACGGAAGTAATTTAAATAGAATAGCATCTATAACTTGGTGTGTATAATATATTTAAAAAAATCTACATTCTGTGACCTTTACAAAAGTAGATATATTCTTTACTTTCAAGTTAGAAATGGCATAACAATTTTACCTTTGGATGTTTCCAGTCAATGGCTGTATACAATGAAAGATAATATAAATCTAAGTCATAAGCATTCAGTACATTAACATGAAAGCCATTAGTTTGGGGCCCCAAAGTGGAAAGTGAGGGATACTATGTAAAGTGGAAAAAAGCGTATCCTAGATTTCTGCTTGTTCAAAAACATATAGTCTGTATGTATTTTTAGTTATTGAATAGTTTGATGCAATGACATTCAAAGAATTCTGATTACTAACTACTCACATTAAAAATGTTTTCCTTAAAAATGAAAGTAGATAGTATTCATTATACAAAGATAAACTAATGACAGTGTAAATTTATTTTAAGTTTGATAATTACTGCACCTGTTTCCTTTGCCAAACTCCCAGTGACATAAAGAGAAAAAAATTCTAATTATTTTCACCTATTAATTTAATCAGGTACTCTAAAAAATATTATCCTAAGGGGGCAGTTCAACAGGAATTGCTTCTTAAATATCCAAATTAGATCAAAATAAGGGAGACAAAGAGGGACCCAAAAAATTAGACTATGTAAATGAATATATAATAGTAACAAAAAAACTGAATAATATCCCAGATTTGGAGGGGGCTCCTGGCTGGCTCAGCCAGAAGGTCATGTGACTCTTGATGGTAGGATCGTGAGTTCAAGCCCCACGTTGGGTGTAGAGATTACTTAAATAAATCTTTAAAACTTTTTTATGAAATGGGAAAATTCGACATTTTGGTAACTTCCATCTTGATGGCATATGAATAAAAGGAGTTTAAGACTGTGAATGGCTGAACAGAAGTTTCCATTAGAACAGACATACACAGAGTAACCGGAAGATCCACAACCTAAATCCCACTTCCACAGTGGTATCAGGCACCATCTGGCTGTGGGGGTCTCCGGCTGATTCCTATAGGGACAGGCACAAAGTACACTGAAGTTCTCATTGGCACCAAACTTAAATTTCTCCTTTGTAAAAATACCTTGACAGTGGTTAATAGTAGGGGGTAAAGGAAAGCCGCTCCGAGTGTAAATGTTAGGTGTTCCTTCATTTGAAGGGATCTAGAAATCTGCTTATTTAGTAATTAACCAAACGTGCCCCTGACTTTAAACACTCAGATGTCTAGAAACAGCCACAGATCAACCACAGCTTCTGCCCACAGAATGACTCACATTTGTAACCCTGGCTAATCACAACAACTTGAACTCTGGGTAACATTGGTTTTCTACTTTGACTACAGCAGACAAGCCCAATCACTAAGTACTCGCTACTACTGCCTGTTCATCATGTACAATCGGCAACATGCCATAAACATGGTGGCCTGGGGTGTGGTTCTGCGGATCTGTCTTCAGACCAATTATGGCACTTTCAACATCTTCTCCTAAGAGAAACTGCCCTGCCCACAGCAATATCTGCACCTCAAAGAGACTGCTTTTCCCAAGCCTGGAGGCCTGGCTTAGAAAACCACTCCCACACCTTGGTGATGGTAAGGCTAAGCTAACGCTACTCTGGAATTTGAACAGAGAAAGAAGAAAAAGAATCAACCAGTGTGTACCAGGTGCAGACAACAGTAGAAGGGGTGCATTGCTGAGGGATGCCATCTCCGAGTGGCAGAAGAGAAATCAGAACCGCCAGACCCAGTCAGGCAGCTGCTGCTCGGTCTTTTACAACAAACACCGTTACCTCCGGTGCCCACAGGTTCCCTGTAACATGTGAACCTACAAATACAGTGAGAGTGATGTATTTTTGAGTTACTGCTAGTTACACTTTTTTGTCTCAGGAAATTTTGATTTTTAGGATGACCAACTAGGGTCAGAGACTTACTTAATAGTTAATAAAAGTATTAAGTAAAAATAAAAGAATGGCAATTACATTTTATGGAAAAGCTGCCCTAATTTTCATTACCCTGTAAATATGAGGAATTGCAGTCATTGTTAAAGTACTCAACAACTAGTAATTGGGAATCTTACTATTCCTAAGAATGGTTGTTATGAATAGTACTGAATATATTTGTAGCAAAGTATACCTCTCTGAGACTTTTTTTCCTAAACATTTTTGGTAAATAACATTACAAAAGTAGGGTGCCCAAAATCCTGGGTCATAACTCCATTGGGTCTGATGTCCACATTTGTACTGAAGATTATTAACATTCACCCAGCATACTCGTGAGATTTATTAAAACTGTAGTCATTAACCAAAGGCCTTTGGGGTATATGTACAAAATTAGACAGATGTTAAGTATTCAGTTAAATACTACAATAGCAATATGACTTGTAAAAAAAAAAATGCCTAGTGGAGTTCTCATCCATTAAGTTAGTCAGACTGCGAAACGCGACCTTGCAAGTGCTCTTCCAAACCATGTGGGGAAGTGTTGTTTACAGATAATATTGAGCTTTTCTCCAATTATTTTACTGACATAATTTCCTAGAGGAATTTCACAATGATTATTCATGGTGAGGGATTACGTTTAAAAAATCTGGGTTTAGGATTTGTGTAAAGGACCCTCAGGTTAAACAAACAAAAAAGATCTTTTGCACAGAACAGGATGGGTTTTTTCAAAGGGCATCTGCCAGGGTGAGGCCAGCTGAGAGTCATCTCCGTGTACCCACAGGGCCCAGCATGGCAGGGATACTTGTTAGGCAAACCCCCCTACTATGTGCACACAAAGGATTTTAAATAAATAAATAAATAAATAAATAAATAAATAAATAAGTCACTTCCCTACAGCAATACCACAGGCTAATTAACTATGAAGTCCTATTTTGGAGATGACTCCTTCCCCTTCCCAGTAATTCAGTGATTCTTAGACTTCCTGAAAGTACTATGGAAGGATACGGACTTACACACGCTAGGAAATCCAGTTTCCAGAAGCACAGAGAGGCTCCCTGCTTCTCGAGCTTTTCTACGAAGGTATCCCAAGACAGGCAGAAGAGAACTGCATGCAACAGCAAGGACCCTTCATGGAGAAGGAGCCCGCCTCGCCCCACCCTCTGGCATCCTGCCAGTATTCCTGGACTCTCTGAGTATGAGAAGCACAAGGTCAGGTAGTAAGGAGGCATTTAAAAAACCCAACCAACAGAAACACATTATCTTTCTTGTGTCTTTGCGGCTCTATATCTTTAGGCAAGTGAACACAAACTCAAATTAACTTGAGTTAATGAAGAGAACTGGTTTAATAGTCTTAGAAACCATTAAATGTACATCAATTGATGAACCATAAAAAGCATCACCAAGCACTTCTACGGCTTCAACCCGATTAGTTATCTTATACAGATTTGGAAACTCACTTCAACAAAATTTATTTCCTGACACAGATGGTACAACTCAACTCACAATAAAATCTACCCCATCTCTTCATTAAAACATATTTCTACAATCCAAAAACTTTTCATGATAAGGCACTGAACAAACTAGAAATACAAGAAAGCTTTCTCAACCTGTTCAAGGGCATCTGTGAAAAACCCACAGCAAACATCATGTGAAAGACTCTAAGTTTTCTCCCTAATATCAGGAATACGACAAGGATACCCACTCTCACCACATCTATTTGAGACTGTGCTATAAGTTCTAGCTGGGGTAATTCAATAAGACAAAGAAATAAAAGAGAGGAAGAAGTAAAATGATCTCTTTTTGCAGATGATATGACCTTATGTGTAGAAAACTGTGAAGAATTCTCAAAAAACCATTAGAACTATTAAGCTCAGCAAGGTTCCAGGACAAAAGATCAAGATACAAAAATCAGTTATGTTTTTATACACTAGCAATGAATAATCTGAAAATGAAATTAAGAAAGCAATTGCATTAACAATAGCATCAAAAAGAATAAATACTAAGAATAAATTAAACCAAAGAAGTACAAGACTTCTATACTGGAAACTATAGAACACTGAAGAAAATTAAAGAAGACTTAAGTAAATGGAAAGACATACTGTGTTCGTGGATTGGAAGGCTCAATATTTTTAAGAGGGCAGAACTACCTTGATTGATCTACATTCTCAATCAAAATTCAATGTAATTCCCTATCAAATTTCCAGCTGCCTTTTTTTTTCAGAAATGGACAAGCTGATACTAAGTTCATATGGAAATGCAAGGAATCCGTAACAATCTTGTAAAAGAAGAACTCACACTTCCTGGTTTCCAAACTTACTACAGTCTTTGCTGTGGTTCTGGCATGACAGACATACAGATCAATGGAAGGGAGCTGAGCATCCAGGAATAAACACATATATCTATGGCAATCTGATTTTTAACAATTATGCCAATACCACTTAATGGTGGAAAAAAGTGTCTTCAATGGTAGAGGAACAACTGAATACCACCTCCAGAAATGAAGTTGGAGGTATACCACCTCATACCATATACAAAAACTAATTCAAGATGGATCAGATACCCGAAAGTAAGACCAGAAGTATAAAACTTTTAGAAGGAACATAGGAATAAATCTTCATGACCTTCAGTTTCTTAGATACAACACCAAAAGCACAAGAGACAAAAAAGATACAATGGACTACACTGAAAATTAAAACTTGTTTGCCACAAGGGGCGCCTGGGTGGCTCGTTAGTTAACCAACTCTTAGTTTCTTCTCGGGTCATGATCTCAGTTTGTGACTTTGAGCCCTGCGTCAGGCTCTATGCTGCTGCTGTGGAGCTTGCTTGGTAAAAGGCGAAAGATTTATACAATCTGAAGAGAAACCAGAGTATGTGTGGAGCTTGCTTGGGATTCGTGCTTTCTCTCTCTCTCTCTCTTTCCCTGCCCCTACCCCCCACCCCCAAAATAAATAAATAAACTTAAAAAAAACTTGCATGCTACAAATGATACTCTTAAGAAAGTGAAAAGACAACCCTTAAACTGAGACAAAAGACTTGTAAGTCATGTATCTATCTGTTAAGGATCTGGTATCCAGAATATATAAAGAAGTCATAATTCAACAATAAAAAGACACCCATTTTTTAAATGGGAAAATTATTTGAAAAGACATTTCTCCCAAAGGATACACAAATCATCAATAAGTACATGAAAATATGCTCAATATCATTAGTCATTAGACAAATGCAAATCAAAATCACAATGAGGGGTGGCTGGCTGGCTTAGACAGTAGAGCATCTGACTCTTGATCTCGAGGTCATTAGGTCAAGCCCCACATTAGGTGTAGAGATTACTTTTTAAAAACATCACAGGGCCACCTGGGTGGCTCAGTTGGCTAAGTGACTTCGGCTCAGGTCATGATCTCACAATTCATGAGTTTGAGCCCCACATTGGGCTCTGTGCTGACAGCTCAGAGCCTGAAGCCTGTTTCAGATTCTCTCTCTCTCTCTGCCCCTCTCCCACTCTCACTCTGTTTTTCTTTAAAAAAATTTTTTTAGGGGCACCTGGGTGGCTCAGTTGGTTGGGCGTCCGACTTCGGCTCAGGTCATGATCTCACAATTCATGAGTTTGAGCCCCACATTGGGCTCTGTGCTGACAGCTCAGAGCCTGGAGCCTGCTTCATATTCTGTGTCTCCCTCTCTCTGACCCTCCCCTGCTCACGTTGTCTCTCTCTCAAAGAAAAAAAAAAAAAGAAAAAAAATTTTTTTAGGGGCACCTGGGTGGCTCAGTCGGTTGAGTGTCCAGCTTCATCTCAGGTCATGGATCATAGATCCAAGCCCAGCATCAAGCTCTGTGCTGACAGCTCAGAGCCTGGAGCCTGCTTCAGATTTTGTCTCCCTCTCTCTCTGATCCTCCCCTGCTCACGCTGTCTCTCTCTCTCTCTCAAAAAACAAATAAAATATTTAAAAAAATTTTTAATTAAAAAAATCACAATAAGATACTACTTCACACCCATCAGAATGGCAAGTATTTAAAAAAAAAAAAAGAAAAGGAAAAGGAAAACAAGCATGGGGAAAGATGTGCAGAAACTGAAACCCACATATGTTACCAGTGAGAATGTATGTCAGTTCCTCAAAAAGTTATACATTGTGTTATCTCTATGACCCAGTAATTCCATTATATATATATATATATGTGGGAAAACATACCCTCACACAATAACTTGTACATGAATGTGCACAGCAGCCTTGTCCAGAACATCCAAGCAGTGTCAACAACCCGAACATTCAAAATGTGGTATATCCACAGAACAGAATATTATTCAGCAATAAACCACTGAAGTCTGACTCATGCTATAACACAGATAAACCTTGAAAACATTATACTAAGGGAAAGAAGCCAGAAACAAAGGCCACATGTTTCCATTTATATGAAATGTTCAGAATAGGCAAAGCTATAAGACAGAAAGTAGCAGTTACCAGGGGATAGGTGAGGGGGAAAGCGGGGGAAGGCGACTGCTAGCAAGGATGGGGTACCTGAAAACATTCTGGAGTTAGAGGGTGGTACGGTTGTATAGCTCTGTGAATATACTAAAATTACAGAACTGTATACTTAGAAATGATAAATTTTACAGAACGTGAATTATATCTCAATTTTTTAAAAAATGCATTGTTAGNAAAAAAAAAAAAAAAAGACCTCATTCTTCTATACATGAAAAGTCAAATCTAAAAAACATATGTTAGGGGATAACACAAAAGAAGGTTGAATCACAGGAATCATTCCCTAATTGAGTCCCTGTACACATTCATTATTGTGTATATGAAATATGATGAAGTTTACCAACTTTTTTCATACAAATGTTTGGAAACCTACTTATTACAAAAAGTGAGATGCACCTAATTATTTCTTGCAGGCTACAGTCCTTCTATCTCTGCTTTGTACTGCAGCACAGAAAGGTGCATAAATTTAAACAACATATATAAGGGGCACCTGGGTGGCTCAGTCTACTGACTCTTGATTTTGGCTCAGGTCATGATCCCAGGGTTGTGGGATTGAGCCCCACATCAAGCTCTGCACTGAGCATGGAGCCTGCTTGGGATTCTTTCTCTCTCCCTCTGTCTCCCTTCTCTGGTCATGCTCTCTCTCTAAAGTAAATAAAATAAATTTTTGTAATGAAAAATTTAAAAATGTATTTAAGAAAAAGACATAAATATACATATATACGTTGCTCAACATCCATCTGATCTTTTTAAACTGAGTTGATTGGAAGAGTTAATAAAAGGTGATTTCCCTTAAGTCATTATAAGACAAATCTTATTCAGAAGGGGACCATGATCCATTATTCCAATTTTACAACTATGATTTATACTATTTATTTAAAAACCTTCAAAATGATAAGAAAAACTGAATAAAAATACAGATAAGAAGTTAAGCAGTTTATCTCAAAGCAAAAAATCTAAACTTTTCAATTCTGTCCTATGAACAAAAACAACCTGTCACTTGAACCTTACAAGCCTTACATCAATTTCATGATTTTACATTTTCATCTCCAAGCATTTCACATAAAAGATTGGCTATGGCTAAAAAAATAAAACAAAATAAATGTACGTACAGGTATAGCTGGCCACACACACACACATACACACACCCCTCTTGTATCACAGTTCAGGATTTATAACTCAAATACTGTTCTCCACTAAAAACGTGAAATACTCCTGCCTTTTCTACTGTAGAGAAGGAAGACATGGACTTCCATTAGAGCTGTGAGATCAAGCTTGTAGCATACAGCTAAAAAATATGTTAAGTTGAACAAATTACCGTATATTAATACAGCAAAAACACCTTGTCATTATTTATGTGTCCTTTCTTTAAAAACAAATCACTTTGGGGCACCTTGGTGGCTCAGTTGGTCAAGCATCCCACTTCGACTCAGGTTGTGATGTCTCGATTTATGAGTTCAAGCCTCACTCCAGGCTCTCTGCTGTCAGTGTGAAGACTGCTTCAGATCCTCTGTCCCCCTCTCTCTGCCCTTCCCCTGCTTGTGCGCACGCGGACGCAGTCTCTCTCTTCCTCTCAAAATAAATAAACTTAAAAAAAATGAAGTAATTAAAGTCTAAGGGGAGGGAAAACTGCCTAATGCAAAATTATGTGAAATTTTAGTTTCAGTTTTAATACAATGTTGCATAAATAAAGCAAGATCACTTCTTCAGATATAAATGACATCGCATTACTTAGTTCTGGTACGTGAAATCCAAATATTTATTCCCTTAGGCTTTCATTCACTAAATGTCATTTATGCTTTCACTATGCTTGGTATAGTGTTAAATCAAAGGATTCTCACCAAAGCTACTTAAAATTAATTTGCTTAAATTGTAGCATAAATGCAGATTACCAAGTTCAATTCACTAAAGCAAAAACTGACAATTAAATTTATAATGGTCCGAAGTTTAAGTACTTATTGGATGGTGCCTGGGTGGATCAGTCAGTGAGGGGCTCTGCCCCTCCCGTGCATACACGTGCTCTCTCGCTCTCAAAATAAATAAATAAAACTCTACTGAAAGTCTGAGTTCTCAAGCCATCCTTCCTGACATCTAGGGTGTCTAAAAGCAACATTTGCTCTTTATTTGACCTATAAGAAGGGGCTCCAAAGCCCCAAAGAAAATATTTAAAAAGAAATCCTTCATGCCTTCTGATGTTATAAAATAAAGCAGAAGTATGTCCAAAGACTACTGAACTAGAAGTCTGGAAATCAGGTTTCTGGGGTCTGACCCGATATTATGGTGACCAGCTCTCCCAGTCCACCTGAGATGAAAGGATCTCCTTGGATGGGAGGACCTTCAGTGGCAAATCAGGATGAGAGCTAAATCATAAGCCACTGGGAGCACAGTTCCCTGGCTGCTGACATTTGGACAAGATAAAGAGCAAAGGAAAGGGACATGGTAGGCCATAAAGTCTCTAGGGCCCTTTAGTTTTTTTTGTTTTTTTTTTATTGTTTATTTATTTTTGAGAGAGACAGAGAGTGAGCGAGGAAGGGGCAGAGAGAGAGGGAGACACAGAATCTGAAGCAGGCTCCAGGCTCGGAGCTGTCAGCACAGAGCCTGATGTGAGGCTCGAACCCACAAACTGCAAGATTATGAGCTGGGCCAAAGTTGGACGCTTAACCAAATGAGCCACCCAGGCGCCCCTAGGGCTCTTTAGTTCTAATTTACTATCACCCTCTGAAATATTTACACCATATTTGTTTGGACTGTATATCACATAGCATAAGTGAATGTACATTTATGTAAGAAAAGAGACCTCTGGAAATATTTTGTGAAGGTATGTATTAAGTTTCAGGTTACAGAAGCTTAATAGTAAAGCATAGCTAGGAGGTTTCAGTTTTTTTTTCCATTTCTATAGCCAAGAGGAAAAATAAGCTGCTTTTAGAAAACATCAAGCCAACAAAGGAAATCCTTCCAACACCAATATGCAATGTAACCCCATTTTCCCCGCCTCCCAGGTCACAGGATACCAAGGCAAGACATCTGGACAAAAACTTAAAAACAGAATATTACTTTGACTTACTGACAGCCACTGTGAAGGAATGTATTTCTACATTTTTAAGAAAGTAAGAACTTACAAATGCGTGGTTACAAGTAATTGTGAAAACCAAGAGCCAAGCAAATGCAAAATGCCAGTTTCAACCGGCAACCCATAGTACAAGAGAGCCATAAAAGAAAAAGATAAATAAGGCCTTGGATTGTTAAGAGTATGTTCGCTTCTAAATGCATTCTGTAATTTCTAATTTTAATTCGAAAAAAACCCCCACCATCTTAGAGGATATAAAACAAGTTATATGTAAGATTAAGTCACAATCTCACATGTGGTAAAAATCAGAGCAAACATTCGGGTTTCCTCTTTCCTCACTGAGCACTCTAATAATTCAGGATAACATCTGACTTACTGGTATTAATACAGACCCTAATGAAAGTATCTGTGCCGTGAAGACAGAGTTATGAGAAACGTCCAAATGCCCAACTAAAGAAGTCGTCCTACTAAATGACTTTTTAAAAAGCAGTAACATTCAGGGGAAGGTTTAAGAAAAATGTCTCTGTTCCTCAAAAATTACAACGTCCATGTTATAGTCTCTTAACTCATGAATAGAGTATTCTATCATTTCTCATCACCATTCTTAGTAAAGGGGTAGCTGAGCTTTCATTAATATCGGTCATCAATGCCCTTAGTCGGCTGTCACCAACAAGAGATGTCTTGTTACTTAAAGGGCAGCCTCAAAGTCTGTGTGTCCACACATGTGGCTCTACATGTGCATGTGTGGATGTGGGCTTCTCCTTGCCTCTTCACACAGAAATCTCTCCCCCTGAATCACTCAATGAGAGCATGTGCCCAAATCTATCACAGATGCTGTGGGGATATGAGGGTGTGTGCACAAAAGAGGGTCCAGCCCTCAAGGTAATCATAATCTACTTGGGGATATAAGACATGTTTCCACGAAGGCTTCCCAGTGCCAGCAGAATGGATGGCTATCATATTTTCATTAGTAATATGGGGATGCTATCATCTGCATATTATTTGCATGAACCACAAAGCCTTAATCAAAATAGGTAAGAAAAAATAAATCCATGCCATTTATTTCAAATATATTAAAATACAATAAATATACAATAAAGACCAGAATTTATTTTGAGTATATAATAAGTAGCATACCAGTGTGCAATAGTAAAAAAGAGGGGGTGAGATTCTTTGCATGGACAAAATGTCACATAAACTCAGAAATTAGGAAAAAGGAATGGTTTTACTATTTTATTACCCCAACAATGGCAATGGCAAAGAAGTGTGGCTTCTTGAGGCTTTCCTCAAGCCCCAGACACGTGTTAAGAATAGGCTGCTGGGCTAGGTAGGTTTCTAGGCATCCAGGTTTTGGCCTTAATTCCTCCACAGTCCTATCCTCTCTTACCCTGCTTGTCCACCTGTGCTGGTTGACGTTTGAACTAGATGATGGCTAATATTCTTTTAATGAACATTTCTGTTCTATAATAAACATATCCAGGCCCCATCTCCTCTCTACCCGCCATCTCCGCTCCCACAAAATTACAGTGTACAACATTAAAGTATTTGTCAATCTATGACTTTAATTTTTTTCTGTTTATATGTTAACTTCTTTATGGCAACTGGTTAACAAAGCAAAATCTTAATTTATAACGATAAAATTTATCACTAAACAGTCATCGATTTTATATTATCTAATCCTAATAATCTACCCAGATGAATGTGGCATATTGTTCAATATTATTACAAGAAGTTTTGGTGTAGCTGCAATTCAACGTGGTGAAGCTCAGATCAAACAATTATGTATTCATTGCTTTTAGCTGGCTTAAAACTAGCTTAGCTACATAGCAACCAAGAGTAAGGAAATATTTAATTTCTCTTTTTATGATAATCCAGTGACAACATCTAAGTATGAGTTTGGTATAAAACGGCTACATAAACATCCTTTCATCTGGTAAGTCTTATTAAACCCACGGAAAAAAATTAAGAGCTGAAGTAGATAAATATGGGTTGTAATATCAAACTATTTCTGTTATTTTTATGTTGGAAATATTCTTGTTTGGACATCTGAATGTTAGGACAATTATCACCTAGTAACAGCAGTGAATGAATTCAAGTAAAATGAACTCCAATAAAATGCTAAAACAATACAAACTCCCCTCATTCTGAAATACTCTGTTGAGTCATCTCAGTAAAGAGATAAAAGAAATCCAAAATGGAAAAAAGAAAACATGCTTAAGCTTCCATAAAGCTGTATGATAAGGTGAATAATAGAAACAAAAATAAGTCAGGGAATTGAGAAACATGCTAGGAAGGTTTTTCAAATACTATCCTTGCTTGTATCTAGCTCCATTATACAATTTAAAATTTGGCCAAATTTTTAAAGTATTTGTTAAACAGTTCCTGCATGTGACATATGTTTCCAGGATACTTCTGACATTGATATGAGAGATTATAAAACATTTAGAAATAAAAATGTTACTCTCCAACAAAAAACACTGTAACTTCCAAGCTTCTTCTGAATTCATAAGATTTGGAAAAACATTTGAAAAACGGTACCTTTCGGTTTTAAAATGTTCAAATAATATACTTTAAAACAAACACAAAAATAATCGTTCAAGGCAAGAGGACGACAAGCATAAATAAAAATAAGGTCCTAAAATTTATTCTAGGAGTCATTACTTTTCCTTCGCGGTCTCAATCCTATTTACTCCATTATAAGTACATTTTTTCATCCCTTCAGCTGGAAAGGGTAATTTTTACCCTACCAACACGATGGCAGCACCACGGCCACACTCACCCAGAAAGATGCACATGGTGACTAGGAAATGGCGTCAACTCTTTCTATCAAACGAAGTGTGTGCAAGAATTGACTTGCAATGCATTAATTTAGGAACTCAGCAGAGAGGCTTCTACTATATCTGGCTGATCTAAACTTGAGCTCATGATAACACTGCACGAAGCTATGGTAGATAAAAGTGATAGGCAATGCCAAGAGAACAATCCCACTGACAACACAAACTCCTCCAAGAATTCTTCCGGGCATGGTGATAGGATACATATCTCCATAGCCAACTGTAGTCATAGAGATAATCACCCACCAGCAGGCAGCAGGGATGCTGGCGAAGTCCTTGTTGGATGTTTCCAGGTCCAACCCATGTTCAAGAAGCTGAGAAAGTGCACTAAAGATTGCCATGGCAACACAAATGAAGACAAGTAACATAACCATCTCTCGATAACATCGTTTGAGAGTCAAACCAAGCGTCTGGAGACCAATGAAGTGACGGGCTAGCTTAATCACCCAAAAAATCCTCATCATTCTAAGCACCCTCAAGGTGACTCCAGCCCTCTGGAGTTGAGAGTTCTCGCCCGTAAATACTGTCATTAACACGGAGATGTAATACGGAGTGATTGCCAGTAAATCAATGATGTTCAGGGGTCTCTTGACAAACTCACACTTGTTTTTGGAGACGATGAACCTCACGATGCACTCTGCAGTGAACCAACCTATGCAGATAGCTTCAATTATCCTGTCAAGAGAACAAAGGAAGAATTGATCATTTTATTTTTAAGCATTTTAATAGCTCTTAGATATCTTCAGATAATACTACATTGAGATACTAATTCAGTTACTTTTTCCAGAAAACATAAAGAACAGACAGCATTACCAACATCATCAGACCCACCAGGACACAACAGAGTAACATATAATTCAAATGAAAATTGAACTTGATAAAGTTTCTATTTATATACTGAATGAAATACCACTTTTTTTTTTTTTTTTTTTTTTTTTGTTTGCC
>NW_027531896.1:3444508-3487231 GCF_008692635.1 Crocuta crocuta | reverse complement strand
ATTTGATCTCTAATTTGGTGTTTTAAAATTACCTTATATGGAGCTAGCCACAATATGAATGTTACTTACGCTATGAGGACAATGGTTCCCAACTGATGTCAGCTACGAGGTAGGGCAGAACGCCTTTGTTCCTACAGATGGTGGACATACCCAAGTTTTCAATGATTCATTTCTTGGTAAATAAGAGTGAACTCAAGAGGCGCCTGGGTGGCTCAGTTGGTTAAGCATCCAACTTGGGCACAGGTCATGATCTCACACCTCGTGGGTTTGAGCCCCACATTGGGCTCTATACTAACAGCTCAGAGCCTGAAACCTGCTTTGGATTCTGTGTCTCCCTCTCTCTGCTCCTCCCTTACTCATGCTCGCTCTCTCTCTCAAAAATAAACATTAAAAATTTTTATTTTTTATTTTATTTATTTATTTTTTTAAGTATTTTTATTTATTTCTAGGAGAGAGAGAGAGACAGCGTGAGCAGGGGAGGGTCAGAAGAGAGGGAGACACAGACTGAAACAGGCTCCAGGCTCTGAGCTGGCAGTCAGCAAAGAGCCCGACGCGGGGCTCGAACCCACAAACCGCGAGATCATGACCTGAGCGAAAGTCGGACACTTAACCGACTAAGCCACCAGGCGCCCCAAAAATTTTTTTTTAAAAAGAGTGAACTCAAGATCATTTCTTAAAATGTTACTCTGCTTTCTTTTCCTGTAGGCTTGTGTGAGAAACACTGAAGCCAAGGCAATTTTTTGTGCCAGTGCCCTCACCAGGATGGCACCAGGTCACAACCATCCTCATCACAAGGGGTGCGGTGGAAAAAAGGCTAAGGACTCCTGCACTGGAGCAGAACGATCACTAGTTTCTTCCCAAAGGCCCAGCTAGTTTGTTTGTTTTCCATAGCTATTTTTATGCAACATGTATTTTAAAACATAAGGCCACAGTTTACCTAGAGCAGTATTTACTAACCTTTCCACATCACTGCACACAGTGAAAATAATAATATTTACATAGCACACTGGCAGCAACGGGCAATATTCTTGAAGTAGAAGCCACCAGCCCGGGAGGCTCTGGCTACCCTGGCCCTTGCCTGCACTCCTCAAGGCTGAGGAAATTAAACCTCAGCACACTGTTTTGGAAGCCTTGATCCAGAAAGAGAGGTGATTCTGAGGTAATTTTTAATCAAACTACCTTCTGAAATTCTAAGCAAAAGTTACAAGTAGCATACCATCATTTATTTTTCTCCACATAATTCTTTTCCACCACTGACTTACTCCTTAACATCAGAAGTACAATGGAGAGAAGAGAAATTGGGATGGGAAGGCCCATGGGGCAACATTCTGAAAAGAATGAAAAATGCATTCTACAGATCACAAGTTGGCTGGAGGTTACTCAGAAAAATGAACAAATAAAATGCACCATGTTCCCATACTACAGGGTTGGCAGGACTATAAATGTTCATTTTATTTTATTTTTTTTTTGAATAGGTAGTAGATTCACATGATTTTTTAAAAGATAAGAAAAGAGAGTAGTATGGAGGGGCGCCTGGGTGGCTCACCCAGTTGAGTGACCAACTCCTGACTTCAGTTCAGGTCATGATCTCATGGTTTGTGGATTCAAGCCCCATATCAGGCTCTGCCACTGACAGCACGGGGCCTGCTTGGGATTCTCTCTCCCCCTCCCCAACTCGCACCTGCTCACGTTCTCTCTCTCTCTCAACATTAAATGTTTAATGAATAAACATTAAAAAAAAAAAAACTTAAAGAGAGTATGGAAAGAAAATTCTCACTCTTGCCCTATTCCCCAGTTACTGGGCCACAACCCCTTCAGAGGCTCTCGGGGAGAATCCACTCCGTGCCTCTTCTAGCTTCTGGTGGCTATAGGCATTCCTTGGCTTGTGGTCATGTCACTCAAGTCTCTGTCTCCATGGTCCCTGCCTCCTCCTCTTCTGTCATAGTGTCAAATCCCTCTGCTTCCTTCTCATGAGGATAGCGCTCAGGGCCCACCAGGCTAATCCAGGATAATCTGCCATCTCAAGATCCTTAATTTAATCAATCTGCAGAACCCCTTATAACATATAAGTAATACCCACTGGTTTCAGGGATCAGGACCTGTTATCTTTGGGGTAACGGGGGGGGGGTGTTTTTCAGCCTACTACACGAAGTAAGCACACCAAGTCAGCAGAAGAAATCACACCTGCTCCCACGGTTTCTCTATTGTATTATCTGCTGCTCCGCTCATGAATCCCACTCCCCTGTGATTGGCGGCAGCTTCCCTGTCCCTACCAGGCCATCAGTAAAAGCTGCTGCCATAATGGCCTCTCTGAACCTGGGGGTTTAGAAAACTGGGAGGGTAAATGAAACTTGTAGATTTAGAAAATAGGAAGTTGCATTTTTTTCAATATGTAGTTTCTTTTTAAATGTTTATTTTTGGAAGAGCAGAGTGGGGGAGGGGCAGAGACAGGGGGACAGAGGATCCAAAGCATGCTCTGCGCTGACAGGCTGACAGCACTGAGTCCCACGTGGGGCGCGAACTCACGAACCGCAAGATCATGACCTGAGCCAAAGTCGGATGCTCAACCAACTTAGCCCCCAAGTGCCCCTCAATATATAGATCTAACACATATAATACCACATATCACAGGTTCCCCATATTTCCAGTCCCCCCACTGCAGTTAGGCAGGGTCACGTGACTCGTTTGGACCAATGAGCTTTGAACAAAATGACTATCCCTTCTGGGCAAAAGCACTAAAGAGTGAATGCTAACTCTCTTCCCTGCTGTGGCAACCTGGAAGCCAGGAGTCCCCCTAAATGGCTACAACATGGTTGGGCCCCTGTCAACCCAAGCCCCTGAGTGGCTATACAAAGACAGACATTCCCCATCCTGACTGTGATTGGATATGATATGTGAGCGACAAATAAATCTTGGTTGTGTTAAGTCACTTAGATTGCTAAATTGGCTGCTATTCTAGGTAATAAACTTGTAAATATAGTAAGTAGTAAGATGCATACTCAAAAGGGACTGTAGCAGCACACGGTGGTGATAGTAATCATCTTCTCAGACTGGCTGTGGTTAAAACACACCAGTTCTACAGCTAAAGTCCTCTGTCTCTCCTCTAACCAGACAGGATCAGGAGCACCCCACCTGTGGGAGGAGCAGCCACAGGCCTGCTCAAGGGGCCTACGGAGTGGCAGACTCACAGTGATCTTGCAAGGGTTCTCCCAGCAATAAAACTCTAACATTCCATTAACTTAAGCAGAGCAAAAATTCCAATTGTGCCAAAAATACCAGAACATGTTCTAATTATTTCCACCAGCAGCCAAAATTGTTCGGATTTTTTTAAAAAAGGAGGAAATCCAAATGGTGTAGAATAATCTGTCAGTATGGGAATTTCAAAGAGGTAAACTCTGTAATGAGGCCCTCTGGGCTCTTCCTGCCCACCCCCCAAGTCAGATGCAGTTTATCCAGAATTCCCTGCCAAAGGGATGAATCAGTAAGAAACCCCAGGCATCCCTCCTTCACCCAGGACTATGCCAAGGCAGTCTCCAACAACAAACACGACGAAGCCTGCCAAAACTCCCCATGTTGCCAAATGGTGCTCTCGCCAAAGCCACCACCACCAACGGCTGAAAAACTGAGTACTGTTTTACTGAGTGCTACAGCCAACAACTGGGTACTCCCAAAGGTTACTTCTATAAAAAAACAAACAGAAAAAAAAGAACTAAAGAAGAAGATACTGAGGGACACCATACTCCGTTGAAGTCCATGTTGATTTCTTTTGAGGCCCAAATATAAAACGCTGAATTCACGGCTAATAAAAATATTTACCATTTATTGAAGGCTTTCAATGCTGGGCACTGTGCTAAGCACTTTATAGACATCACTTCATTCAGTCTTTTTCTAGAGTGCACTTCCCCAAATATTTCCATTTTCCAGATGATAAAACTAAGCCTGGAAAGTTAAACACACTGAAAATTGTGAATCTTTTCCAAGGTCACACAACTGAGATTACAGTGGCACGTGTAAAGTGACCCAGCTCCCTTGGGCTTTAAAGCTCTTAAGGAACATTTGAAGATGCTAACAATTTTGATGGCAATGTTCACTGTAAACGTGAAATTATGTACATCAATCTTTTGGTCTCCATGGTTTATGTGTGAGAGCAGCATTTTTCAAACTGTCAGTTCTTAACCCTTTAATGGATCAAAACTGACCTTTTTTCAGAAATTGAACAGCAAACATCAGAGTGCAAAGCATAGTTCTATGAAACTTTTGTTTCAGTTACATATAATTGTACCTTAAGTTACGACATAAAACCATTCTTTTCTTCTGGTACCAAAGCACCACAGCAACTGCTGGCTAGCATCAGTCATCAACTGATCCCGCATGACAGAAGGCACATCTGTCCAGAGGCTCCAAAGGGGAGCAGATACTTTCAGTACTAACCAGTTCTACTGCTTGCCCTGCCACCCTGCCAAAAGTCACACAAAACCTAAGTGGCCATTAACTACGCCGTGTGGGGTAAAGGAAAGTCTCCCTCTGCGTACCATCTGCTCATCTTCTTTCATCAACATTTTATTATGAAAAATGTCAAGCATGAAGCAAATTCACTCATATTTTAAATACACTTGTTTATCACCTATTAACCTCTCTATCCATCTATTACTTTTTATTTGTTTGTTTGTTTTTAAGTGTTTATTATTTATTTTTGAGAGAGAGAAAGGGAGAGAGAGAGAATAAGCAGGGGAGGGACAGAGAGAGAGATAGAGACAGAATCTGAAGCAGGCTCTAGGCTCTGAGCTAGCTGTCAGCACAGAGCCTGACATGGGGCTCCAACCCAAGAACTGTGAGATCATGACCTGAGCTGAAGTTGGATGCTCAACCAACTGAGCTACCCCAATCTTTTTTTAAAAGGGAAGAGCACTTCCCTCTAAAAACTTCAAAATGCATATCATTTACTAGAGTTCAATATTTGTTCCATTTTTTAATGTAAACTTCACATGCAATGAAATGCACAACCTTAAGTGTACATTCACAGAGTTTTGATAAATGTATAACCTCTATAAACTTCTAGAGATGCAGAGCATTCATTCACATCACCCCAGAGATGTGAACTTTTTATTATTTTATTATTTTTATTCTATTTATTATTTTACTATTTTTGTTACCTCCTCTCATTTTCCAGACCCATCAGACACTTAGCATGTGCTCAACAGATGTTTGTCCAGTACAATGTAAATGACTTTGATAGACCTCAAGGGCCCAGGATGGCCACTTCACAGCCACAGCAAGCCTTTTGGTTCTTCTGGGACCTTTAAGGAATAACTGAAGCACACCATCAAAAAGGGTGTGGAATTCAGTTGCACCTTTGTCTTATACCATGTATAAAAATGGACTATAGACCTCAAACTATAAGACTAAAAGAAAGCATAGGGAAAACTTCATGACATTGGACTTGGCAATGATTTTTTTGAACATGACACCAAGAGCACAGACACCAAAGGCAAAAAGAGACAAATGGGATGATATCAAACTTAAAAACCTGTGCATCAGAGGACACAATCTGTAAGCAGAGTGAAAAGGCAATCTACAGAATGGGGAAAGTTATTTGCAAATCATGTATCTGATAAAGGGTCAAAATCCAGGATATATGAAGAATTCCTACAACTCAACAACAAAAACCTAATAACCTAATTAAAAAATTAGCAAAGGACATGGAGCACCTGGGTGGCTCAGTCAGTTAAGCGTCTGACTTCGGCTTAGGTCATGATCTTGCGGTTCGAGAGTTCAAGCCCCACATTGGGTTCTCTGCTGTCAGCGCAGAGCCCACATCGGATTCTATATCTCTCTCTCTCTGCCCCTTGCCGTTCTCTCTCTCTCAAAAATAAACAAACATTTAAAAAAAATTAGCAAAGGACTTGATAGACATTTCTCAAAAATAATCTACCATGGCCAACAAGCATTATGAGAAGATGTCAATATCATTAATCATCTGAGAAATGCAAATCAAAACCATGAGGAGGTATCATCACACCCATTAGGATGTTTACTATTAAAAAACAGAAGGGGCATCTGGGTGGCTCAGTTGGTTAAACATCCAACTCTTGATTTCAGCTCAGGTCACCTTACGGTTACGGGATCAAGTTCTGCATGGGACTCCACGCTGAGCATGGAACCTACTTAAGATTCTCTCTCTCTCTCTCTCTCTCTCTCTCTCTCCCCACCCCCCATACCCACCCCTCTCCCCTGCTTGTGCTCTCTTAAAATTAAAACAAAGCNAGAGATACTGGATACAGAAAGATTGGAGATATGGTGAAATTGGAACCTTTGTGCGCTGTTGGTGAAATTATAAAAGGGTACAGCTACTAAGGAAATCATTCTGGGGGTACATCAAAAAATTAAAAATAGAACTACCATATAATCTAGCAATCCCGCTTCAGGGTATCTATCCAAAGAACTGAAAGCAGGGTCTAGAAGGGATATTTGCACACCTAAATTCATAGCAGCACTATTCAGAATAGCCAAGAGATGGAAGCAACTGAAATGTCCATCGACAATGACTGGATGAACAAAATGTGGTGTATACATACAATGGAGAGTTATTCAGGCTTACCAAGGAAGGAAACCTGTCACATGCTACAAGATGGATGAACCTTGAGGATATTATACTAAGTGAAATAATCCAGCCACAAAAAGATAAACACTGTATGATTTCCCTTTTATGAGATATCTAAAGTAGTCAACTTCATAGAAACAGAAAGTAGGACGGTGGTTACCAGGGGCTAGGCGGACAGGAGAAAGAGCAGTTATTGTTCAGTAGGCACAGAGTTTGGATTCACAGGATGAAAATGTTCTGGACATCTATTTTACAACAACATGAGTAATTCTTAATGCTACTGAAATGTAGATACAAAAATTATTAAAATAGTAAATTTTTGTTTTTTTTTAAAATCAGAATAAAAAAATAATAAGGCAGTGGGGGGATTCAAACCTACTAGAGACTGAAGCCAGAGCCTTAGACCACTGAGCATGCTGGAACAAGGGGAAAAAATTGTGCTGACCCTGTCATTAATTAACTTAGTGACTTATTCAAAAGGATTTAAGGTGATTGTTCTTGTGGTATGCACCAAGCAGAACCTGATTCAAATTCAATACTACATGGACAATTAAGAAAACAGGGGCACCTGGGTGGCTCAGTTGGTTAAGTGTCCGACTTCCACTCAGGTCATGATCTCATGGTTCATGAGTTTGAGCCCCATGTCAGGCTCTGGGCTGACAGCTCAGAGCCTGGAGCCTGCTTCGGATTCTCTCTCTCTCTCTCTCTCTCTCTCTCTCTCTCTCTCTCTCTCTCTGCCCACCCCCCACTCATGCTCTGTCTCTCAAAAGTTAAGACATTAAAAATATTTTTTAAATAAATAAGGAAAGGAAACAAAAGAAAAGGAAAGAAAAAAGAAAAATATAGAGGCACCCGAGCGGCTCAGTCAGTTAAGCATTCAACTTCAGTTCAGGTCATGATCTCACGGTTTGTGAGTTCAAGCCCTGCCTCAGGCTCTGTGCAGACAGCTCAGAGCCTGAAGCCTGCTTCAGATTTTGTGTCTCCCTCTCTCTCTGTCTCTCCTTTGCTCTCTCTCTCTCTATGATAAATAAATATTTTTAAAAAATTTTTAAATAAAAAAATAAACAAAAGTTTATTTATTTTGAGAGAGAGAGAACATGAGCATGGGAGGGTCAGAGAGAGAGACTGAGAAATGGTTAGAACTGTCTCATAGGAGAGAGAATCCTAAACAGGCTGGCTCCTCACCATCAGTGCACAGCCAGACCCAGGGGTCCGCCCACAAGCCACAAGACCATGACCTGAGCCAAAACCAAAAGTCAGAAACTTAACCGACTGATCCACCCAGGTGCCCCAAGATATACAGTATTTATCTTTCTTTGACCTATTCCACTTAGCAAAATGCCCTCAAGGCCCATTCATGCTGTCACAAATGGTAAGATTTCCTTCTTTTTATGGATGAATAATATTCCAATATATATGCAGTTTCTTTATTCATTAATCTGTCAATGGACACTTACATTGTTTCCAAGTCTTGACTATTATAAATAATGCTACAGTAAACATGGGGGTACAGGTATCAAATTATCCTTAAATTGGAATAGGATTTTAAGGTTCAATTATTTCTTTTAATGTTTGTTTATTTTTGAGAGAGAGAGAGTACGAGCAAGAGAGGGGCAGAGAGAATGGGAATACAGAATGTGAACCAGGCACCAGGCTCTGAGCTATCGGCACAGAGCCCGATGTGGGACTCAAACCCATGAGTTGTGAGATCATGACCTGAGCCACAGTCCAACGCTCAACTGACTGAGCCACATAGGCACACCAATTATCAGTAACTTTATAAATCTATACTGTATAGGCATGAAAAGGAATAAGGTGCACTACTGAGCTCTGATGTGAAACATTCCTCAAGATGTATAGATACAGGGGAGCCTGGGGTGGCTCAGCCGGTTAAGCGTCCGACTTCGGCTCAGGTCATGATCTCACAGTTCATGGGTTCGAGCCCTGCGTCGGGCTCTGTGCTGACTGCCAGCTCAGAGCCTGGAGCCTGTTTCAGATTCTTTATCTCCCTCTCTCTCTGACCATCCCCTGCTCACGCTGACTCTCTCTCTCTGTCTCAGGAATAAATAAAAAACATTTTAAAAAGTTAAAAAAAAGATGTACAGATGCAGAACAGTACATAATTATGCTATAATGGTGTGAATGTGTGCGTGTGCACATGCATGTTCTAGAAGGATACTTCAAGAACCTGTTAACACCAGCTGCTGCCTCTTAGGGAGGGAGCCTGGGAGCCTGATGCAGGATGGATACTCACTTACTTCCATTCCCTTTTGTACTGTTAAATGCTTGACTGTGTGCACATAATATTTTTCCAATTTAAAAACAAATTTTTGTTAGGAAAATGTAAAAAGCATGCCCAGATAGAAGAGCAATCACTATGATGGAGTTGTCAGCAGCTTTAATCAGCCAGCACAACCCCAGGAGTGCCACAAAAGGAAAAGTCACACCCTTCCTACCCCAAGCTTTCAGACCTAAATGTACAAGGCATTTCCAATCATCTTTCTAACAGGCACATAGAGCGTAATAATACAAGGTATAATAAAAATTTCCAACAAACTGCACATCAATGTTCACCACATTACCTACAGTGTCTTTTATATCCATACAAGAGTTTTCTCCACAACAATAAGTTAAATGGGAAAAATAGCAGAATTTTTTAAACAAATCGTGATTTTTCTTGTGCACTTTAATTACCTTTAAAAAAATCTATACCATTCCTTTTTATCTTCCAATCTAGATCAATAATGAGAATAAATAAGAACAGACTATGAACCCACTCAAGTACCAAGCATCTTTCTCTAAATTTACATGTACTAATTAATTTAATCCTTACAACTAAATGCAATAGGTTTACTATTTTCACCACTTATATTTTTTTAATTTTTTATGTTTTATTTATTTTTAAGAGAGAGAGAGAGAGAGACAGCATGAGCAAGAGAAGGACAGAAAGAGAGGGAGACACAGGATCCGAAGACAGGCTCCAGGCTCTGAGCCAGCTGTCAGCACAGAACCTGACTCAGGGGTCGAACCCACAAACCGTGAGATCATGACCTGAGCCGAAGGCCGGACGCTCAACCAACTGAGCCACCCTGCTGCCCCTATTTTCACCACTTATAAATGAGGAAACTGAAGCAAAGAGAAGTCATTCACTCATGCCACACAGCTAATAAATGGTAGATTAATAATATACTCATGGGCCACCTGGGTGGCTCAGTTGGTTGAGCATCCGACTCTTGATTTCAACTCAGGTCATGATCTGAGTCATGGGAGGGAGCCGTGCATCAGGCTTCACACTGAGCATGAAGCCTGCTTAAGATTCTCTCTCCCTCCGTCCCCTCCCCCACTTGCACACTCTTTCTATATACGTGTGTGTGTGTACAATATTAATTACTATTATTATTATAACAATAACTGGGTGGCTTAGTTGGTTGAGTGTCCAACTTCGGCTCAGGACATGATCTCACTGTTTGTGAGTTTGAGTCCTGCATCTGTAAGCACAGAGCTGGCTTTGGATCCTCTGTCCCCTCTCTCTCTGCCCCTCCTCTGCTCATGCTCATTCTCTCAACAATAAATAAATGATGATAAAAAAAATTTTAATGATATATACTCATTGGTTATGTACTACATTGAATCCTCACGGGGATTTATGTATTTCCTTATTGCTGTAATCAAGGTATACTTGCTATTTTATGTTCCTCAGTTGATATTATTGTGTTTACTCATGCCTGTGTTTGGATGGCCATTTCTTTAGAATATGTGGCAGGATAAGGATAGTGATAAATAGAAAGGCCACTGGGAGCTGAGGATTGGCTATGCAGGACTGGGTTCTCCCACTGGAGTTTTCAAGAAGCTGCTGTTATGCTGCTCCATCTCTTCTCCACAGGACCCCTTGCACCGGGCTGCCCTTGCTCTTTTACTCCCCACTTAGCAGACAGGAGCATACACTTCTCTCCCCTGCCTGAGTAAAATGGGGCTCTACCTCCTAACTGCACGGCACAGTTTCTCCTCTGTCATTTCTCTGTCCTCCACTTTGACAACATGGGCACCAGGCCCACATTCTCTCTTTACAAACAGGGACCAGCGATCTTCTACAAAGGAACAACCAAGTTCTTGACTGTACATCCAAGGATCACAATACCTGCTCTGCCAGGACAGGGAGCTACTCATCATATACAAATCCATCAAATATCAGAGTGTGTTTCTGTGAGAAATCACAGGCAATTATTACAAATAACCATGACCTTCTCCTTCAGGCATAATAATCAGTCCCATTTTCAACCCAAATACATGAATTAACTGCATTGTGGTAGAACCTGAGGAGTATATATCTTGCTAGGTATTCTGTCCAGCTAGTGTGACTTAGTAGAGATGGATTCTAAAACCTAAAGGAGATATGGTTTTGATCCTTTGGCAATGTGGGTGTGTGTGTGTGTGTGAGTGTGCGCTCGCGCGCGTGTGCACGTGTGCACGTGCGTGCTGAGTGGGGGTTAACTTTTGAGATGAGGAATCAAGACCCATTCAACATACAAACTAAGACAGAATGGTGTTATGAACCCCCACGTACCCTGTCCCATCAGCTCATAGCTAATTCCTCCATACCCACGCCCGCGTCCACGTCCCTTCCCAGGTATTATGTATAAATAAATCCCAGGTGTGGGCATGTATCTCAGAACCCTTTCTTGTCCTCCCTGCCTGGTGGGTCAACCAAATGTTCATGAAGAGAGTGAGGAAATGTCCAAGGCCCTAGTCTGAGTCTCCTGAGACAGCTCCATACAAATCAGGGCAAGCCAATGTCCTGTAGTGAGGATGCAACGACAACTTGGCTGTGATTCTAAATCCATGAGCACATTAATTCCTTCATCATGCAATAAGGCTTATGAGTGCCTACTGTATGCCAGGCTCTATAGAGCCACAGAGACGTCTGGAAAGATGAATTACAGATACAACTTAACTATAGTTATATAAGATGTTAACTGGAGAAAGCTCGATGAAGGGTACACTGGAACTCTACACTATTTCTACAACCTCTTGTTGAGTGTGAAGTTATTTCAAAACAAAAAGTTTTTTTAAAAAGATACAATTTTGTGGAGGTTTGGCTGGCTCAGTCCATTGAGCATCTGACTCTTGACCTCAGGATCATGAGTTTGAGCCCAATATTGGGCACAGAGATTACTTTTTAGAAAAAGATACAATTTCAAGCTTTGAGTTTCTGGGTTTGTGAACACGTGGAGATTTGGAGCGAAGGGTGCCCTTGGATAGGTCGCAGAAGCTCCATGCCCTTCCTCCATATACTGCCCTATGCATTTCTTTATCTGGCTGTTAATTTATATCCTTTTTCACATCCTTCAATAAACTGGTAAACCTGAGAAGGAGGAGAAGAAAAAGAAAGACTATAACTTAGTCTAAAAATTTTTTTTAATTTAATGAAAAGTAAGACATACCATCTCCAACAACCTTACACATATTATAAACTCAAATACAAAATGTAGAAAGTGGTAAATGCTACAGTCAACCACATAAAGTTCAGAAAAAGGTAAGTTTTCCTTCACCTAGGGGACTACAGAAGGCTTCTTTGAAAAAGGGGCAATTTAATTTGTTATGAAAAGACCAGCACAAGCAAAGGGCAGGAAAATCTGGAGATATAAAAGCAGCTACATTTAAGAAGATGAAAAGGGAAACTGGAGCCTGAAGTTTATGTGATGGCAATGATCATGGGAACCATTTATTAAAGTGACTATGAGGTTGGTGCATTAAATACACCATGTCATGTTATAGGTACATATGTATGCAGGAAAGGAGCCAAGTGATCAAATTATTAACAGTGGTTATCCCAAGAGAAAGAGGGGGATTGGCAAGTAGAGGACTGTAAAGGTAGGAATCCATTTTTCAACATAAGCATCTATGACTCAAGAATTAACCATGTGATTTTTTAAATTTCAATTTTTTTTTGAGTTTATTTATATATTTTGAGAGAGACAGAGAGAGCTCAGGGGAAGGGGCAAGGGTAGAGACAGAGAGAGAGAGAGAGAATCCTAAGCAGATTCTGTCTGTGGGGGTCCATACATAGAGCCTGATGTGGGGGCTCGATCTCACGAAACCATAAGATCATGACCTGAGCCAAGACTGTGGATCAGATGATGAGGCACCTGGGTCGCTGACTCGGTTAGGCATCCAACTTCGGCTCAGGTCATGATCTCACAGTTCAAGCCCCGTGTCAGGCTCTGTGCTGACAGCCTAGAGCCTGCTTCTGATTCTATGTCTCCCTCTCTGCCTCTCCCTGCTCATGCTCTATCTGTCTGTCTGTCTCTCTCTCAAAAAAAATCGGACACTTAACCTGCTGAGCCACCCAGGTGCCCCAATGTTTATTTTTCTTGAGGGGGTGAGCAGGGGAAGGGCAGAGAGAGAGGGAGAGGGAATCCCAAGCCGGCCTCGTACTATCAGTGCAGATCCCGACCCAGGGCTCAAACATGAGTTCATGACCTAAGCCGAAATCAAGAGGTGGACGCTTAAGCAACTGAGCCACCCAGGTGCCCCTATTTATTTATTTTGAGAGACAGAGAGAGAGAGAGCGCGCGCGCGCATGAAAGGGGAAGGGGCAGAGAGAGGGAGACACAGAATTCCAAGCAGACTCTGCACTGCCAGCAAAGAGCCTGATGTGGGGCTCAAACTCATGAACCGTGAGATCAACACCTGAGCCAAGATCAAGAGTTAGATGCTCAACCAACTGAGCCAGCCAGGCCAAGTCAGAAAAAGCACAGAAGCAGAAAAGCATCGTGGTGCTCAGAGAACAGGAGACTTTCTTGGTTGCAAAGTGAGATGTGTAGTGGGAAGAGGGGGTGGATGTGGGAATTATGGCTGGGTGTGTACACAGAAGCCTTACAGTGAAGCTGATGGGTTATGAAAGACAAGTTACAGCCTTTTTTTGTTGTTGAGAGAGAGAGCAAGCACACAAGCAGGGGAGAGGCAGACAGAGGATCTGATGCGGGCTCTGAGTTGACAGCACAGAGCCCGACATAGGACTCAAACTCATGAGCTGAGAGATCATGCCCTGAGCGGAAGTTGGACACCTAACTGACTGAGCCACCCAGGCGCCCTTCAAGTTACAGCTTTAAAGGCAAAGGGATCGCATTAAAGATTTGGCAACAGGTGGATTCATTCATTCCATAAGCACTTCTTAAGTTCTTATGTGCTGGGCATGCTGCCAGACCCGGGAGCTAGGAAGAGGCCAAGTGGGCTGTGGGAATAAGCGTCAGGCAGGAGTTTATGGGATGGCTGGAGTGTGCAAACAGTCAGGAGGCTATGACACAGGCAAGACACATGGAAGGCCCAAACTAGTAGAAAAGGATAGGAGTGAAATGAAATGAAATGAAATGAAATGAAATGACAGGATATAGATGCCAGAAACCTTCAGCAAGACCCTGCCACTGACTAGCAGGGAGGGGCAGAGAAAAGAGCTACAAGGATGTGAGCAGACACCCAGCACTCAATTGACAATCACTGTCCTAAACCTCCAGGAGAGATGTACGAGGCAGAGGAACCAGGCTGTCCCTAAACTGAAAGGAAAGTGAAGAAAGAGAAACCACCCAGAAAAATCTCACTACAAGAGATGGCCACTCTGAACCATCCTCATTTTCCTAACAGATGGAAAGACAGAAATCATCTTTTCAGAGTGAAATTATGTAAAGAATCGCATCAACATCTTGCTTCAGTGTTCATGTTCATTACCTTCTAACTGAGGACCTCAGCTCTGTTTTGACTGCGAAGAAACCATCTGCATTTTGGGGTGAGCCAAGGCTCTCAAAGTCAGGGACATCAGGCTAGTCTTCGCCAGCTGCTAAGGAATGTGTTTTTAGATTGCCATGTTCTCAGTGGACATACACTTACGAGTGAAGAGACCCAAAGCCTGTGGTTCCGATCTCGCTACTAAAAAACTTCCAAGAGATAAGAGCAATAGAAATCCAAACTGATCAGAACCTGTCCTCCTAGGCCACCTGACTGTCCACTTCAGGTGGACCCCTGTCATCTGCAGGCCTAGTGATCTCTCCCAGCACCTTCACCACCGCCTCAAACAGACATAAATCCATCCAAATACTATAAGAAAATCTGGGCGCCTGGGTGGCTCAGTCGGTTAAGCGTCTGACTTCGGCTCAGGTCATGATCTCATAGTTCGTGTGTTCGAGCCCAGTGTCAGGCTCTGTGCTAACAGCAAGCTCAGAGCCTGGAGCCTGCTTCAGATTCTGTGTCTCCCTCTCCCTCCCCCTCTTCCCTCGCACTCTCTCTCAAAAATAATAATAAAAAAAAAGAGACCTAACCAACTAAGCCATCCAGACTCCCCATATTTGCTATCTTTAACCACAGGTAAATAATAAGTCCAGAAGTTAGGTTGAGCTATTTTTGCTTAATTACAGTGTACCAGGTTCCCATACACAAACATCAGGACACAAATGATACTTCTTCACACAAAGCTTCCTACAATATACACATAAATACAAAAGACTTAATCAATTATAGGGCTATTAAAATATGCAGAAATTAGGTATTATTGAAACGACAAGCTAAGTGTTTTATTCTACAGTCAAGGATACAAAACACTTGCGGCACTAAAAGCAGCAATGTTCAACTGCCAGTAATGAGTTACTGACTCCCAACTACCATCAGATAGAAACTGAATTCATGATCACACCATACAAGGCTCCAGATCATGCCACTCACCGCCTTGCACCATCTGTTCCCAGCAATGTGAAGTATTCTCATGCCTCTTCCTTTGCACATCTAACCCCCCATCCTGGCTAACAGCAACTAGGCTTCAAATCTGAGCTGAAGTATCATCACCCTTGGAAAGCATCCCTTTCGGTTCCCAGCATGACTGGGTTTCTCCAATGCCCCCTGAAACAGCCAGTGTTTACCTCTAGCATAGCACATACCACATTGTGACATGACTGTATATTTGTCTATGTTTCCCCAGCCAGGGGGCAATGGGGACTGTGTCTGTCTTTTTATTTTTTTTTATTTTTATTTTTTTTAATGTTTTATTTATTTCTAGGAGAGAGAGAGAGAAAGAGACAGCGTGAGCAGGGGAGGGTCAGAGAGAGAGGGAGTCACAGACTGAAACAGGCTCCAGGCTCTGAGCTGGCAGTCAGCACAGAGCCCAAGGCGGGGCTCGAACCCACGAACCGCGAGATCATGACCTAAGCGAAAGTCGGACGCTTAACCGACTAAGCCACCCAGGTGCCCCTGTGTCTGTCTTTTTAAAAATCACTACAGTGCCTAATCATGAGGTATTCAGTAAATGTTTGAATAAATAAACGGTATAATAATTTCCTCATTAGTGAGTGCATTGTTGTGTCTGTTGTGTTGATTAAAAACACAAAACAAAACAAAGGGTGCGTGGGTGGCTCAGTAGGTTAAGCAACTGACTCCTGATTTCAGCTCAGGTCATGATCTCATGGTTCATGAGTTCAAGTCCCACATCGGGCTCCATGCTGACAGTGTGGAGCCTGCTTGGGATTCTTTCATTCCCTCTCTCTCTCTCTCTCTGACCCTCCCATGCTCTCTCTTTCACTCTCTCAAAATAAGTAAAATAAACTTTAAAACAAAACAAACAAACAAAACAGCGGCACCTGGCTGGTTCAGTCAGTGGAACATGTGACTTTTGATCTTGAGTTGTAAGTTCAAACATCATGTTGTATATAGACAGTACTTAAACTATCTTTCAAAGCTAAATGAATAGGGGCGCCTGGGTGGCTCAGTCGGTTAAGCATCCGACTTCAGCTCAGGGTCATGATCTCACAGTTTGTGAGTTCACGCCCCACGTCGCGCTCTGTGCTGAGTGCTCAGAGCCTGGAGCCTGCTTCAGATTCTGTGTCTCCTTCTCTCTCTTTGCCCCTTCTCTGCTCATTCTTTTCTCAAAAATAAAAACATTAAAAAAAATTTTAAAGAAGCTAAATAAATAAAAACTAAAAAAAAAATAAAGATAATATATTACCACTTACTTTATATCACACACAAAAATTAATGAGATGGAGTGTAAAAGCTAAAACCATAAAAATTTTACAAGAAAAATGCAGGAATCATCTTCGTGATTTGGCAGCAACCAACCTTTTTCATGCAGGACATACAAAGTACTTATCGTAAAAGAAAATATCGGTAAGTTAGATTTCATCAAAATTTAAAACTTTAGTACATTAGTCCCACCTTATCCATGGGGGATACATTCCAAGACCCCCAGTGGATACTTGAAATCACAGATAGTACCAAATCTTATGTATGTTTTTTCCTATACATACGTACCTCTGGGAAAGTTTAATTTACAATTAGGCACAGTAAGAGATGAACAACAAAAACTAATACCAAAATAAAACAATTTTGGGGCACCTGGGTGGTTCAGTCAGTTAAGTGTCCGACTTCAGCTCAGGTTATGATCTCACGGTTTGTGGCTTCAAGCCCAGCGTTGGGCTCTGTGCTAAAAGTCAGCTCAGAGTCTAGAGCCTGTTTTGGATTCTATGTCTCTCTCTCTCTCTGACCCTCCTCTGCTCACGCTGCCTCTCTCTCTCTTTCAAAAATAAAACATTAAAAAAATAAATAAAAGAAAAAAGAACATGAGTAGGCAAAATACTAGAGGAAAATACACACAAAACGTTTATCTGACAAAGGACTGGTATCCAGGATGCATAAAGAGCTCCTGTAATTCAACAATAAAGACAAAAAAAGCCCAATTAAAAAAAATACACTAAGGGGCGCCTGGGTGGCTCAGTTGGTTAAGTGTCTGACTTTGGCTCAAGTCCTGATCTCATGGTTCGTGAGTTTGAGCCCCACATCAGGCTCTGTGCTGACAACTTGGAGCCGGGAGACTGCTTTGGATTCTGTGTCTCCTTCTCTCTCTGCCCCTCCTCCGCCTGCACTCTGTCTCTCTCACTCTCTCAAAAATAAAACAAACTTACAAAAAAAACACACTAAGTTTTTGAACACTTCACATAATATAATATAAATATAAATAAACACTTCACATAAATATAAACAATAAATACATGAAAAACATGTTCAATATTCTCATCATCAGGGAAATGAAAATTAAAACCACAGTGAGATATTACTATTCACCCAACAGAATAACTAAAACTAACAAGATTGATAACACCAAATATTGCAAGGATGTGAAATAACTGAAACTCTTATACATCGTGGATGGTGGTACAACATGGCACATCCAATCTGGGAAACGGTGTGGCCATGGCCCTCATGCCCTAAATAGACTTCTGATGGGCTAAATCACATGACAAAATCAATGAGTTAATTTCCTGAACTGAGTTTTCATTAAAGCAAATTTTGTATGACTCAGAACTGGAGAGCAGAAGGGAAAAGAAAGAATCAGGAAAGTAATAAAGATCAAAAAATACAAAAATAAAAAGGACACAAAGATGCAAAACAGAGAAGAACAAAAACAAAAGCTGGTTCCATGAAAATATTAATTATATTTTGCCCCTAGCAAGACTCACCAAGAAAAAAAAGGCAACTAAAAGCAATGGAGGGAGCAGTGAATCCAGAAGTCCACATACTCACAGAGATGGGATCCATGGCAGACAAGCCTCTCCATATCAGTGGGGTAAATACTGGACTATTCTACAGTGTGGAGGAAACTGTTATCCACATGAAAAAAACAAATTAGAGGTGCCTGGGTAGCTCAGTCAGTTAAGTATCTGACTCTTGATTTAGGTTCAGGTCATGATCTCATAGTCATGAGATCTAGCCCTGTGTCGGGCTCAGGTGTAACCTGCTTAGGAGTCTCCCTCCTTCCCCCTCTCTCTGTCCCCTCCTCCAAAATCAATAAATATTGAAAAAAAAAAGAAAAAGAAAGAAAATTAGATCCCTCACATCATAAATAATTTTAGCTAGATTAAAGGCCAAATTTGAAAAATGAAAGTTACAATTAACTTTCTAAATATATTTTTTCAATCTTGGGAAAAATTAAAAAATATACAAGAATCCTTAAGATGCTGAAGATATGAGATGTTTTCTTAATAAGAAAAAAAGATGTAAACCATAAAGGACTATATTGATGAATTTGTCTATACTAAAATGCATAACTTCTATACACCAAATAACACTGCAAAGTCAAAAGACAAGCCATAGTCAGGAAGAAAATATTTGCAATTCACATAATTGACAGAAATCAGTACCCACGATGTGTAATTAATCATTAAGAAAAAAATAGAAACAGAGGCACCTGGGTGGCTCAGTTGGTTAAGTCTAACTCTTGATTGCAGCTCAGGTTATGATCTCGTGGTTTGTGGGTTCAAGCCCCACATGGGTCCGTGCTGACAGCATGGGGCCTGCTTGGGATTCTCTCTCTCTCCCTCTTTCTACCCCTCCCTGGCTCTCTCTTTCTCTTTCTCTCAAAATGAATAAATAAAAAAGAAGTTTAATAGAAATAGAAAAATGAGCATAGGATATGAACATACAGTTCACAAAGAGGAAATGCACATGGCAAAAAATAATATGAAAAGATGCTCAACTTCACTAGTAATCAGGAAAATGCAAATTTACCACAATGACATATCATACACTCCCACTAGAACAGCCAAAATTAGAGACTGACAAGCCCAAGCCTTAGTGAGGACACAAAGCAACTGGAACTCTCATACACTGTTGGTGGGAGTATAAAATAGTACAACCACTTTAGAAAACAGTTTGTCAGTATCTTAAAAGTTAAATATACATCTACTCTATGATCCAACAATCCACTCCTAGGTATTTGTCCAAGTGGAAAAAAATATGTCCATAAAAACTCTTGTACAAGAATGTCCATAAGAGATTTATTTATTACTAAAAAGAAGTAGTGGGGTGCCTGGGTGGCTCAGCAGTTAAGCATCTGACTTTGGCTCAGGGCATGCTCTCACAGTTTTTGAGTTTGAGCCCCACATCAAGCTCTCTGTCAGCACAGAGGCCCCCATTCTCTCTGTCCTTCCCCCAAGCACACATTCACTCACTCTCTTGCTCTCTCTCTCTCAAAAATAAATAAACATTAGAAAAAAGAAGAAGAAGCAGGGGTGCGTAGCTGGCCTCGTTGGTGAAGCATATGACTATTGGCCTTAGGGTTATGAGTTGGGTGGAGAGATTACTTAAAAACTAAATCTTAAGAAAAATAAAAAATAAAATAAAAACAAGGAGCAGTGCAAATGCCTATCAAGTGAGGAACTGATAAACAAAATGTATATTCATACAATGGAAGACTACAAAATGGAATGATCTTTCCTCAAAAAACTACCTAAAATTATCATATAACCAGCAATTCCATTCCTAGGTATCTACCCCAAAGAAATGAAAACATGTGTTGACACAAAACCTTGCAATATACGAATGCTCATAGCAGCATTATTCATAAAAGAGTGGAAACAACCCATATGCTCATCAACTGATGAGTGGATAAACAAAATGGAGCATAACCATACAACAGACTCTTATGCAGCCATAAAGAGGTATGAGGTACTGATTCATCCTATAACACTTATGAATCTTGAAAACATTATGATAAGTGGAAGCCAGACACAAATGACTCCATTATTGTATAACTGCATTTATATATGTCCAAAACGGGCAAATCCATAGAGACAGAAAGTAGATTAATGGCTGTCAGGGGATAGGAGGAAAGGGGAATAGAGACTGCTAACAGATCAGACGTTTCTTTCTGGGGTGATGAAATGTTCTGGAACAGTGGTGACGGTTGCACAATACAGGGACTATAATAAAAACCATCAAAATTGTACACTTGAAGAAAATGGTCAGTTTTATGTGAATTACATCTATAGCCTTTTTTAAGTCACAAGCTACTAATATAAGAACACATGGATGAATGTTTAAAAACATGATGATGGGGTGTCTGGCTAGCTCAGTCAGAAGAGCATGAGACTCTTGAGTTCAGGGGTCGTGAGTTCGAGCCCCACGCTGGGTAGAAAGATTAAATAAATAAACTTTAAAAAACACAAAAAACATTATATTGATGAAAAGAAAGACACAAAAGAGTACAACCTATATAACTCAAGTCATGTTAAATTCTAAGTACAGGGATCCCTGGCTGGCTCAGACCATGGAGTGTGCAACTCTTGATCTCGTAGTCATAGGTTCGAGCCCCACATTGGATGTAGAGATTATAAATAAATGAACTTTAAAAAAATTTTTCAAAGTACAGGGGCACCTGGGTGGCTCGGTTGGTTGAGTGTCCAACTTCAGCTTAAGTCATGATCTCATGGCTGGTGAGTTCGAGCCTCAGGTCAGGCTCTGTGCTGACAGCTCAGAACCTGGAGCCTGCTTCCAAGTCTCTCTCTCTCTCTCTCTCTCTGCCCCTCCCCTGCCCACACTCTCTTGCTCTCTCTCTCTCTAAAAATAAAGAAACATTAAATTAAAAAAATTTTTTTTAATTTCTAAGTAAATACAGTGACAGAAATCAGTGGCTGCCTAGGGCAATAACACAGAGGGCAACTTTTTAGGGTGAAAAAATGTCCTGTATTCTGAATGGGACGGTAAGCACACGGATACACACATTTGTCAAATGTCAATCAAACTATGTACTTAAAAATGGATGCACTTCATTTTATGTAAATTATAGCTCAATAAAATTGATTTAAAAAGAATAAAATGTGAGATATTATTTCACATCAATTCAATTAGCAAAGTTTTAGTCTGACGCCTGACAACATGTGGATGTGGCAAGGACTGAGCAAAAAGACTCTTCTCATTCCCTACCAGTAGGAGAACAGATCAGTGCAACCACTCTGGAGAACTATTAGCAATATGTAGGGGAGATGTGCATACCTTTCAATACAGCAACTCCAGTCCTAGGTAGATACATGACAGCAATTCTCCTATATGTGCACTGAGACATAAACAAAACTATTCACTGCAGCACTACAGTAACAGCAAAATTTCCACTGCGGGAAGAACAAATAAATCAATGCTCACTACATTACTGTTAAAATGAAAGGGCTACAGCTATAGATATCAACATACACAAATCTCAAAAACATAAAGTTGAGCTAAAAAGGCAAGCTGCAGATTCCACTAATGACACCGTTTGGAAAAATGGTTTTAAGTGTGGGAAACACCACTATACCTCATGTGTAGCTACATACATGTACGCACAAACATGGAAAAAGGCTATTTAAATGTGTGGAAACAATACCATTGAAGTCAGGGGGCACCTGGCTGGAAGAACATGTGATTCAGGGTCTTGGGGTTGTGAGTTCTAGTCCCATGTTGGGTGGAGAGGTTACTTAAAATTTTTAAAGAAAGGGACCCCTGGGTGACTCGGTTGAGCATCAGACTCTTGATTTTCTCTCTGGTCATGATCCCAGGGTTGTGGGATTAAGCCCTGCATTGTTGGGATGAGTGTGGAGCCTGCTTAAGATATTCTCTCTCTCTCTCTCTCTCTCTCTCTCTCTCTCTCATTCTCTCCCCCTCCCCAAGTGGTGCCCCTCCTCTGCTCGAGCTTGCTCTCAAATCTTTAAGAAAAATTAGCCATGAAAGTGACTATTTCTGCTGAAGAGAAAGGGACTCCAATGGCAATGAGGCAACCAGTGGACTTCAATTGCACTTTTTTTATGTTTATTTACTTTGACAGAGAGAGAATGTGTTTGAGTAGGGGAGGAGCAGAAAGAGAGGGAGACAGAGAATCCCAAGCAGGCTCCACGCTCAGTGCAGAGCCTGATGCAGGGCTCGATCTCACAACTGCGAGATCATGACCTGAGCTGAAACCGAGTCGGATGCTCAACTGATTGAACCACCCAGACGCCCCTCAACTATCCCTTTTCTGTTTTATTTTTTAAGTTTGTAGTAGGTAGACGAGAGTTCAGTGTACTATAATCTATATATTTTTTACCTGCCTGAAAGACTTCATAATAGTTTTATGTATAATCTCCTCTTCTGCCTTTGTATAAAGCATGTGTTTATTTTAATTTCACGGATTGATTTATTCTGCTGCCTACATTTCTGATAGCTGTATTCCAGGAAAAATACAGTTTGATTGGCATAAGGAATTCTACTTTTTTTTAATGCTTAAATTTTGCTTTATTTCCCATAGTCTCTTCCCTAAAAAAAAAAAAAAAAAATGCCTGAGAGCATTACAGCAAATGCTCTTTAAAGCAACAATATGTAAATAAATTATATAGATTTAAAAAAAAAGACAATCTGTTTCAAAGCCCATTATATATTGTACTGTTAGCTAGACACTTTCTATCTTTATAGAGACTGAAAAATTACTTCCATTTACTTAAACGACATACAGAAAAATAACTATCAATTAAATTCAACACGGTCCTTAATTTGGTTCCTGAGATACAAGTCAAAGGTCTACACACATCATCTACGAGTCCAAATGCAGAGCTGCTGTGGCACAGAAAGCAAGAGTGTGGACGAGGCACACGAGCTCGGGAACCAGACCCAGGTGATTCCTGGTGCCAGAGCACCGTAGCGTTCCTGTGACCTATAGTTGGTTACTTATCGCCTGACCTATGACCTGTGACCCGACATACTAACAGCCTCAGGATGCTTCATCTAAAGAAACAATTCCGGTGTGGTTGGGCATATAGTGGGGAGCTCTGTAATATTTACTTCACCTACTCCCTCCCTGCACCCACGCAAAGACACTCACAAGACGACACGCCAACTGGCCATACTGCAAAGTTTCCCTTAAAGCAATGAAAAAAAGGAAAGGTTTCTATTTCCCTTCAAAACGTTATTATATCATATCACACAACCATATCCTTGGTGATTATAAATTAGTGCACATCATTAGTAAATGAACACAAGGGTGGGTAAAACCCTGTCACCAAGTGTTCTATGAAGAGGCATTTTATACTATCCAAAAGCTGAATGCTGTCTTCCAGGCACTTCAGTACCGTTATGGAAGAGCTTTAACACTTCCTTGGCATCTTGTCCCCTTCTTATAAAGGTAAAGTCACTTAACATGTCACTCAGGGAACTGCTGCCCAACTTGATGCCCCACCTGGGACCACCGTCCTCTCCTGATACCTCATGACGCTCTCCTGACTTACTGACCTGTAGCAGTGAGATCCTCCAAAACCATGCCGGCAGCTCTCGCCTCCTCTCACTCCCTTGAGCACAGTGGTCCCCAAACCTCTTGCTCGTGTGACTCTTGAAACAGTTTAGAAAAACTATGTATCGGACAACTTAGAAGAAATGGACAAATTCCTAAACACACACTCACTACCAAAATTCACACGGGAAGAAATAGAAAACCTGAACAGACCCATAACGAGTGAAGAAATTTAATCAGTTATCAAAAACCTCCCAACAAATAAGAGCCCTGGACNNGCAAACCATGAGAGACTCTTGAATGCTGACAAAAACTGAGGACTGATGGATGTGGGGGGAGGGGGGGATGGGCATGGAGGAGGACACTTGTGGGGATGAGCACTGAGTGTTATGTGGAAACTAATTTGACAATAAACTATTTGTAAAAAACAAAACAAAACAAAAAAAAACTATGTATCTCCCTGGGACAATTTTATTTTGACACAACAATTTTTAAGTTAAAATAGTTGCAAAGCATGTAAATTCTGGCAGGTCGCAATAAGACCATTTAAAGATAAAATGTGACTTCATTTTTTTTTTCTACTCTTTATAATGTTTTATTTTGAGGGCACCTGGGTGGCTCAGTCAGTTAAGCGTCCGACTTCGGATCAGACCATGATCTCGCAGTCCATGGGTTCGAGCCCCGCATCAGGCTCTGTCCTGACAGCTAAGAGCCTGGAGCCTGCTTCAGATTCTGTGTCTCCCTCTCTCTCTGCCTCCCCAGCTTGTGGTCTGTCTCTCTCTGTCTCAAAAATAAACATTTAAAAAAATTTATAATGTTTTATTTTTATTTTTGAGAGACAGGGACAGAGACAGAGTGTGAGTGGGCAAAGGGCAGAAGAGAGGGAGAGACACAGAATCCGAAGCAGGCTCCAGGCTCTGAGCTGTCAACACAGAGCCTGACATGGGGCTCAAACTTGTGAACCTCAAGATCATGACCTGAGCAGAAGTCGGACGCTTAATCGACTGAGCCACTCACACGCCCCAAAATGTTACCTCATTTTTGAAAATTATCTAGGGGTACCTGGGTGGCTCAGTCAGTTACGGGTCCAACTCTTTTAATAACAGCTCAGGGCATGATCTTACAATTTTTGAGTTCAAGCCCTGTGTCTGCAATGTCAACAAGGAGACTGCTTGAGATTCTCTCTCTGTCTCTCAAAATAAATAAATACACTGAAAAAATTATCTAATGAATCTACATGCCATAGTGTTTTGATAAAACCCACCAACTTTCATTAAAAAAATAGACTAACAAACCCTCTAACAGAAATTTTACACCGTTACTTATAAAACTTCTACTTCTGGGATGCCTGGGTGGCTCACTCAGTTAAGTGTCCACCTTTGGCTCAGGTCATGATCTCATGGCTCATGAGTTTTGAGCCCCACATCAGGCTCTGTGCTAACAGCTCAGAGCCTGGAGCCTGCTTTAGATTCTGTGTCTCCTTCTCTCTTTGCCCCTCCCCCCACTCATGCTCCATCTCTGTCCCTCAAAAACAAATAAATATTAAAAAAAAAAACTTGTATTTCCATTTCACATGATTTTGCTCTGACGTAATATACTTCTAATGCTTGAAAAAATTTAAATTTTTTTTAATGTTTTATGTATTTCTGAGAGAGAGAGAGACAGCGTGAGCAGGGGAGGGTCAGAGAGAGAGGGAGATACAGAATCTAAAACAGGCTCCAGGCTCTGAGCTGTTAGCACAGAGCCTGATGTGGGGCTCAAAACTCATGAGCCATGAGATCATGACCTGAGCCAAAGCTGGACGCTTAACCGACTGAGCCACCCAGGCACCCCAAATGCTTGAAAAATTTTAAACATCCTATCATACATCTATATGCTTATATCTTAATTTTCTTAATTTCCTTTGAATCTATAATTTCCTATAATCTGTGCTAATTTTTTTAGTTATCATTACAAAATTTAGCACATAATAATTAAGCATAAAATAAAATTTTATTTGAACTGCATCTTTTAATGAAATTGATAGGTTTCTTTCATTTTCAATTAGTTTGTCTTTTTAGCAGCTGGATTTTTCTTTTTTTTTTTTAATTTTTTTTTTAATGTTTTATTTATTTCTAGGAGAGAAAGAGGGAGAGACAGCGTGAGCAGGGGAGGGTCAGAGAGAGAGGGAGTCACAGACTGAAACAGGCTCCAGGCTCTGAGCTGGCAGCCAGCACAGAGCCCGACGCGGGGCTCGAACCCACGAACCGCGAGATCATGACCTAAGCGAAAGTCGGACGCTTAACCGACTAAGCCACCCAGGCGCCCCAGCAGCTGGATTTTTCTTATTTTTATTTTTTTAATGCTTATTCATTTTCTGAGAGAGATAGAGCATAAGTGATGGAGGGGCAGAGAGAGAGGGAGATAGAATCTAAAGCAGGCTCTAGGCTCTGACCTGTCAGCACAGAGTATGACGCAAGATTCGAACTCCGGAGCCACAAGATCATGACCTGAGCCGAAGTCAGATGCTTAACCAACTAACTGAGCCATCCAGGCACCCCAGCAGTTAGATATTTTATTTCAAATTAATAAAGGAGTATTTCTTCCAATTGGTAGAATGACATAGATCAGCATCATTTCTAATCTTATTTTTGTTTTTATACATAAAATGTTTTGTTTTTACACATAATATGGCTGAGAGTCCTTATTTACTTAAACAAGTAGAGGAAGATGGAAGAAGCTGTATTATAGGAATGTTCTTCAATTCTTTTACCTCCTTCCAAGTATATACAAAAAATATCACATTTTGATCTATTATCATCTATCATCAATAATTCTTTTCACAGGGGTGCCTGGCATCTAGGCATCCACTAGACGGGGTGCCTAGGTGGCTCAGTCAGTCAAGCGTCCAACTTCTGTTTGTCTTTCTCTCTCTGCTCCTACCCCACTCATGTTCTGTCTCTTTCCGTCAAAAATAAAAACATTTTAAAAATTAAAAAAATTTGGGGCGCCTGGGTGNCAAGCCCCATACTGGGTGTAGAGATTACTTAAAAATGAAATTTTTAGGGCCACCTGGGTGGGTCAGTCACTTAGATGCTGGACTCTTGATTTCAGCTCAGATCATCATCTCACGGTTCATGAGTTCGAGCCCTGTGGCGGGCTCTGTGCTGACAGTGTGGAGCCTGCTTTAGATTCTCTCTCTTGCCCTCCTCCCCTAAAAATGAACATTAAAAAAATGAAATCTTTTTTAAAAAGTTCTTTATACCTCTATGTAGTATTTCTGTCGAGAAGGTTTGGTTTGAATATAATTATGAGACTGTCAGACAAGTTCAAATTCAGGGACATCTATAAAACAACTAGCCTAGAGTCTCCAAAATCATCAATGTTAAATAATATCCAGGGGCACCTGGGTAGCTCAGTCAGGTGCACATCCAACTCTTGATATCGGATCATTTCATGATCCCAGGGTGGTGGGATGGAGCCTCGCTCTGTCTCTCTCTCTTNAACCGACTGAGCCACCCAGGCGCCCCTGTCTCTCTCTCTTAAAAAAAAAAAAAATCCTGAGTGTGATCAGAGTTATATGCTATTTCAAGACCCAGACAGGCACCCTGTCAATACATCATTTTGAATTAAATATTTATATCTTACTATGTGCTTTAAGTATATTTTCATCAAAACCTGGGAATTGCACACTTATCTCATTCAGCTTTGGGAACATGCCTGCCATGTAATTGAATCCGCAAAGTCAATCCTCACTGTGAAACCAATCATTCAAATCAGATGTACATTCTTAAGGAACAGATGGATTTTTTTTTCAGTTCAAATGATGTGTAAATGCATTTCCCTATGACAACCTTCTCCACTTTTGAATTCTAAGACAAAAAGAGAGGAAAAGGAAGGGAGAGAGGGGAGGAAAGGAGATAGAAGGAGGGAGAAAGAGAGAATTGAAATGTACATATAAGACAGCTGATTGCTGCATTCAATATGTCGTACTATGTTGTTTTATTTAGTTTTTGAAAGAGAGCACATGCACCAGTGAAGGAGAGCCAGAGGGAGATGGAGAGAGAGAATCTTAGGCAGGCTCAGAGAAAAGCCTGATGCGGGGCTCAATTCCATGACCAACCGTGAGATCGTGACCTGAGCCAAAATCAAGAGTCACATGCCCAACCGACTGAGCCACCCAGGCAGCCCAAAAAGTGGTAGTTTCTTAAAGGTTAGCTACTATGTGGAGACATATCTTGTCACTGAACTTCTGATGTTCAGTACCTTCAAACCCATTAGTTCCTGATCACTTGGGGTGGATCTTCTGCATGGTATTGTAACATCAGGTGTTGGTCACTTAGGATGTATTGGTTTCTGAGTTATGCAGATCTCCCAAATATTAACACGTTTCATGCTATAATATTTTAAAACTCACGTTTATTAATATCACTACCAAGCTCATCAGAAAAGTATTGGGAAGCTGGCAAGTGCACAGTGGCAGGTTCAAGTTTTCCAAGTGTCTAGTTTTTACTGGAGAGCTCTCATTTTATCACTGGCAACAAATACTGGCCATCATTGTCCTTGAAGTGACAGACTCACCTTGTTCAATGAAGAGAAAAATGTCCGCCAAGTTCAAGTCTGAATAACCACGGTTTGTCAGTCATTCTTGCAAATAAAAATGTTTCGTGAAAAAAGCTGCTGGTGCAGCTTGCAAGTCATCCAGCTGTACAAGTTCTTTCCCTCGAGGCAGCCATAGTACTTTAGCATGCGGCCAAAGTGGCAACTTCCCGTTTCATCATGCAGAAGATGTTAAAATATATACTTAAGGATCAGGTGTAATAAAAGCAGTAATTGTGACTGCACTGTCAAGGGCATTCCTGGTGATACACCTTTTACTAACTATGAGCACACAGTGGTGGAGAATACAACAGCTACTAACCCGGCTGGTGCCACCACCCCTTCCCAGGAGCTCTTGTGGCCAGCATTCCAGGAATGTCAGGAAGACTTAAAGGACACTGCACCAGAAGCACTTCCATGACACCCCAGGTAGCACTCATTCTGCTCCCACATCTGTGTTCCCTTCTACAGCAGCACCACCTCACCTTCTCACCATCAGTGACTCTGGTTCTTCCCCTCCCTACACAGGAAGCTACTGGACGGCAAGGGCTGTCTGTCTTGGTTATGTCTCAAGGCCAACTGAGTTACACCATGTATTAATAAGATTCACTTCCTTTTTTGTTTTGCTTTGTTTTTTGTTTTTATTTTAGAAGAGAGAGAGCAAGCGGGCGGGGGAGGGATGAGAATCTTTTTGGTTGTGTGTGTGTGTGTGTGTGTGTGCGTGTGTGTGTGTTTATTTACTTTTGAGACAGACAGAGACAGAATATAAGCAGGGAAGGGCAGAGAGACAGAGGGAGACACAGAATCTGAAGCAGGATCCAGGCTCTGAGCTGTCGGCACAGAGCCTGATGTGGGGCTCGAACTCACAAACCGCTAGATCATAACCTGAGCCGAAGTCGGACACTTAACAGACTAAGCCGCCCAGGCGCCCCAAGAATGAGAATCTTAAGCAGGCACCATGCTCAGCGCAAACCTGGACACAGGGCTCAATCCCACCACCCTGGGATCATGACCTGAGCTGAAATCAACTCAAATGCCAGCAAGGCATCCCAGGACGCCCTTTCTTTCTTTCTATGTTTTTTTTAATGTTTTATTTTTATTTTTGGGAGAGAGATGGAGACAGCATGAGCAGGGGAGGGTCAGAGAGAGAGGAGACACAGAATCTGAAGACAGTCTCCAGGCTCTGAACTGTCAGCAGAGTCCGACGCAGGGCTCGAACCCATGAACTGTGAGATCATGACCTGAGCTGAAGTCGGACACTTAACTGATTGAGCCACCCAGGCATCCCAACCCTTCCTTTTTTGAAATATACTTCCCATTTTATTTCCCATAAAAACGCAGTCTCTGATTTAATAGGGCTTACTGACCCTTGTGAACACCAGTTTTGATCATCCATCCTTTCCCCAACCACCTCTCACATTCACCACCTCTCACATTTACCAGTAAACTGGTAAATCTACATCTGTGATCTGAAATTAATACAGACAGTCCCTAACTTATAAATACTTGATTTCTTGCACCAACCGTAAATACTAATAAAAGTCCCTACTGTACCAGAACTCTTAGGATCGAATAATGAGCTCTGGTTAGGGGAAGTATCTTGGGAAAAGAGAACACTCTGTGAGTCAGGGTGGGTCTCCGTGAGATCCAAGGGCAGCATCTGGCATCAAGCTGGTTAGAAGACAGCAGTTAGTAACCCATCCTCAACCCTCTACCGCTCTCCTTACTTTACACACGAGGACACCAAGGCTTAGAGAAGGAATGAGCCCAAGGGCACACGGCTGGACAGGCTGAAACCTATGACAAGGCCATTCTGGACCAGGGTTGACAAGCTCCTTCTGTAAAGAGCCAGAGAGGGGCGCCTGGGTGGCTTAGTGGGTTAAGCGTCCGACTTTCGCTTAGGTCATGATCTCGTGGTTCATGGGTTTGAGCCCCGCGTCGGGCTCTGTGCTGACTGCCAGCTCAGAGCCTGGAGCCTGTTTCAGTCTGTGACTCCCTCTCTCTCTGACCCTCCCCTGCTCACACTGTCTCTCTCTCCTAGAAATAAATAAAACATTAAAAAAAAAAAAAAAAGAGCAAGAGAGTCAATGTTTCAGGCTTTGCAGGCCAGCTAGCCTCTGTTGCAAGTAAGTGTTGACTCCACCCAAGTAGCAGGAGAGCTGCCACAGACAACATGTAAACAAATGAGTGTGGCTGTGCGCCAATAAAACTCTGAAATCCGAATGAATGTCAGATAATTTGCATGAGTCATGAAACAGTATTCTTCTTTTGATTTTTTTTCCTCACCATTTTAAAAGTGTAAAAACCATTTAGCTCAGGAGCTCTACAAAAACAGGCAGCAGGCCCGAGTTGTCTGCAGGCCACCACCTGCCCACCCTTGCTCCAGACCACCAGTCCTGCAACAGAGTGTGGGGGGGACAGCAGAGCCCCTGGTCATGCAATGATGTCAGAGGCAAACATGACCAATGACAATAGTGTTACCCAGAAAATAAATAAGGAAATCCTGCCACCACAACTTGGATCAACACAGCAGCTAGCTGCCTGGACCCGGGGCTCCAGGCAGCCCTCTGCATACTAGGCGAAATGGGGGTCCTAATTGGCCCCACTGGCTCCACCCTTGCCCCCTAGAGCCTGCCCTCCACATGGGGGCCAGAGTCAACTCTTAAAATTTTAAACTAAATTAGAAGCACCTGGCCAGCTCAGTCCATAGCGCATCCAACTTGTGATCTCCAGGTCATGAGTTTGAGCCCCCTGCTGGGTGTAGAGATTACTTTAAAATTTTTTAATTTAATCAAATTATGTCTTCTGCTCAAAACCCACATTCCAATACAAATCCAAGTCCTTACCATTTTATTTTCTCTTTTAAAAATGAAGACTATCAAAAGTATATCCCTTTAGCTGGTGCACCCGTATAGCTCTACAAGAACTACATTCTCTCACGGTCACTGTCACCACCACGAATTCCCTACCCCTGCCCCTCTGCTGTACAGAAACAGGCAGGGCGCCTAAGCTGTCTGCAGGCCACAGTCTGCCCACCCTTGCTCCAGACAACCAGTCCTGCAACAGAGTATGGGGGGAACAGCAGAGCCCCTGGTCACCCCTACCCCCCTACTTCCTTGCTGTGCCTCCAACAGACTAAGGGCACATGCCCGTCAAAGTCTGTGCTACATGCTCTCTGCCTGGAATGGCCTTGACCAGAGGCCTTCATGGCTGCCTCCTGCATCCCTGCCAGTCCTTGTTCAGACATACATCACCTGATCAGAGAGGCCTTTCCTGACCATGGTTCACACTCTTATAAACCTGATACTGTTTTGTTTCTTCATAGCACTTACCACTATCATTATATATTTATTTATTAGAACAGATGGTTCTTGAGGGCAAGGACTCTGGTTTTTCGTTCACTGCTATATCCCCAGCACCCAGAACAGTCCCAGATATATAAGAGTTGCTCAACAAATGTTTGTCAAACTTATTCAATAAGTGAATGGAAAGCCACAAAACCAACATGCAATTAAGTCCTTACAATATAACCCACTCATAGGTTGAAGACAACTTATAAACATACACTCTTCTATCAAAAATGAAAATGTGGGGCACCTGGCTGGCTCAGTTGGTGGAGCATGCAGCTCTTGATCTCGGAGTTGAGTTCAAGCCCCATGTTGGGTATAGCAATTAATTAAAAATAAAATCTTTAGGGGCATCTTGGTGGCTCAGTTGGTTAAGCATCCAACTCTTGATTTTGTCTCAGGGCATGATCTCACCATTCATGGGATCGAGCCCCATGTTTGGCTCTGCAGTGAGCATGGTGCCTATTTAAGATTTTCCTTCTCTCTCTCTCTCTCTCTCTCTGTCCCTCTCTTGCTCACGCACACTCTCACTCTCTCTTTCAAAGTAAACATTTTAAAAATAAATAAATAAAACAAAATAAAATCTTTAAAAAAATGAAAACACTGTTGTAGGATGTTTCTTTCACATGTATTTAAAATATACACTGAGGGGGTGAGGGAGACAGGAAAGGGGGTGATGAGCATTGAGGAGGGCACTTGGGATGAGCACTGGGTGTTGTATGGAAACCAATTTGACAATAAATTATATTTTAAAAATAAATAATAAAATAAAATACATACTGAATCACTGCCCATTCAGTGCAAGGTATTAAGCCACATGTTGTGAAGCAAGAATTTCTGTTCTCAAAGAACTCATAGACCAAAAAGGAGGTAAGACATTTACAAGCAACCTCAAGAAATGATAGACAGTGGGAAGGGGCACAATACAAGGAAAGATAAAGAGCTAAGGAGTTCAGTTTCCTGCTGAGGGCCCAGTCTTCATTCTCTCATTGACCCTTCCATGTAAAATCCCCACTTAACAGAGGAGGGTACAGGCCCAGAGCAGGGTAATGAATGAACTCTAGGGAGGCCTCCCAACTTGGAGTCCTGGATTCTTGTCACCACAACCTTTTCCTTTTGACATTTTTTTGGCCCGAGAAAGTCAGATGATTGCCTCAATTACACACTTCCCTTCGCCGGTTGAGTAAAAGCTGAGGAGTCCTTGCTACTAGCAAGCAAAGAAAATTACTTAAATATATCTAACTCTTCCAAACAGAACCCACCAGTTCATGAATGAATTAATTAATTCAAACACAAATGTTTTGCCTATTGCTTCATCTGATTCATCTGCTCAATCAAAATGCATGGGTCCCTTTCCTAACCATTCATGGGTTCCAGCTTTCTAACACATTTTAATACTCCTTCAAACACATCACCAAAACATAATGCTTAAAGTAGGATGGATAATGATTGATACTTGTACAACTGCAGATATACTAAAATTCACTGAAATGTGCACTTTATTTTATTTTTTTAAGTAGGCTCCATGCCCAACGTGGGGCTTGAACTCATGACCAAGATCAAGAGTCTTCTGTTCCACACAGTGAGCCAGCCAGGCACTCCTGAATTGTACATTTTATTTATTTTATTTTTATTTTTTTTTTATTTATTTTTGAGAGAAAGAGACAGAGCATGAGTGGCGGAGGGGCAGAGAGAGAGGGAGATAGAATCTGAAGAAGGTTCCAGGCTCTGAGCTGTCAGCACAAAGCCTGATGTGGAGCTCGAACCCACGAACCGTGAAATCATGACCTGAGCTGAAGTTAGGTGCTTAACCAACTCAGTCACTCAAGGGCCCCATGAATTGTGCACTTTAAAGGTGAGTTCTACTGTATGTGAGTTATATCTCAATAAAGCTGTCATATATTTTTTAAGACATTCTGGTTTTTTTTAAGCTTATTTATTTTGAGAGAGGGGGAGAGAAAGAACAAGCTGGGGAGGGGCAGAGAGAGAGGGGACAGAGGATTCAAAACAGGCTCTGTGCTGAAAGCAGACAGCCTGATGTGGGGCTTGAACTTAGGAACTGAGAGATCATGACCTGAGCCAAAGATGTTTAAACAAGTGAGCCACTCAGGTGCCCCTTTAAAGCTGTTATATTTTTTTAAGGTGATTATTTCCAAATGTTTGCTATTAAAATGTTATTAATATTAGTATTCTATTTACTATTAACTGCATTTGTATTCTAATAGTCACTATCACTAATAAAGAGTAGTGCTGAATTGCGCTCACAGTTTTGAGGGAAATTTGGTAACAGCTGACAAAAAAAATTTTTTTAACACAATCCTCTTGATCCAGCTATATTTCCACTTTAGAATTTACCTAACATATATACTCACTCCAGCTTGCAAAGACATGTTAAAAAGATTGTTCTGTATCACTGTTTGCATTTTTATAAAACTAGAGTCAAACCAAACATTCCACAGTAGTGTGGATTAGGGACATGGGAATCAAATGCCAGGCCACCACTTCCTCACTCTGTAAGGTCACATGCCGCTTCACCTCCCTAAATCTCACTCATAAAATGAAGACAGTAACGGTGCCAACTCACAGAATTGTTATCGGAGACTTACATGACAAAATACACGTAAAAACTTAACAAGCAGCCAGCATATACTAACTATGAAATAAATATTACTAAGACAGCCATCACTGTGATTGACAGGACAGATGCTTGTAGACTGAACTGTGGTCTGGCCATACAATGGAACATTCTACAGGTTTTCAAAAGAACAAGGAATATTGCTATCAACTGATATGGAAAGAGTTCCAACATGTTTAGAGAAGAAAGCACATTGTTAAACAAGATTATAGAATTTTCCCAGTTATAAATTTTTAAAAATATCTATATAATATGTATATATAATTTATATACACACACAGTTGTGTGTGTTTGTGTGTGTGTGTGTGTGTGTGTGTGTGTGTATGGGCATTTCAGGAAAGGATACCGAGAAACTGGGTAATGGGACTGAGGAGAAAGGGGCATGTTTACTCTTCAATTCCTAACGCTTAGAACCATACTTTTTGCCAGTGAGCAAACTTTTACTTAAAAAAAATAAAAAGAACATTGAAAATTAACTTGCTTACTAAGGGAGGAAAAAAAGCACCTTGATTAAAAAAAGAGTATTAACAAAAGAAAGTTTCCACTGAATTCTAAAATTGGCAGCAGATAGAAAAACCCTGTACACATATTAAAAGAAACAGTCCACTGTGCAAGAACAGAATTTAACTGAGATTCAGGGTTATATTCAATCCTATCAGAGATCTATTAATTACCGGCTTCTGAAAATATCCACCTTATCTGCAAAGTAAATGCACTGAGACTTTCACCTTCAGCTTCAAATACTGCTTTTTATTTTTAAGGTACTTAAAAACCTACTGAATTTATACAATATTGACCTAATAGGCAATAGAAATAATACAACTGATTTTTAAATTTCCATCACTTGGTGTTTCATTTTGATTATGTATCTCATTTTTAAAAACTGGGGTTAAAAATAACACTGCCAAAAACCTGAACATCTTTACATCTCTTCAGATTCTCACTACCACACCACAAAGCAATACATATTAAAGATCAAAATTCCAACATGAAGCAACTTTTAGAAATAATTTCTGAAGAACAGATTGGTGCAAGACTTTGCACCTTAAAGAGATCTAAAATTCAAAAGAGGACACATCAGGTAAGATTGGCTGAAGGGATGTAAGTTCAGAGGCAATGGGGACCAAAAAGTAAAGGTGAGAAGTACTTTATATCTTACCCATCTTTTTCTCAAAGTTCTGACTAGCATAGAGCATCTTTTTATGACACAGGCAGCAATGCTGAGTGATTTTATTTCTCTATTTATTTTTGAGAGTGACAGAGCACAAGCGGGGAAAAGGAGTGAGAGAGGCACTCAATCGGAAGCAGCCCAGCACAGGGCTCGAACCCAGAAACCACGAGATCATGACCTGAACTGAAGTCGGACGCTTAGCTAACTGAACCACCCAGGCGCCCCATGAGTGATTTTAAAAGAGTAGGTCAGGCACCTGGCTGGCCCAGTCAGAAGAACATGTGATGCCTGATCTCAGGGTCACGATTTTGAGCCCCAAGTTGGGTGTAGAGATTACTAAAAAATAAACAAATAAAGTTAAAAAAAAAAAAAAAATGAGGCCTCCTGGTTGGCTCAGTTGGTTAAGCAAGCATCTGACTTGGCCTCAGGTCATGATCTTGAGGTTCGTAGGTTCAAGCCCTGCGTCGGACTCTGTGCTGACAGGACAGCTCAGAGCCTAGAGCCTGCTTTGGATTCTGTGTCTCCCTCTCTCTCTGACCCTCCCCTGCTCACACTCTGTCTGTCTCTATCTCTCTCAAAAAATAAACATTAAAAAAATTATTAAAAAAAGCAACAACATGAGTATACCTATATGTTAAAATGCCAAAAAACATTCATCTCCCTAGCAGTGTTGGAATGATAATCAATGGTACTGGAAGGCAAACTGCCTGGAAAACCTGTAGTTTGTCTTATCAATCAGATAAAACAGTAAGAATGTCATCATTCTAAGATGACCAGAACTGTTCATTAAGGGAGGTTGTGAATGCATTTATCAAAGATCTTTAACAGAAGTCCTCTCAATGAGATGGTTTTGGTTGTATAGAAAGGAAAATGGTAAATGATCCCTCTCCCACCAACTCTCAAAAGATCCCTCTTCCAGATCCTTCTCCTCACAATACCTCCAAAATGAGAAGTAGAAACTGTAGAAAAGAACTGGACTCCCAGCTCAGTACATGTGGGCCAAGCCAGTTAAGCGGGAGGGAGCCCGGGGCCTAGAGCCCTAGCACTGCTTCACTCAGTAATACCTGACGCCTTTCCTGGTACTGGGCAGATGAGTCACCATTAATAACACGACAAAACCCTCATAATTACCTGAATCCAATGACTTCTTACCATGTCCACTGCTACTCCCCTAATCAAGCCCCATATTCTCTCGCCTGCCAGCTCTTGCTAACATCTGCAGCTGCCCCTGGTCCCTTCTCCACCCTGTGGTCAGTGATGTTTTGAAAGCACAACAGATCATATCTTTCCACTGCTTTAAACCTTCCAAATTCTTTCCTGTCATACTTGGAAGGAAATCCACACTCCTTCCCAGGGCACACAGGCCCAGCCTGATAGGTCTCTGCCTCCCCGCCTCCCCTCTGCCTCCCCTCTCATTTACCACACCCCTTGCCCTTGACTAACTGCTAGCCCACACTGGCCTTCCTTCCATTCTATACACAAGCCAAGCTCATTGTCACTTCAGAGCTTCTGCCTTTGCTGTTCCCTCTGTCAAGAACACTCTTCCCTCCCTCTTCCAAGGCTGGGTCTTTCTCATCATTCACGTCTCCACTCATGCCACCTCCTCACATCTTATGCAAAGGACACTCCTGTTGCATTCTACACCTATATACCCTCTTTGACTTCCCTTCACTATCTGCAATTCTCATTTATTCGCTTCCTTTGTTGTCTGTCCTCCCTTCCCACTACCACCACCAGCCCACCAATTCCATGAGGAGGAACCCCATCTTATGTGCCTCTGCTGTCACACTGATGGGCAGTCGCCAGAATCAAAAATGGCTGATGAATTTTCACAATTCAGGATTGTTTTTCACTCATTGTGCATTCTTTCTCAATAAACAGATATTAAAAGTACTGCTACTGTGTTCTAAGCAATTGTGGTTTTCTTTTAATGGGGTCCTAAATTAGAGAACAAAGTATATTTGCAACTCATATCATAAACAAAGGTCTAATTTCTTAATGTATCATTCAAAATTCTAAACTAAGAAAGTCATTGACAAACAAAACATATAAACAGTTCGCCAAAAAAAGTCAGATAAATGACTCCTAAATATATAAAGATACACAATTTTACTCAAAATAAGGCAAAAGCAAATTAGAGCTACTAGATATTTTTCTAGTATGTATGGGTAAAGATTACAAGTATCACAATGCTTTATGGCATATAAAAAAGCATGTTCTGGGGCACCTGGTGGGTCAGTCATTTGAGTGTCCAACTCTTGATCTCTGCTTAGGTCATGACCTGGGGGTTTGTGAGTTAGAACCCCATGTTAGGCTCTGGGTTGATAGCGTGAGCCTGCTTGGGATTCTGTCTCTGCCCCTCCCCCACTCATGCACATGCACTCTAAACAAACTTTAAAAATTAAAAAAAATTTTAAAAACTGAAAGAAAAAGCATATTTGCCCACATGTTGCTGGCAGGAATATAAAATGATATCATTTTTTTTGGAGAGCAATTTGGAATTGGCTATGCAAATCACAAATACACATGCTCTTTGACCCTATGTCTTAGCTTTCAGGAATTTATCCTATGGATAAAAGCAAAATAATGTACATGTATAAGGATATTCATTGCAGCATTTCCTATAGATGAGACAACATAAATGTCCAAAAGTTATGAAACATTCATACAATGGATTATACAGCTGCATAAAATAATTGGGTAGCTCTTTATAAACTTATACAAAACAATCTCCAAAACATGCTGGTTTGAAAAGTAAGTTTCAGAAAAGTATTATTGCACTGTTTTTGTCATTGTTGTCTGTAAATATACATGATATGCTTGTCAATACATAGAATGTCTCTAAAATGACACACAAAATCAAGTAACTTTGGTTACATCTAGGGAAAAGAAGTAAATGCCCAGGAGATGGAGAAAGGCTTGCTTGTATAGCTTCTGGACTTTAAACCATTATTTATATGGTTATGTTCTAGATTAACCATCTAGAACAAATCAATTTAAAAGAAACATATTCATGGGGTAGCTAGGTGGCTCAGTCAGTTAAGTGCAGACTCTTGATTTCAGCTTAGGACATGATCTCAGGGTTCATGAAGTTTGAGCCCCATGTCAGGCTCTGTGCTGACATTATGGAGCCTACTTAGGCTTCTCTCTCTCTCCTTCTCTCTCTGCCCATTCCCCACTTGAACACAGTTTCTCTCTCTCAGGATAAATAAACTTCTAAAAAAAGATCATATTCATACAGAAAAAACTTTCAAATTATTGATTTGGAAGACCTCTCAAGATTTCTGCAAACTTGAGATTGTATGCTATTCCAAAATTTCAAAGATTAATAAAAAGAAATTTGATGCTTATATTTATTCCTTTTGCAAAATCACTACTTGATCAACAATCATTCCTTGATTTAATAGACTTTTTTTCTCATTCCTAGCACAAGATCCTGTCCTCAACTAAGAGTTCCACCAGCTGAAGTCCACGGCCTTCCCCACACAGTTCAATCTATGCAACAGAAGATATAGCCCTGGAAGGCTATATTTTGAATTATAATATAAGCAGCAGACATTTATTGTGCCAGAATAATAATTTTTTTCTGTAAGATGCTGTCATAATAAAAATAGTATAGGAGAATTTAGCTGCCTTCTAGGCCTTTTCCTCTCATCTAGCTTAGGTGCTAGGACATATTTATATGAAAAAATAACCACCATGCTAGGAAAGATATTATAGATGGCAAATAAGTAGTACAAATAAGCAACCCTCAAGAAATTAGGAAGAAAACATCACATCTACTCAGGCAGGCAGGAAAGGCTTCAAAAAAGAAACAGAATCTAAGTTGGGCTTGATGGATGATCCCATTTCAATAGACAAGGGACTGCACAGTAAGGAACATTCGGGTGGTTCAGGAACAAGTAAGCAGGCCAGTATGGACAAATGGAGCCCGCAAGTGACAGGGAGTACTCGTGGCTCCCGGAAGTCCAACTTTCCTGATGCCTGTAGCCTTCCAATGCCCTGGATTGATTATGAGTCTTTCTAATATTTTCCAGAGAGATCATTTCTTCTCCATTCTTAGCACCTCAAAGCAATCCTTCCCTCTGCAGAGACCTCCAAACTCATCCTCCTGTTTCCAATTTTCCCCATCCCCAGTTCATGGTACACAACTCATGACACTCATTATTTTATATACATAACCTACTTACCCCAAACCTGCCAACAGGTAACTAGTGCCTGCAAAATAAAATCATTCTCCTTCTCATCTGAGGCCTTCTAACATCTCTGCATCCACCTTTCACTCAATCACTGGACGTAATAAGCAAATTTCATACCTATGCCCCTTCTGTCCCTTTTTACCTGGAAAATTCTCCTTAATATGTTCTCAGGTAGAACATACATGGTTGTAAAGGTTGTGAATACAGTTTTTCTAAATGATTAACACCCCCACCACTGTTGGGCAGTACACAACCTCTGCAACCTTCCAAAGATGACTTGTTTCCATCCCTGTCCCCTTTGAAGCCGGATTGTATCCCAGAACAACTCAATTGTGCCTCTCATTCCTACATCACCAATTGGACACATTTTCTTTAGGAAACAATAACAAAAAAAGTTATAATACTTGGAATACCAACAGTGCCTTACACAGCACACACTCAAAAAAGATGCTTGCAAATGATGACAAGATAAGTCAAGAAAGGCAGATTGTGGTTAAACCATAAAGAGCTTTGAAGGACAAGAAAAATGTTTTGACTTTATTTGGTAGATGCCAAATACAGTCAGAGGATCCGAAGGATCTTTTATAAAGTCTAATTTCGGCAAACACAAGCAAGCAGGGTTTGAGAGACTATTGTCAAAGCACAGAGGCCCTGTCAGTTGGAGGAGGCCTATGGGGGTGCTCCTTCTGTGACTCCAGCCTCCTCAGCTCCTTACTGGTCCTTCAGCTTACCTGTTTGGGATTACAGCGGTTGGTTTTCATACCTACACTTGGAGAGTGAAGCTTAAAACTGGGCCATTAAGCCAAGAAAAACATGCTTTTGCCTGAAATATCTGGGTATCTAGGAAACAGTTCTGACTTGAATAATTACACACATAATATAAAATACATATAGACAAATCAAGAATTCCTCTTCTTCCCTGACTTCTTGTGCAGTCTCAGGAAGTCTAACTCAATTCTCCTGTTTCCTTTGCTAATGGAGCTTGAACTTTTACTAACCTTAGAATTACAATTACTAGTGAATCATTTCAAAACCAATCAGTTATGGCTCATTTTCCTATGGTCTCCTAAAAGAATCAAGGGCACTTATGTATTTAGGTATATAAATAAATTTCATTGTACTGATGGGAGTACTAAATAAGTAATTCTTATCTGTAAATCAAAAACTCAGAACCTAACACATTAAACAAAATTAGTCTACTAATGAATTTCCTTTTAAAGCATGTATCTTGGATTTCATGCCAAGATATCACTGTATCGGTAATGGACTCTGCGGTACCAGACAATTTTATTTACCTCTTACATTAAAAAACAATCTTCACTCTCCAAAGGAAGACTATTATGTGGAAGTAATGCACTGAAACATCAAGGCACTAATATCACCGGAAACATGCACATCTCTATCAGGAAAAGATTATCAGGCACAACCTAATTTTAAGAATGAATGGAAGAAGTAAATAAATAAATAAATACGAATGGAAGAGGCATCTTAAAACAGTGTCAAAGGTAAAACATAATATACAGTTTTGCGTTTATGCCCCCAAGAGATGGTTTCCCTTCAAAGCCAACTTTACTGTTTATTCTTCCTACCCAATATGCAAAATAAACTCACTAGCACTATAAACAGAAGTATGTGATCTTTATTGAAAGGTAAACATGATCTACGGAAAATGTAAAATATTTTCCTTTTATCCCAATAAAGTGAGAGGGAAAAAAAACTATTAACTACTCCAATAGTGTTTCTGGATTTGGGGCAGTTTAAGTATTTCCTCTTTTCAAAGATAGTGATTTTTCCCCCCTCCCCATACCGAAGATCCTTCTGAAAGTCACAGTGGTACCAAACGGTGTTATCTTTGCTAACTCCAAAGAGAGAAATGGGCACAGGCATCCATTGTTTAGAGTCTCTTGTTAATCTCCTTGATAATACAATTCCATTAACATACATATTATGTAGAGTGTATAGAATGCGTGGCCAGGGTATCGTAAACCACATTTCACCATAACACGACTTCATCTTTTCAACCACCAAAAATTGGCAAATAATTCAAACTGCTTAGCCCAAGGTTAAACTGTAATACTCACAATAAAAGTTTAAGAGAAATGTAATTAGTTACTATTTTCTCAAAAGTAAACTAAAAGATGGAAGACTTGTTTCTCTCCACCTGCCCCTGCCTATGCCTGGCGATTCGCCCTCCAGAGGGAAGTCTAGTGTAAGGACCAGAGCCGCCGAGTGCCAGGTAAATCGGGAGTGGGGAGTGAGGACAAACCCATTCCCGGGCTGGGCCCGCCTGGGGACCCGGCTGGGGCCTCGCTGGGCAGCCCGGAGGCAAACAGGACGGAGACGGGACCGACGGACCGGACGGACAGACGCAACAGGACGGACGGGACGGGCAGAGAAGCAGTGCGTCCTACCCGGAGGGCTCCCTCCCAGGGACGGCGGAGTACCTGCTCCGGTCATCCAGGCTACGGTTGTCGGCCGCCGCGGCGCGCCAGTCGGGCAGTGTGCTGGCACACAGCACGACCATGGACACTATCACGAACACTACCGACACGCTGGCCAGGATCTGCGCGGCCAGAGACGACGTGGGCTCCTCGAAGGTCCGCCGCATGCGCTCGAGCCAGCGCCTGGAGGGGGCCGCCTCGGCACCGCCCGGTCGCGCCTCGTCGCGGCCCAGGGCGCCGGGTTCGTCGGCCGAGTAGAAGGTGTAGGTGTCGGACATGCGGTCGTCGAGGCGGCGCTGGCAACAGTACTCCAGGTGCGCGCCCTCTAGGCCCCAGTAGATCATCTCGTTGTAAAAGGAGAGCTCGCACATCCGCGGCGCGAAGCGCAGCTTGCCGTGGCCGCGCACGTAGAGCAGGATGAAGCCGAAGGCCTCCGAGTGCCGGTCGAAGAAGTACTCGTTGCGCTCGCGGTCGTAGTCGTCGCACACCTCCAGCACGTCGCGCTCCGAGCGGCAGCCGTGCAGCCGGCTCACGCGACGCAGCGGGAAGTCCTTCAGCAGCTCCCGGGACAGCGAGTACCGGGCGCCGCCCACGTTCAGCACCACGGAGGCCGCCCTGCTGCGCCCGAAGGTCATGGCTGGCCGCCCCGAGGCCCCGAGGCCCGAGGCCGCCGCCCCCCACCCCCGGCCGCCGCCCCAGGCCTG
>NW_027531896.1:3316601-3444488 GCF_008692635.1 Crocuta crocuta | reverse complement strand
CGGTCCCCAGGGCTCCCTCTGGCCGCGGTTCCGGCAAACGCCCCGCCGCCGTCCAGAGGCGAGAGGCAAAGTGAGCGGGTTCGCAGGCGGCGGAGAGCCGGCTCCGCGAGGCGGGGGCGGGGCCTCCTCGCGGTTCCCCCTCCTCGCCTCCCGGCTCTGCTCTGCTCACCTCCCTCTGCGCCCCGCCCTCCTCTGCCCACCCGCGCCCCCACCCCCCGGGCCCGCTCGGCTGGGATTCCCCGGCGCCCCGCCCCGGACCTCGGGCTACCCGCCTCGTGACGCCGTCCTCCCCCTCCGCTGCCGCCCGCCGCGGCCAGGAGTGGTCCGCCGAGCGGGGAAGGGAGCAACTGGGAGCCCCGGGGGTGGGGGTGGCCAAGCTCCGCGGCCGGTGTGCCTGCTCCCGCGCGCCGCCCGGAGCCATCAGGATGACTTGGGCAGCCCCCTTTTAACAGCTCCCCTCCCCCCCCATGGAGGCAGCAGGAGGGTAAGGAGGGGTGAGGACTGGGGTGCAGTATTTGAGGGGCGGGGGCAGACGGCGTTTGAAGAGCTTTTTCCAGAAACTATCCGGAACCGAGCGCAGTTTCTGTGAACGCCCCAAGGGATTTGTCAAAGAAGGCACCCCAGCAATTGCTTTTCTTGACGACTTACCTTTTCCTCTCGCGGCACGGAGACCCACGTACCGCGTGCTCTGAAGGCGGCCACACACCCCAACACCCCGGCTCGGTGTCGCCCTCCCGCCGGTCCTCCCGCGGAGGGGAGCGGCCCCAGCCCCGGCTTTGTGGGGCGCGGGTCCTAAAAGGGCGCCTACGTGCACAGCGCCTGGACCACCCCCCTATCCCCCCCGACGCTTCCTGTAGAGTGGGGCGAAAGTCTGGGGAGAATCGCTCTGCCACTGGCAAGAACCGAATTTTCCCGTAGCCTTCATTTTCATAATGTCTTGATTTCCCCTGTGCAACCCCGAGCCCGCCGCAGCACCAGCTCTTGAAGCTTCAAGAGCCCTTTAAGGCTCCTCAGCGACCTGCCCTGCCCTCTGGTCGAAGCCCAGGGAGTGGGTTCCACTTGGCAGGGATTATATTAAACTGCTACCTGCAATTCACACGACATCCGACACCGGCAGCCCAGCCCGCGCGGTGCCCGCCAGAGGCGAAACAGGTGAGTTGTAAGGCAAACTGTTAAATGCAAAACAAATACTGGAATTAAAAATAAGGGTGGGGTGGGGTGCGGTCATCCGACCTCGGGGTAACCCAGCTGGTTACTGGGAAGGGTTTTTACTTTACCCTTCACTTTTCATAATTTTGTAGGATTGTCCCGTGCCCACTAGAGGTCACCATAAAGAGTCATTTTGCCCTGATTCTAGTGTGGATCCCTAGCTAAAAAGCAGACACCTAAAAATTCAAGAGCTATCCCTCCTCACAAAGTAAAATCACTCTGGGTGGTTTCTTAAAGAATGGAAATCTCTATATTTTGTTTATCCCTTGACTTGGATAATTTATCTTAAAAGCACTTAATGTGATTAAAAGCTCAAAAACAAGAGTTGTTTGTTTGCAAAGTAGCTACTAAACCAGGAAAACATCCTGAAGGAAATGAGTTTCAAGATAGAATGGAAAGAGGTGATGGTCATGAGCTGGCAGAGAGAAAGAGCAGAAAAGCATTCCAAATAGAATCTCAGATGTAAAGGATTAAAGTCTGTAAAGAAAGCTAATGCATTTGCTTGGCTCAAGAGAAGGGGATCTCAGCTGCAGAATTTAGATTTCAGACTATAAGTAATGGGATGCCTGAATGTTTTAATAACAAAAATGGCTTTATTCAGAAAGATTCTTTTGCTCTTCTGTTTATTCTAAGGAGAAGACCATTTCTGCCACCCAGGAATACGAACCCCAACCCAAATCTTTGTAGATGAGGAAAAGCCAGTTCTTTCTGGTCTTTCTTTCTTTTTTTTTTTTTTTTGAGAAAGAGTCAGTTCTGAAAAACACTGAGACCAAGGACTCAGCAAGGCTTGGAAATGGATTTGTTATAGGATATGAGAATGGAGAAAAGTTTGCAGATGTGAGCGGACCGAAGAGCCTGGCTTCACACCAGTAAGAGCCGATTCCTCAGGGAGTTGTTAAAAATACCTTCTAGAAGCATCACAGCAACAGAACACAGAACAACTATTTTCTTGATTATTTGCTCCGTTACTACATCTATTTCCTATGTTCTCTATCTAAAATCCCTTTAAAGTCTGTTGACTGAATATCACAAATGTGATATACATTTTAAATTAAATTTGAGCTTAGAAAACCAATTAATCTGATGATATAATTTGTGCCTCCTAGGTATATTTTCATAAAATATCTTAGATAAGTTTAAATAATTTCATTTGTTTCAAAAGCAATGTTTATTTGATTTTAATGTCATCAACCACTGCTGCCGCTGCAATAATACCCAAATCATGTTCTTTTTTTCCCCCCTCAAATGTTCTTAAACAAAACAGTAAGATGCAGAAATGATTGGTTTGCCTTAATATAATCCAGTTTAGAAAATATTCTTAAAAACTGTGTTCTTAGAGTTATTAAAAATTCTATTCCTTTGTACTTTGAAAAGACTACATTGAGAATCATTTCATCTAAATTCTTTTCTGGATTCCAGGTGATATTTAGGGCTTTCCTAACATAAATCTTTAGAATGCATTAAAATTTAAAGGCACCAGGCGGAATTTTAGAGTTTGAAAGAACGAAGAGATTGTCTACAACCCATTATTTAGGGAGGAGTAACAAGATTTCAGAGATGTGGCCGTAGCGTGCTTAAGGTTCCCCATAGCAGCAATATGGTGAGACCAGGCTGGAAGCAAGTTTTCTAGTTCCAGACTCTGGTCACTCCATCTCCAGGGCCTGCCTTGCTGCCACAGCCTTCCATCTGATGTCTCCATGCTCTGGTTCTTTCCTTCCTCTGTGAGTCTTGTGTTATACCACCAGACAACTCTTCTTTCTGTTCATTTTCATCAAGCCATTCCCCTGTTCAGAACCTTAAAGGACTATAGATCTGTGAAATTACAAGTTGTCTAATAACCAGTCCGAACTGGTTATTTGGGCCCTCCCTAGATTGAAATTCTGGCTGCACAATTTATTTGCTAAGTGACCTGGAACAAATTCTTTGAGTCTCAGTTTTGTCATCCATAGAATGGAGAGAATGGTAGCTATATCACAGGGTGATGTGAGGATTAAGAGATCATATGAAGGTGTCCTACAGCTCAGGGCATGATACTCGAAAACTTACTTCGTGTATGCTTCTACTAGCCCAGTCAGGCCACGCTCACTCTTATTCCTGTGTTCTAAATAAAGACAAATGGATTCTTCTAAAAATGTGACCAATCACAATAGTAACCTAAAAACATCAAAAGTTAAGTGAAACTTGCTGACCCTTATACTGCTGAGTCTGAGTGGAACACATTCCTCCATCACTTAGACTTGCACAGTTGGTTGTGCTCAGGGACTCTGAACACCCTGCCCCAAAACTTTATAAATTGAAATACCCTGTGGGCACTATCGGTCTTTGCTACTTACTTATTGGCTGTTTTGAAAAGCCCTCACTCTGCTGTTATTTCTTATTTCCAGGTGTTTATGGTTACTCCAGCTTATTAGCATCTACAGATTCAGTGGATACTTTAAAAAGTCGGCTTTTTGGGGCACCTGGGTGACTCAGTCGGTTGGGCATCCAACTCCGGCTCAGGTCATGATCTCATGGTTCGTGGGTTCGAGCCCCGCGTCGGGCTCTGTGCTGACAGCTAGCTCAGAGCCTGGAGCCTGCTTCAGATTCTGTGTCTCCCTCTCTATCTGACCCTCCCCTTCTCGTATTGTCTCTCTCTCTCTCTCTCTCTCAGAAATAAATAAAAAACGTTAAAAGAATTTTTTTAATAAAAAAATCAATAAAAATTAAAAGTCAGCTTTTCGAATGGAAACGTAGCCTTCCAATGTCTCTAGTTTTATATAAATGAAAGACTCTAATGACTTTACCTACTATTTATCTACAATCACCCAAGTAGAAAGTAAAACTGCAACTTTTAATAAGCGGCCCTCAAAACCACCCCACCACACGAACCACGTTCTTTTGTTTGTTTTTAATGTTTATTTATTTTTGAGAGAGAGAGTGCAAGTAGGAGAAGGGTAGAGAGAGGGAGACATAGAAGCAGGCTCCAGGCTATGAACTGTCAATACAGAGCCCAATGCAGGGCTCAAACTCATAAATTGTGAGATCATAATCTAAACTGAAGTCGGACACTCAACTGCCCGAGCCACTCAGGCTCTCCCACCCCAACCCTGTTCTTAAACGTAAGAAGCCGCCAGAGGGATTTTCACCCTCATCTCACACCAATTTCCTTCCCTTATTCTCTGCTCCAGGACATTTTATGCTCTTAAAGCGTAAGGGAACACTATCTTCCTTAAATCTACAGTTTTGAGATGATCACTGTATAATCATTATAGGGGAGGCAAAATTTTACCTCTAACATTTTAGGATTTTCGACTGGGCCTAAGAATTAAGGTGATATAGGACAAATTAACAGAGAAAAGCATACAAATTTAAGTTTTATGTGACCTCGGAACCCTCCTAAGGAAATGAAGACCCAAAGAAGTGGCAGAATGGGGCGCCTGGGTGGCTTAGTCGGTTGGGCGTCCGACTTTCACTTAGGTCATGGTCTCGCGGTTCGTGGGTTCGAGCCCCGCGTCGGGCTCTGTGCTGACTGCCAGCTCAGAGCCTGGAGCCTGTTTCAGTCTGTGACTCCCTCTTTCTCTGACCCTCCCCTGCTCACGCTGTCTCTCTCTCTCTCCTGGAAATAAATAAAACATTTAAAAAAAAAGAAGTGGCAGAACCTAAATGCTTTTTTTGAGGGAAAGAGCTAATCTTAAGCGGGCTCCAGTGCATGGAGCCCAACGTAGGGTGCGATCTCATGACCACGAGATCATGACCTGAACAGAAATCAAGAGTTGGATACTTAACTGACTTAATCACACAGGTGCCGCACTTAAATGCTTTTATACTGGTTGAACAAAGAAAGGCAGTTAGAGAAAAGTAACTAAAATATATGGGAAGGCTAAAGGAAGATAGGAATTGTTTTGACAAAGTCTGCTTATACGGAATTCTCAGCTTCAACTTCTCTTATCCATGGTTATAAAAAAAAAATGGTTATAAAAAACATGTTACCTCCTGATATAGGGAAGACATCTTCCGTATGCCGGTTTCATCTCCTGCTTTTAGAAATAAAAGGGTGAAGGTCAGAGCACCCTTCTCGTACCTGATATTTTTGTAAGTGCTTTTAGCTCAAAGTAATCCTTATGCCAAAGTGGCATATTTTAGGGCAGCATATTCTGCTACCGTTCACTATTACTAGCAAAAACATTTTTGGTGCCATTTACAGAATGGCCCTTCTACTTTATCTTCACCCTCATTCCTATGCTGCTATGTTGGATGGTAATGTAATGCCCTTTCTCCCTGCTACCACTCCTTGTCCCTTGCTACTTACAATGACTAAGAGCCCTTATTGTGTGGCACCACAAGCTCAGCTTTCCACAAAAATGTCTTCCTATAACCCTCACTTTCCAAATAAGGAAATGAGGCCTCAAGAGGTTGGACTTCTTTAAGTACCCACAGCTGCTAGGAAGCACTTGCCCCAGTACCGAAACCCAAAGTCCATGCGGCATCTCTGGCCTACCATGCTATCTCACCACCGACTCCCTTCTCTACCAAGCATCAAACACCCCTGGGGAGGGCGGAACAATTTCGGTCAATCCAGACACAACAATCTGACAAATCTTGAATGGGGGTCATTGTACAAAATAACTAATGTTCAAAGAGTCACCTTCAGATACTGACATATTTAAGCAGGAGATGATACAATGTCTGACTTTTGCTTCAAGATAATCAAGGGAGAGGCTCCTGGGTGGCTCAGTGGGTTAAGCGTCCGACTTCGGCTCAGGTCATGATCTCACAGTCCATGAGTTTGAGGACCTGTGCTGACAGCTCAGAGCCTGGAACCTGCTTTGCATTCTGTGTCTCCCTCTCTCTCCGCCCCTCCCTGGCTTGTGTGCTCGCTCCCTCTCTCTCTTTCTCTCCCTCTCTCTCAAAAATAAACATTAAAAATTAAAAAAAAAAGCAAGGGCAAGTGGATCGAAGACATAGATTAACGAAAAGAGAAAAGTAAAATATATGGGAAGGCTAAAGGAAGACAGGTATTGGTTTTTTTTTTCCCTTCTCTAAAAGATGGACTATTTTTTTTTTTAATTTTTTTACAAATAGTTTATTGTCAAACTAGTTTCCAAAGACAAGTATTGTTTTGACAAAGTCTGCTTATACAGAATTCTCTCAGCTTCAACTTCTCTCATCCATGGTTATAAAAAAAAATGGTTATAAAAAAAATGTTACCTCCTGATATAGGGAAGACATCTTCCGTATGCCGGTTTCATCTCCTGCTTTTAGAAATAAAAGGGTGAAGGTCAGAGCACCCTTCTCGTACAAGATTAACCATGAGTTGGTAATTGCTGAAGCTGAGTGATAGTAATTCATGATATTAATCTCTCCCCGTTTGTATTTATTTGAAATTGTCCGTAATACAAAAATAAAAATTTTAAACCTTGAGCTTCATTTAAGTTTGTTTATGAATGTTGACAGTTATCCCTTCAGACCAGACCAGAATGTACTTTTTCATGATGTCTATAATGAAAAGTCCCTCTCATTTCTCTAGAGTATAAAAAAGCTCAGCACACATTCAACCATGTCTATTAAAATTTTAAATGCACACACCTAATGGTCCAGCAATTTTAACACTAGGAATTTATCATACAAATCACATATTTCATAAAGACGTACACTTAAGGATCATTGAACTGTTTTCAATAGCAAAAGTCCAGAAATTACCCAAATGTCCATAATTAGGGAACTGGTTCTATAAATAATAGCGTATCTGTGAACATAATATTGTTCATATAGATTCACATAGAACCATTTCTAGGTCAAATTGCTAAATAAAGAAGTCTAAGTCCTGTGCTATGGGTTAAATTATGCCTTCTTTATATTAAAGATACATGGATGTATTGGGGCACCTGGGTTGCTCAGTAGGTTGAGCATCCAACTCTTGATTTCAGCTCAGGTCATGACTTCAGGGTCGTGGAATTGAGCCCCACAGCAGGCTCCACACTGAGCATGGAGCTTGCTTAGGATTCTCTCTCTTGTTCCCTCTGCCCCCCTTCCCTGCTCATGCTCTATCTCTCTAAAATAAAAAACAAAATTTTAAAAATATGTGGATATGGATTTAGGATAAGACTTCTGAAAGGATACATAAAATTCAGTTATGGGTACTTGTTTCCTAGTCAAGGGACTGGGAAGGTTAGAGTAATATGAGACTTAACCTTTATTGGTTGTAAACCTTTTGTGTGTGTGTGTGTGTTTTAACTGAATTCAAAGATTATGTCTTCAGTTTTTAAAAAATAGTTAAAAAGAGAAAAACTTTCAGCATATGTCCTTCTACCAAATTCTCTTCCCTCGGGCCAGTTCTTGCTGTACCCCGCCTCTTCTGCTCGGCTACATCTGGGACCAGGCACCTGCTGCTCCCTCTGCCCAAAACACTCTGACCTAGAGTGTTATGTGGCTGCCTCCTTGCTTCTCAAGTCTCAGTTCAAAGGTCATTTCCTTGGAGAGGCCTTCCCCGAACACCCATGCTAGTGTATGAACCTATTTTTTCTTCCCTTATCACGATTTTAAAAAGAATCATCTTGTTCGTCCACCTGTTACTTGTTTATCATCGTCTCCCCCACCAGACTCTGCTCACTCCCTTTGAGAACGGGGGCCCGGAGACTGGTTCGCAGCAATGTCGGCAGCTCCTAGAGGAGTGCCAGGCTCCTTGCCGAAGCTCAATAACTGTATGTTGAATGAGGGAATAAATGACTATTATTGCTGACTAAAATAATGTTCTAAATAAAAACAGGAATGCTTAAAATAATGTTGCCTGGGGGCCCCTGGTCGGCTCAGTCAGTTAAGCACCTGACTCTTGATCCCAGCTTAGGTCTTGATCTCAAGATCGTGAGTTCAAGCCACACGCTGGGCTCCACGCTCCGTGTGGAGGCTACTTTAAAACAATAATAGTAATAATAATAATGTTCCCTGAGTGCTGAACTGGCAGTATCAGTGTATACATAATAGTGAAGTTAAAAATGACCAACTTGAAAAATCCAAGCTCTTTCTGAAAAGCCACTTCAATTTTGTTAAATGATTGGCATACTGGCGGAGAAGATCTTGGCACTGTCTTCCCCAGACCTACAGGGTGTACCAGCTTTCCAGCATTAAAAGCACTGCAGAAGCACTACTCATTTAGCAGGCCCAACCTTTGGTCAGGCCCCAACCCTGGAGTCCTTACCTAGCAAATGCTTTAGTTACAAAAATTCTTGGAATCAGTTCTATTCATGTCTGGGTCCCATCATCCACCTGTACCTGTCCCTGGAGCAAGGAGATATTGTGAAAGCAGACCAGAGGCTTCAAGGGAAAAAAAACTGGCCATGCCTGAATTAAACACTTCAAAACTATTACCAAAAGATAATTAAAACTGTCCGGAAAGGGTTGGATATGGATCCAGGAGGTTCTGTATGTCTTGGCTCAGGAACTATAGAAAATACGGAAAGAAATGTAAGAGGCTCTTGCCCTGATGGTAGACTGACATCTCCGAGACCCTACTGCCTGATTGGGTGTTCCAGATCAGCAGGAGAAGCTTTCCAGCAAAGCAGGCTTTGAGCCCAGACAGGAAGGAAGTGGGAGAGCCAAGCAGAGAGAGCAGGATTCCCCCACTTTGCCCCTTACCACCTCACAGGGCATATTCAAACAGCCCAAGAAAGGATTCTACACACAAGAAAAATCAAAGACATTTTCAAAATGAATGAAAGTTCCCCTGCTGTGTTCTATCCATTCTGCAAAGAAGAGAGCTGCCTGTATCAACATTAATGAACCAAAATTAACTAGTTGAGAAGTCTGCTTTGAAAAACACCTGCTGTTCTTACCCTTCTGTCCCTGTAACAATCTTGTTTCCCTGCCCCACAATCCCAGCCCTCCTCCCCACCTCCACCAATGCCCACTGCTATTATTTCTGCCTCATAGGAAAGATTGGGGCTGGAGTTGACTGAAATGAAGCTTATGGTATTCCTGGAAATGATCTTCTGGTAGATGCAACCAAAATAGCATTGGCTCCACACTTAATAATTGATACACTCTTGCAACAGCAATTGCATTTTTCTCTAAGGTACAGAATTTAAAATATAGACTATTTTTTTCCATTTTAACTGGAGATAAAATCATCCAGTTCTGATTTGTGTGATCCCATACCCTTCTATGGCAAAACCCCAGCCTCTGTTTTCCCTGAGATACATGTTCCAACGGGTTAGTAAAAAGTATGCTTTTAGTGGAAAGCTAAGAAATGCAGCAATCTGGAAGATTTACTAGTTTTTAAAGGAGGTCTGGAGCAGATGCAATTAGGTTGGTATAAGCCTCGCTAAGGCCTGGGTCAGAGAACAGAGCCGATGGCTCAGCAAAAAATACTAAAAAGAATGCTGGCTGTAACACCACGTGGCTAAGTGACATCAGATCCTATCTGCAGATAGGACCTTCCTATGCCTGCGAGGGACCTTACCCTCTGCTTAACACTTGCTAGTACTTTCCGTCTTCCAAGGAGGATTTTCTTCCTTTCCAGAGGAAAGCAATCACAAAAATCTTGGTAGCAAAGAAACACAGAGAAGCATTTTATACCCTTTCACTAGCTTCTATTGTGATGGATGAAACTGCAAGAACAATTAGACTAAATGTCAGTGTAAATCTCCAAAGAAAGAAGAAAAGAGGCTTACCGAGTTCCCTTTGAGGATGCCAAGGCATTCTCTTCTCTAGATGTAGTCTGTATTTAACTTAGACGGTGTCAAGGGATCAACAAACGCTCAATGACTATACCAATGGACTATCTCAGCAGCAACAGATACTTTGGAAAGGGAGAAATTGTGAATGTAACTCCCACTGAATCAGCATTAGTCAGGATTTTCAATTTATAGATCACTGTGATTTCCTCCTAGTAGCCAAATCAAGATTTATATTTATATGCTGTATAGACTAAACATTGCTAAGACATCCTCTTACTTATAGGACCCTTACAGAAGCCAGCTTGAATGGTGCCAGTCAATTCTCCCAGACTGTGAAAATGCAAGGTATACAAGTAACATTGCCACTTCATCTGATTTCATCACCATAGGATCCTCTAGAGGAATATTCACTGTGCCCTCACTTCTAACCTGCTAAATAATCAACTAGGCACATAGGAGAGGCTGACATCTCCAGTTACCCCTTCACGGGGCATCCCATTTTATCTCTGCCTTAGCAGGTGCCTTGTTGGATGTGTAAGGTATTTTTTAGATGTTGAACTGGAGTGATTTGTATTGCAAAAACCAATTCAAGTCAGAAGAACTTTAAGGGGCAAAATGAGAACTACTTGGAATTCTTGCCATCACTGAGCTTCAGTAGGTCAACCTTCTTGGTTTAGCAGATATCTTCAGAACTGAACATTTTAGAAGCTAAAAGAAGAACCTTCCGGAGGGCCACAAGGAGCCCCAGAAAGGAAAGAGCAGCGACTCCACCCAGGAAAACAGATGGGTTCTAAGTTACGAAGACAGTGGCCTCCAGACACCACGTAGTCAATGGTAGGTAATACTACACTTAAAGCTGTCGGGACACAGCTCCAAGGAAGAGTATAACCAGACTTATCAAGACCTGCAGGAAGGACATTTGGAAAGTTAGGCCCAGCTGATTTGAATCCCAGACAATGAGGGGTAGAATCAATAAGCTGGGAATCAAGGAGACTCAGAGGGCCAGAGAAGCACACGGGTCGCCAGGCATCCCAGGCTGATCTGAGAGGCAAATGAAGGCTCCTTCTCAGAAAGGCCAGAGAAAGATCTCAGACTCTCTGGTCCTGCTCCTCCCTTTTAGGTTGATTGACAAAAGTGAAGGCTCGAAGAATCCCAGGTCTGTACTAAAGAAAGCTGGGCAAATCATGGTTATCTCAGGACAACAAAACTATGCTGCTAGCTCACCATTTTTATGCTGTTTGTACAATATCGATACTTTCACGTCTTCATTTGTGTGTGTATTTTAAAAGCTCTTTCTGTAAAAGCTTAGTGTGTGTTTATTAAACTGAAAGGAAAGGGATTTGAGTTTCAGGGTAATAGCCACAGAGATAAATTATAAAAAAATGCCATAAATATTGCTCCCTTTTCCTTTGATCCAGGCTTTTTATTAAGCACAGAAAATTACAAATGAACACATCTTAATGAAACTCAAGCCTTTTCTGGTTTAGGGTCCCAACTCAATCCAGGTCCCTGGGTGTTCAGCCTCTCTCCTTCCCCAACAATGGGTTTACAAAATTCTAATTTTTAAATTATTTTTTAAACATTTATACATTTTTGAGAGACAGAGGCAGAGCTTGAGCAGGGGAGGGGCAGAGAGAGAAGGAGGCAGAGTCTGAAGCAGGCTCCAGGCTCTGAGCCGTGAGCACAGAGCCGGATATGGGGCTCAAACGCACAAACCTTGAGATCATGACCTGAGCCGAAGTCGGACGCTCAAGTAACTGAGCCACCCAGGTGCCCACAGAATTCCAGTTTTTACAGGGTTACAAACTCAAGGCAAATGTTATATTTTTATTTTGCAAAATGGCAATCAATATCCTTACATTCAGAAGGAAGAAAATGACTCTAGGAGCTTAAGTCTAGACTTGAAATAGTAAATGTGACTGAGAAATCTAGTGGTGACAACCCATGGACATCAGTCCAGCCAAAGTCCATTTAAACACCTTTATACATAGAAAGCAGAAGAGAAAATGCATATCAAAGTATACAAAGAGGGGTTCCTGGGTGGCTCATTTGGTTAAGCATCCAACTCTTGATTTCAGCTCAGGTCATGGTCATACAGGAGATCAAGCCCCACACTGGGCTCCAAAATGGGCATGGAGTCTGCTTAAGATTCTTCCTCTGCTCCCCTCCACCCCCCCACTCCCAAAATCCACAAAGTTTATAAAGAAATTAAGAAACCATAATGGAAACAAAAGTAGGCCTTTGAAAAAGTATAACACACTTTACCTTAGGTGAGGAAATAATAAAGTTTGAAAATACAGTTGAGTTGAGCACACTCAGCACCCAGATCTTGGTTTCTAATACCATTCTCCAATAAAAGGAACCAAGGCTCCTTGGAGAAATGGCTGAGTCTAGGACCAGGCAAGAAATAAACGCAATAAATCTGGAGTATCTTGTAGCGTCAGAAAGTTAGGAAGTGCTACCAAAACAAAACAACACTGCAATGATGGCAGTATGTCAAAGCAACAGAGAAGTCAAACTAAAAGGGCTTCCAGTGGTGAAAGCTGGAACAATTTGAACAAAATGGTCAGCGTCACCAATGATACCATGTTAATAGTAAGTATCCCTTGAAATGGGGTGATGAGAATGACACGTTACCTCTCTGGTCTTCTTCCCCAAAACCTTCCCCAAACTGTCTCTTCTTCTGCTTGGCCTTTCTACCCTAACATCCCAGCTTCCTAGTTCCAACCTCAAGTCCTCAGCTTTGATAAATACCCCACTCCTCTGTCCTGACATCTTCTAGAACTGACAAACCCCTTACTGGCATTCCATCTTTGACACTTCCTTTGATAGGCAGCCTGTAAGATGACCCCCAGTGATTTCTTGGATAGTCACCTCCTCGAAAGTGTGGACTGGATCTAGTAACTCACTTTTAATAAATAAAACCGAGCAAAGGTAATACAATGATATTTTCAAAATTAGGTTAGAAAAAGACTGCAGCTTCCATCTTGGGTGTTCTCTCTTGCTCTCTCTCATTTGCTCACTCTGAGGGAAGCCAGCTGCCATGTTGTGAGCTGCTCTACAGAGAGGCCCATATGGCAAGGAAGCAATGTGTCTGGCCATCAAATAGAGAGGACCCAAGGCCTGCCAACAGCCATGGGAGTGAACTTGGAGGCAGGTCCTACCCTAGTTGAGCCTTGTGATGAGTGCACCCTCAGCCAGCAAACTGACTACAACCTTGTGAGAGATCCTGAACAAGAGACACCCAGATAAGCTGTGCCCAGATTCCTGACAACAGGAACTGAGATAATAAATGTTGTTTTATATTTTGTAATGATTTTTATTTATTTCTGAGAGAAAGAGAGACAGTGTGAGCAGGGGAGGGTCAAACAGAGAGGGAGGTACAGAATCTGAAACAGGCTCCAGGGTCTGAGCTAGCTGTCAGCACAGAGCCCGACGCGGGGCTTGAACCCATGAACTGCGAGATCATGACCTGAGCCGAAGTCAGACGCTTAACCGATTGAGCCACCCAGGTGCCCCAATAAATGTTTTATACTGCTAAGTTTTGGGGTAATTTGTTACACAGCAATAGATAACCAATACACCTCAAAAACCCTTGTACCACCTTTGTGGGTAACTCAAACTGGGTGAGCCCACCGTCACACTTAGAAACCAGATATCTTTATGCAGGGCCATGAATGAGAGTTCAAAAGGAATGAATGGCATCCAAGAGTAGGCAGAACCTGGGGTGTCTGGATGGCTTAGTTGGAAGAACATGGAACTCTTGATCTTGGGGTTGTGAGTTTGAGCCCCACGACTGGTGCAGAGATTACTTAAAATAAGGAGCACTTGGGTGGCTCAGTTGGTTAAGACCAACTTCCATTCAGGTCATGATCTCACTGTGAGTTCAAACCCCTCACCAGACTTTCTGCTGTCAGCACAGAGCTTGCTTCAGATCATCTGTCTTCCTTTCTCTCTGACCCTCCCCTGCTCATGTGCACACATGGGCATACTCTGTCTCTCTCTCAAAAATAAATTATTTAAAATAAGACAAAATTTAAAATGTAGGCAAAACAGTTTCCTTTTCATTAATTCAAGCCAGTTTGGGAAGCCCTTTGTCAGACTGGCTCATCTAGGCTGGCTAGTTGCCAGATAATTGTATCTGTTTCCTTCTAAGGCAGCTGAGTCAAGCTGTCCAAGTTCCTTACCAAATAGATAATTTACTAATCTTGCCAGCTGAGTGATAGAGGCTGACTGAGCAGTCTTCCTAATTTTAAACCCGACTGGGGAGACTGAGAGATCGTTAACAACCATGCTCCCTTCCTAACTTCAACATGCAATAGAATCATGAGGGGTTACTTCCAGCAGAATATGAGATGCCTGTGTCTTGAATTTGCGGGAAGAGTATAGTCAGAGCACAGTGGCGTCCCCAGGAAGGTTGGAGCAGGTGAGTTGTGGGTCTTATGGGGCTTGCTCTGGAATAATGCTATTCCGGTGGTCAGCCCCTCTGGAATAAGACACATAAGCAAACTGCTTAGCGGAACTGAACGCCCCATGATTCTAGAAGGCTCAGGGAAAGGCAAAGCCAAGGTATAGTCTTAATGGTAGAATAGAGATTAGACTGAGCTTCCATTCATGCTTCAGGTCCAAGCACAGGCAGAGGAAGGCAGAAGAGCCATGTCCTCCTGAAACACATAGACCCATACGTATGGTGGAGGTTCATCAGAACCTCAAGGTACCTACCAGAGTCCTCTGGGAAATTTGTAAGGCATGAAAGTAACAAACTGGGACCCTGCCAAGATTACCACTGCCTAGTGTGTGTGCCATCTATACACGTTTTCAAAGCTACCTCCAAGGGTCAGCTACTTTGTTGTTGTTGTTGTTGTTGTTGTTTTAATTTTATTTTTTAATGTTTTATTTATTTCTGAGAGAGAGATAGCATGAGCAGGGGAGGGTCAGAGAGAGAGAGAGGGAGATACAGAATCTGAAACAGGCTCCAGGCTCTGAGCTAGCTGCCAGCACAGAGCCCAATGTGGGGCTCAAACCCACGAACTGTGAGATCATGACCTGAGCCGAAATCGGAAGCTCAACCGACTGAGCCACCCAGGCACCCCAAGGCTCAGCTACTTTGAATAGTTTGTCCTATTCTTTGGCTACTGCATTCCCACCTAACAAACTGAAGCTTATAAAACTTCCTGAACTAGAGTGAGGTCAGGCATTGGAATAATAATTCATGGGACAATTTTTCCCTTCTCCGGAAATGCCCAAAACACCGGTCTGGTGACCAGGGGTCTTGTCTGTTGTTTTTCCTCCCAGCTCCTGACTAGAGCTGACTGATAGGGAATGACAGCTGGCCCCGCCTGGGACAACCACATTCTCTTGCCGATGGATCTGGAGTGTTCAATGAATCAATAACAACCAAGCCTCAGGGTTTTGGGAGCTGAATCCAGAGAATTGCCCTACAGAAAATGTCCATGAACCAGCTGCTGAGGCCCCTGCTGTGGCAGTTCCCGTTCTTTCTGAGACTTCGTACTGAGCTCCTTTTTGTCAATTCTAGGTGTCACTCAGAGAAGCTTTCCACTAAGCTCTCAATATTTTCTTGCAACTAAAAGAAACTTAACTAGCACAAATTTCAATGTGTATTTATTAGCAACATTTATGTGTAGTTACTGTGCTAGGTTCTGGGAATTTAAGATGCAAAGATGAAATTTTTTTAAAGATTTTAGTTTTATGTAATCTCCATACCCAATGTGAAAGTTCAAACTCACAACCCTGAGATCAAGTCACATGCTGTATGGACTGAGCCAGCCAGGCACCCCATAAAGATCAATTTTTAATGAACCATTATCCTAAAAGGATTCATAGTTCAACCTACATTTTTTTAACTTGGCCTCAAAGTTCTAAAGGTGGGCTGACACAGGGTCTCCTTCTACTGCCCCATTGCGAGAATCTGGACAAAGCAGCTTCAACCAGGAGATAAGACCATAGGAGATGGAGGAACCATAGGAAGGAACCTGGCTTCTAAATTACCTCAAGAAGCAAAGTTACCTACTGACCTAAACACTCATCTCAAATGTTATGCAAAAGAGAAATCAGCTGCTTTGTTCTTTAAGTCATTGAATTTTGGGATTCTCTTTGGAAAGGTAACTTAGAAACCCTCTCTCCCCACAAGTACTACAGTCACCTATCCAGAAACAGAGACACTGTATTATGGCTGGAGGTGGCCGCCCTAGAGTATTTCTTTAGCCAGGGCATGCTGACTCTAGCAAAGATGACCATGGTTCTAGACTGGAGGCTCTTCAAGCCATCAAAGTCACAAAATAGTTCCTGCATTTTGCAGATTATTCCTTTAGTCTGATTCCTCTCTTCCCTACACATCCCCTTTGGTTGGCCTCCTGAAAAAAGAAAAAAAGTTTCACATTTGCCTGAAATGGTTACAACCATTGTTTTGGAAATTTTAAGACCCTCTTCATCTCTGTGTCTATCTTCACATACCCTGACCCAAGATTTATACTAGACACAGATGCCTCTAATCTTTGGGTGGTGTCATTTTGTCTCAGAATCCGGAAGCACTATGCCCTAAAAACTTGTATTTGAACATTGGTGGAAGACAGGAAAAGAACTGTTCAGTTACTTTAAAAGGGGGAGGGGGGCACCTGGGTGACTCAGTGGGTTAAGCATCCAACTTCAGTTCAGGTGATGATCTCACACTTTGTAGGTTTAAGCCCCACATCAGGTTATGTGCTGACAGCTCAGAGCCTGGAGCCTGCTTCAGATTCTGTGTCTACCCTTCTCTCTGCCCCTCCCCTGCTTGTTTTCTGTCTCTCTCTGTTTCTCAATAATAAATAAATATTTTTTTAAAAATTTTTTTAAAAAAGCACTTATGGTAAGGCAACTTTCCAGGCCTGAAGGCCAACTTGGAGGGAACCAATACTGCATGACAGGATACTGAAGCACCTGTGGGTCTCTTGAAAGTGAAGCACAGTATGTACCTCTAGTCCTATTGCACTTCAATTTCTACCTCTCTTTTGCCACTGAAAATAACAGCCATGTCATTGCTCTCCCAGGGAGCCAGAGTACCCAGGGACCCCAATGCCACCTGAAAAAGTCCATAGTCAGATAATCCCATCTAGACCTAGATAATCCTTGCCCAGAACCAATGATAACACCAATCTGACTGTAGGAGCTCCATCACTCCATCGCCCGGACACAGTCCCAGAGAAAGGCAGGTGCAGGGGTGACTGCCTGCCTCTGAAGCTGGTTGTTTGCCCTTTCCTAGTATTTTTTTTTTTACTTTTTTTTTTAATGTTTTATTTGTTTCTGAGAGAGAGAGAGAGAGAGACAGCGTGAGCAGGAGAGGATCAGAGAGAGAGGGAGACACAGAATCCGAAACAGGCTCCAGGCTCTGAGCCGGCACTCAGCACAGAGCCCGATGCAGGGCTCGAACTCACGAACCATGAGATCATGACCTGAGCCAAAGTTGGAGGCTTAGCCAACTGAGCCACCCAGGCGCCCCTCCTAGTATTTTTTCAAATATTCTCTAAGACACAATTCTTGTTGAAGACGAACCAACAGGCACCTGGTTGTGCTAATTGTGGGACCCATTAAAGCTGCGTTGATTCAATAAATGATTGCAGGTGCCTAGATCAAAAAAAAATCTTGGGGCACCTGACTGGCTCAGTTGGTAGAGCATGAGACTCTTGATCTCAGGGTCATGAGTTCAAGCCCCATATTAAGCACAGAGCTTACTTTAAAAAAAGAAATGAGTGAGACCAAGATTTGTGGCTCTGCCCATGTCCCACACTTCCCTAGGCCTCCAGGGTCCTGCCAAGATGATTAATGCATTCCTTGGAACTTCTACTGGCCCTGCCAACACTCACTGTGCTCTGCTATGTGAACCCAGACAAATGACAGGCACCCCGAGGGCAGCTGCATTCACCCTCATCTCTGGGCTCCCTAGAAGATGGCCTGTGTTTCTGAGCTTCCCTTTCCCCATGTCTGGACCGTGATTTATTTTGTTATTCTTCCATTCGACATTTATTGAGAAATCCCTATGTGCCTGGCATTGTTGTATTATCTGAGAATACAGCAATGAACAAAACAAAGTCTCTGTAGCTTGGGAGCCTACATTCTAATGGAGAAATGGAAATGATCCAAAAAAAGTAAATATAAACATTCTATTACATACCTGACCAATACTCAAAACTGTGAAGTAAAGTTTAATGATTTTTTGTAAGTAAATATATGTTAGGTGCTGATGAATGCTATGAAGAAAAGGCAGGGTTAAAGTCCTCTTTTAGACAAGGTGATCAAGGAAGCCCTCTGCATTCAGCAGAAACCTCAGTGAAGGAAAGAGGTTAGGTGTGAGGATTTTGGAGAAGAGAGAAAGAGGAGTGCAAAGGCCCTGAGGCAGCAACATGCTGAGTGTGTTGCAGGAATACTAACGAGGCCTGCATGCCTTTGTCTCATGTTAGTCATTCCCTTTCTTCCCTCCCTGCTTCTCTCTCCCTCCCTTTCTTCCTTCCTTTTCTTCTTCTTTTTTAAATGTTTTATTTATTTTGAGAGAGAAAAAGAGAGCAAGCTGGCATGAGCAGGGGAGGGACAGAGATAGAGGGAGAGAGAAAATTCCAAGCAAGCTCCACGCTCAGGGCAGAGTCTGATAAGGGGCTCAGTCCCATGACCTTGAGATCATGACCTGACCCTAAATCAAGAGTTTGACACTCAACCAACTGAGCCACCCAGGCGCCCCATACTTTCTCTTCTTTACTGAAAAAGTATCTTGAATGTTCAGTTTGGAAGGAGAATAGCTGGATGTGGCCCTGAGAATATGCCCATATACATATATGAGCCCCTTAAGGCATAAATAAGTCCTCTTGACCTCCATGGTATTACAAATAGACAAAGATAATGCAGGTTTGAAGAGCCCAGGGAAGGCATGTTGACTCAAAATTTAGTTGTACATATTTCAAACACTTTTTCTTCTTCAAAAAAAAATACTGCTTTTTAATAAGTAAACATGTCAGGGCACCTGGGTGGCTCAGTCGATTGAGCCTCTGACTTCTGCTTAGGTCATGACCTTACAGTTTGTGACTTCAACCCTGCATCAGGCTCTCTCCTGTCAGCGTAGAGCCTGCTTCAGCTCCTCAGTCTCCCTCTGTCTCTCTCTGCCCCTCCCCTGCTCATGCTCTCTCTCTCAAAAATGAATAAATATTTAAAAAATAAATTAAAATGTCAAAATTCTTCCGCAGAATCCTGAGACTTCCCCTCCTTCACTTGTTAGGGCACATTCTCAGCGGGAGTTCATTATGCCTAGATCCTATCACTACATGTGAAAGATTCATTCTGCCAGGCGATCTCTTCTTGGTTTCACTACTCTCCAGGCACCACGTATCTTTGTAGTGAGCGAAGGAAATTACCGATTTCTCCTGTAAAAGGAGCTTAGCTTTATGAGATACACCTGGTCCTTTCAATGCTGGCTTTACCACTGACCCACTGTAAAACCACCTACCCTCTCTGAGCATCAGGATTTTTTCTTTTCTTTTTTTTCCTATCTTGGTCACTTTCAAGTTTTTGTTTTTTGTTTTTGTTTTTTTTTTTTAAGTAGTGGAGCCATTTAAAAAATGAATTATTTTGCAGAACCTAATGCCTGAGTAGATAAAAGAGACCCTGCTCAGGTTGAGGGGGTCTTGGAGCATAGAGTTCTATCCAGTAGGCATCCCCTTTGCCCCCCTTACATCCTATTTCAGGCAGTCCCCAGAGGATCTCCACACACAAGGAGCTTCAGAGTACTGTTTGAAAATCACAGCTCTATCAATAGGAATTGGTACAACTGTACCAGTCCCTGGCCTTGATCCCTCCTGCTCCAGGTCCTTGCCTGTCCTTAGGTGCCAAGAGCAATGTGATGACCTCATATATCCACTGGGCAACTGAGAGCCAAGACAGAAAGCCCTTCTGAACCTGACCTTACCCTGTGTCCCAGTTTTGATTGCCAATCTGAGGACTTACCAGTTTCCCAAGTGATTAACATCAAGAATAACCTCACTCATCAGGTGATTCTGCCTCCCACGCTTTCTGTTTCCTTGCAAGATCTTAACTCTTGGCATGTGGGAATCAATGGTGTGAGACTGCCAGTGTGAAGGATCAGCCATATAACTGAAAAGCACCAGAGGAATGTCGCACACCTGAACTTCCCTTTTAGATATCGGGTTGTCAAGGCGAGGCACAGAATGGAGATGGGGCTGGTCCATGACTATATGGACCAGGAGGCAAAGAAGATCTAAAAGATCCAAGAGCACTGGGGGAAAAAAAAAAAAAAGCATCAGGGCACCTAGGTGGCTCAGTCTCAGAGCCTAGAGCCTGCTTGGGATTCTGTGTCTCCCTTTCTCTCTACCCTTCCCCACTCCCCACCCCCCACCCCCCTCCCTGCCCCGCTTACTCTCTGTCTCTCAAAAATAAACTTAAAAATAAAATTTTGTGTAACGCATCAATCCAAAAGAGTCAGGCAGAGAGGCAAAAACCTCACCATGAGATCGATAGGGAAAAATCTGTTAGAAGATGGCCGACAGGACTGATAGGGAAATTCCAGTCCCCGACCAAAGACTCCCCTTCCGGGTTCTTCCTACCCTGCTTACCACACGCGCCAAATTACTACTAATGCGGAATGTGGAAGTGTCAGACTATAAATTGTCTCCTGTGTTTGTGCTAGGGGCTGAGACGCCTGGAGAGTGATCTCTGAGCCTGCAGGTATCAAATAAACCTCCTGCCTTCCAAGGTCTCTGAGTGCCGTTTGGTTCTTCCGTGGGGGATCCAGATCAGGTTCCCTAACAAGATTACAACCAGAGGCAGATTATAACCAGCTATTCCTGTCCGATTGCTCTGTCCAATATGGTAGCCACTAGCCACATGGAGCTATTGAACACTTAAAATGTAGCCAGCCCAAATTAAGATGCATTGTAAGTGTAAAATATATACTAGATTTCAAAGACTTGGAACAAAAAAAGGCTATAAAATCTTTTTTGTTTGTTTGTTTGTTTTTTACTTTAAAGTGAACTCTACACCCAGCATGGAGCTCGAACCCATAAGCTCAAGATGAAGAGTCACATGCTTGGGGCACCTGTGTGTCTCAGTTGGTTAAGCTTCTGACTCTTGACTTAGGCCGATCTCTCAGTTCACGAGATAAGAGCCTGGGATCAGGCTCTACCCTGAGCCTGCTTAGGATTCTGCCTCTCCCTCTCTCTCTCTGCCCCTCCCTTGCTCGCATATGCTTGCTCTCTCTCTGAAAATAAACAAATAAATAACCATTAAAAAGAAGAGTCACATGGTCTACTGACTGAGCCAGCTAGACACCCCAAGCGTAAAACATTTTATTAACAATTTTTATATTGAATACATATGAGCAAATATAGTTTATAATGATTGTTTATACTGATTACATCAATTATGTTGAAATTGATAGTATTTTGTATATTCTGCGTTAAATAAACTATATTATTAAAATAAACTTTACCAGGAGTGCCTCCATGGCTCAATCGGTCAAGCACCTAACTTTGCCTCAGGTTGTGATCTTGCAGGGAGGAGCCTCCTTGGAAATCTCTCTTTTTCTCCCCCTCTCTCTCCCCCTCCCCTACTCAAGCTCTTTCTCTCTTTCTCTTTGAAAATAAAAAATAAACTTTAAAATAAATAAATAAACTTTACCTATCTCTTTTTAATTTTTCTTAATGTTTATTTTTGAGAGGAAGAGAGCGTAAACAGAGAAGGGGCAGAGAGAGAGGGAGACAGAAGATCTGAAGCAGGGTCTGCATTGTCAGCACAGAGCCCGACCCAGGGGTTGAACTCACAAACTGAAACTGTGATCTGAGCCGAAGTCGGACACTTAACTGACTGAGCCACCCAGGACTCCGGGAAATGCCTTTGAGAAAGATGACTTTACTGCCTTGAATAAAATCATGGTTCTGTCACTAAGAAGAGGAAAATGAATACTGGAGTAACACATTTGTACCTCTTGATGAACTGCATCATTCTGAAAGGACCCATAGAATCGCCCTACAGCTTCCAACATGAACCTGTAAATAAAAGAGGCTACAGAGCATTGACCCTCCAAAGAGCTCTTCTGCCTCACAGAAATGGAGAGGGAACACAGCAAATCAAATCTATGCATAGAGGCAGGCTGAAGACCATCTCTACAGCAATCCTGCCTCATTGGCAGATTGCGTGATTAGGATAGTGGTCCCTCATGCCTCACGTTTGAGCATGGCACAGATATGCCCATCAGTGGCTTTATTGGCTCATGTAATCAAACTGCAAGAAGGGCAGAGGCAGCCGGCCTCAGAGACACTCGAATCAGACACTCAAATGCCACCCTCTCTCTGCCTGCATCATCTGCATTTTTCCTTCCTGCCGCAGACTGGCTGTTTCTGTTCAGCTGGAAATTTGTCAACCAAATTAGCTTCGAGCCTCACATCTACCACTAGAAAGGAGCTGCACCTTCCTTCCTCTATGGCTGGAAATTTCAAAATGCCAGAGAACACTCTAGATGGTCCAGCGTGCATCACATGTCCTGTCCAGTCACAGGAGTTGAGTGGCGTGAAGGAGGAGACGGGGTCCAGCTGTACATAGACCAAATAATGCCCATTACAGCCAATAGTGGGCATTAGTTTCGTAGTAGAAGCTAACTTTTGCTAAAAGGAGAAGTGAAAATGTGAGTAGAACAAGTATTTTCCCTTTATTGTGAGTCATCCCCCCAATGTGATATTTGCCTTTTAGTTTTAGCTATTCAATAAACACTACAAAGCACCCATTTTGTACTAACCTCCTGTACCCTCCAGGATCCTTTTTTCAGTCATAGTAACAGTTGATTAGTTTATAGCTTTTGCTAAATCCATTTCAGTCCTAAGGATACACTTCAGCCTCTTGATAGGATTTAGGCATTCTCCAAGTCTTCTCTGTAATACCTATTCTAACCACTTCTCCCGTTGAGGCCCTTACCCAGATGGCTACTGTGATCGCTAGATTGGTTGTAAATAACAGAAATAACAGCAGAGTGCTCAGATCGGCTTAGGCAAAAAGGAAGACAGAAGCCATGGGTCCAAAAAACAGGCCTTGGGAGGGAAATCCAGAAATGGAGCGCTGTGAGGAGCCAAGGCAGCCATTTTCTCCATTTTTTAGTGTATTTTCGCTGTCACTGTTTCTCTCTCTTTTGGGGGCTACATTGATATTCCTTGCTTTATTCTGCTTTCTCTGCAGATGAATTTCCTCTGTGCTCACAGAAAAGGTAGCTGACTTCCCTCTGCCAAAATTCTAAAATGTGTGTACTCCTAGATCAAGTACACGGATTCACCAGTACTTGTGATACTCCTACATTCTTGAGTAACTGACTCCCCTGAGCCAGGGGTCTTTCCCTTCTTCCCCTGTCAATGATAAACATGACCCTGATCCCAGCTCTGTGCAGGGGGTGGGAGTGTGGGTGAGTTCTCAGAAAATGGAGGTTGGGGCACCTGGGTGGCCCAGTGTCTGACCCTTGATTTCGGCTCAGGTCATGATCTCTGGGTCATGAGTTTGAGCCCCACCTTAAAACTGAGCTCTGCACTCAGCTGGGAGCCTGCTTGGGATACTTTCCCTCTCTCTCCCCATCCCGTGCCACATGCTCTCTCTCTCAAGATAAATAAACATTTAAATTTTTTTATGTTTATTTTATTTTTAAAAGAAAGAGAGACAGAGACAGAGTGTGAGCAGTGGGGAGAGGCGGAGGGAGAGGGAGACACAGAATCTGAAGCAGGCTCCAAGCTCTGAGCTGTCAGCACAGAGCCCAATGCAGGGGTTCAAACCCATGAACTGAGATCATGACCTGAGCTGAAGTCAATGTTCAACTGGTTGAGCCACCCAGGAGCTCCAAAATAAATAAACATTTAAAAGAGAAAAAAGAAAATGTAGGTCATGGGCTTATATTATTATAATTTTCCTCAAATGTGATCCTCAAATGTGATGAGAATGATACTGAACACCAAAGACCACCCTGGCCATTTCTTGCCTGGCTACTTGGCAATAGGTGGTACTTGACAACCAACTAGTATCTGACCTTGAACAGCCCATCCTTTGATCACCACAATGGTTTGTTTAGGTCTCACAGAGAGTAGAGGCCTCTAGTACCCCAGGTCCATGTGATAGTTGCTGTAGAAAACAGCCTGGTCATGTGACCATCAAGATTTTTAATCCCAGAAGAGTTATGCCCAAGTGAATTCTCAAGTGGATTAACTAATGTCACTTGATTTATGGATCTGTGACATTATAACAAGAAGGGACACATATGAAAAAATGCTAGATTCTTAGCTCATTCTACAATTTTCCCCTCTGTAATCCTCTCTACTTCTATGATTTTAACTGTCACCTGTATAGAAAAGACCCATAAATCTTTATTATAGCTTTCTGCTCTACACTCAGCTCTAGATATATATTTCCAACCAAGCTGGATATTGCTATAAATACTCCAAAAATTTATTCTGACCAAAATAAAACTATCTTCCCCTACAAATCCATGTTTACCACATAACCAAACAAGCACTTGATGGCATTTCCCTCTAACTACTGCCAAACCTCCCTGTATCCTCTCCTTCGGTCTCCTCTCCCCAACGCCACAACTGCCTTTTTTGGTTAAGCACTGTTATGTCTTGTCTGGACAATTGCAATGGCCTCCTCCCTAACTTCCTTACTTATTCTCTACATAAAAACTCCCTGATCACCTAGAGTAAAACTCAATTTCTTAGCCATCAAGACTCGATTTTCTAGGTTTTAAAAAAAAAAAATTTTAATGTTTTATTAATTTCTGAGAGAGAGAGACAGCCTGAGCAGGGGAGGGCCAGAGAGAGAGGGAGACACAGAATCTGAAGCAGGCTCCAGGCCCTGAGCTAGTCAGCACAGAGTCTGACCCGGGGCTCGAACCCACGAACCGTGAGATCATGACCTGAGCCGAAGTCGGACGCTTAACTGACTGAGCCACCCAGGTGCCCCTCGATTTTCTAGTTTTTGCTTGTCCAGTGTCATATCCCATTATGCACCAGGCATTATAACCTCATTCCCTCCTTCCGCCACATTAATGTCGATTTCTCACTCTTCCCAATGCAAATATGTGCCGACCTAGACGCCGGAATGTACATTCCAGAGCCATGAACAGATACATAACGTGCAGTGATGGAGCTATGTGCCCCAGTGCCAAGGGAACACCGAGGAGCATCCATCAGCCTTTGTGCTTGGGAAAGATGTACTTCTGGTCCCAAGTAAGAATTGCCTAGTGGAGTCAAAGGGGTGAGAATCAGCTAATACAAAGGCTAGGAGATGGAGGAGCACAAGAGTAGCTCTGACGGTGTTTAGCATCTCAGTGTGGTGAGCATCTCTGCTCAGAGCAGAGCAAGTACAGTCAGGGGAGGGAGATGTGGGACTGAAGGTGGTTCCAGCTAAGCCAAACTGGGGAGGGGGGTGGGGGGGAGAGTAGTGGAGCTTGTTAGGCGAGTGGCTCAAGAGATTTGCAGGACAACGAGATCCCTCCGGAGGATAGAAAGAACCTAAGAAAATGCAAAGCTTTGTTAGTACTTCAGGAGAGAAATGCTCTGGGGAAACAACCCGGACAATGAAGGCCAAGCTTCTGGGTTGGAGGGTCGGGTGGGAGTTCCCCAGATAGACTCGAGGTGCTGGAGTTAATAATGGGGAGGTGGGGCATGTGTACACAGGGAGGGATGCCAAGGAGGAATCTGATTTCCTATGTGTAAAATTAGAGCATAATGCCTATCTCATTAGAGAAAACATGTAAAGCTTTGTGTCTGGTGTATGAAAGATTTTTGAGAGGGTTTCAAGTCTACAAACCATGTTCAATAGATTACATTATGATCAGGGTGCCTGGGTGGCTCAGTCAGTTAAGCGCCCAACTTCGGCTCAGGTCACAATCTCCTGGTTCATGGGTTCGAGCCCCGCATTGTCTGTACTGACAGCTAGCTCGTGCCTGGAGCCTGTTTCAGATTCTGTATCTCCCTCTCTGACCCTCCCCTACTCACACTGTCTCTCTCTCTGTCTCAGAAATTAAAATAATAATAATAATAATAATAAAAGACTCCATTATGATCATCAGAACTTTGGGATACAAGAGCAGATAGCTTACAGATGTGAAGATCGAAGCCCAGGGGTTTCAGCCCCCGCCAAGTCAGTGGGGTGGGGAGTAGAGTTGAGATTCCAAACCAGGCGTTCTGACCTGAGACCTCGAGCCTTCACAGTCTCCCAGCAGTTGGGAGGCCTTCCAACCCAAAATTCTGTGTATTGAAATTCCTTTAAGCACAGTATCCGGAATCTGCCTTCCAACAGAAATTCCAAGAAGTAAAGGAAGGGCTCAGTATCACACTAATCACAATGATAATGGTACTACTTAAAAGAAGCTTCCGTGTGCCATTCCTGAAAAGGTGATTGGTGGATTCCAGAATTCATTCTGTAGGTAACCTGGTGGGGGAAGGGAGGGAGGGAGGGAGGACCTTATAGTTTTAATAAAAGACCATTAAGTTCAGCTAATAGCAATGACAATGGAGCCGCCTGGTGATTGCCGGCACTTAAATCCTAAATGGAAAACAGGAGGGTACCTTCGACGTCTCTACTGTTACATGCTAATGAAGGGGCTCCACTCAAACAAAGGCCTCCTGGAGATTAGTGGAGGGTGTGGCCTGGTCCCACACTGGGTGAGAAGTCTGTGTGGGATGCTGGCAGTCCTGGACCCTGAATTAGGATGTCTTCCTCTCTCTTACTTGGCTTTGTGAAACCTGAAGCAAGATCCTGCATTTCCCTGACCTCTGTGGTTTGGTTTTTTTGGGGTTTTTTGGTTTTCTTTTGTGTTTTGTTTTTTTTTTTTTAGTAAAATGTGTATAATCAAGTCTGGGGTGGCCACTGCCCACAGTTTCACCTGCAGCAACTAGGTTTTGATCTTTTTTCCCCAGTCAAACCAAAAAGAGACAGATTTTATAGGTCTAGGGTGAGGTCTGGCAGGAAAAAGGAAAACCAACAAGAAAACAAATTGCCCAGGGGTCCTGATGATCAGCCAGGTTTGCAGCCCTTTGAAACAGTGGAGGGACAGGCCCAAACAACTGTGGTGTTACTACAGAGTGATGAGGGGTTTGTGCCCTGGGGAGGAGTTTTTGTCTAAACTGAGAGTTTAGTACGGTGGAGGCGGAGAGAGTGAAGGCCAGGTCTCGAGAATGTGGATGTGGGAGGTCAAAGCTGAGTCAAGCCCAAAGGGCTCTAGGTGCTGGTGGGTCGGGTATATGAAGACGCGTGGGACAGGAGACTGAGAAGGAAAACTTGGGGACAGGGTTTTAAATTAATTAATGTATTTATTTTTAAAGATTTTTTTTCGAAAAAATATTTAATTTGAGGAGTACCTGGGTGGCTCAGTTGATTGAGTGTCCGACTTCAGCTCAGGACATGATCTCACGGTTTGTAAGTTCGAGCTCACTGCTGTTAGCACAAAGCCCACTTCAGATCCTCTGTTCTCCCCCTTCTCTGCCCCATCCCTACTCACGCTGTCTCTCTCCCTCTCTCAGAAATAAATAAAACATTTAGGGCGCTTGGGTGGCTCAGTCAGTTAAGCGTCCAACTTCGGCTCAGGTTCACGATCTCATGGTTCATGGGTTCGAGCCCCACATTGTCTGTGCTGACAGCTAGCTCATGCCTGGAGCCTGTTTCAGATTCTGTTATCTCCCTCTCTGACCCTCCCCTACTCACGCTGTCTCTCCCTATCTCTAAGAAATAAATTTTAAAAAACATTAAACAATAAAAAAATAGTGGCCAACATTTTTTTTAAAAAAAATAAATAAAGAAAACATTATTTAAAAAATAAAAATGTTTTAATGTTTTATTTATTTCTGAGAGAGAGAGAGAGAGAGAGAGCCTGAGCAGGGGAGGGTCAGAGAGAGAGGGAGATACAGAATCTGAAGCAGGCTCCAGGCTCCGAGGTAGCTGTCAACACAGAGCCCGACGCGGGGCTCAAACCCACAAACCGTAAGATCGTGACCTGAGCCAGAGTCGGATGCTTAACCGACTGAGCCACCCAGGCGCCCCTAAAACATTTAAAGAAAAATTAAAAAGGCCTAATTTTTAAGTAATCTCTACACCCAATGTGGGGCTCAAACTCACAAACCCAAGATCCAGAGTCACATGCTTTACTGGCTGAGCCAGCTAGGCATCCCAGGACAGATTTTAAATGACTAGCCTTAAATATTGTGCTAAGGAATCTATCTTACTTAATTGCAGAGATACTGAAGAATCCGTGAAGGCAATTTCTTTTAATGCACACAATACTTTGATAGCATAGTGGATGAGAAGGACTTTCTCCAGTACAGTTCAAATTCAGTTCACTCATTAAATCAGTAAGTATTTCTAGATTATCTTCTGCCTTCCAGGTGCTATTTTGGGCCTTGAAGAGACATTAGTCGATAATACAGACAGATAAACATACCTATCCTCAAAGGGTTTACATTTTTAATGGAAGGAATGGATAATAAATAAGTGAAATATGTGGTATGTCAGATACCAATAAAGCAGGAGGAAGCAATAGGGAGTGCTAGGGAGTTGGGTGGAAGTTATAATTTTAAATAGTATGGCAGGGAAGGCCATATGAGAAGGTGGTGTTTGAGCTAAGATGTTAGCAGGTGAGGGAGGGAGTTTTGGGGCTAAGCAGAATTACAAAGGCCGTGAGGCAGGTGAGTATCTGGTATAGCCAGGGAATAACCAGGAGACCAGTGTTGCTGAGCTCTAGGGAGCTGGGAAATAGGCAAAAGACTATAGCAGAGAATAAAGGGTAGAGGTATAAATCAGAGGGGTAGGATCTTGTAGCCATTGTAGGGATTCAGTTATTCTTTCCTTCTCTCTCTTGGGTAATTAATGAATAATTCAGAATGGAAGTGAATCTAAGTCAATCAGCAAGTCACAAACAGACTATGAAGAAGGCTGTCTTAAAACCATCTCTCACTTGGACTACTGAGAAAGCTTTTTGTGGGGTGCCTGGCTGGCTCAGTCAGTAGAGCATGGTACTCTTGATCTTGGGTTTGTGAGTTCAAGTTCAATTGGGTGTAGAGATTACTTAAAGTTAAAACCCTGGGGCACCTGGGTGGCTCAGTCAGTTTGGCATCTGACTTTTGATTTTGGCTCAGTTCATGATCTCTGCTCAGGTCATGATCTCACAGTTAGGAGATTAAGCCCAGTCTTGTGCTCTGCATTGGGTGTGGGGCTGCTTGGGATGCTCTGTCCCTCTCCCTCTGCCCCTCTCCCCCTCAAAATAAAATATAAATAAATCTTTTCTTTTAAGCTTTCTGTAATAATTGGACTATTAAAAATGCTTTCTGTAACTGGACTTAGGCAGGCCAGGTCCAAAGACCCAAAGGGGCCCCCACAGGACCAGCCAAGAGAGTTTCTGGCTTAGCACAGGATAGAAATCAAACCTGAGCCAGGAAGAAGTAAAAGCAGAGTTTACTGAAGAGCATAAGTGATAGAGCATAGCAGACAGGGTGTCTGAGAGACTCTGAAAGGAAAGGAGAGGAGAGGAGAGGGAGTCTCATTGTCGCTTGGGGTTAGGGGTTTTTATTAGAAAGGGGTCCACAGTATGTTTTCCTTCAGGAATCCAGGGTAGAGTCCAATAAAAAATGACTGTCAAGGGTGCCTGGGTAGCTCAGTTGGTTAAGCATCCGACTTCAGCTCAGGTCATGATCTCACAGTTCATGGGTTCAAGCCCCACGTCAGGCTCTGTGCTGACAGCTCAGAGCCTGGAGCCCGTTTCAGATTCTGTGTCTCCCTCTCTCTCTGACCCTTCCCTGCTCATGCTGTCTCTCAGAAATAAATAAAAACATTTAAAAAAATTTAAAAATGACTGTCAAGTGAACAATAGGTGTTATTCCATAAATTACCAAAGGTAGGGGCTATAGATGCCAGTGTCGACTGAGATTTGTTCGAGGCTCATATCCTGGAAAGTGTTTGGGATCCAGTTCCTTTTTAGATGCTGTCAGGTATTTGGGGGCCTAGGATGAAACTCAGAGAATGATTAACTTTCTTGTCTCCCCCTTGGAGCAGTAACATAGCTCCTTTGGTTTATTCAAATGCAAGGTAAAATAGGGAACATGAGTAAATGGGGCTAGCAGAAAAGCAGCAGAGAGGGGGCTCCTGGGTGGCTTAGTCGGTTAAGCGTCCGACTTTCGCTTAGGTCATGATCTCGCGGTTCGTGGGTTTGAGCCCCGCGTCGGGCTCTGTGCTGACTGCCAGCTCAGAGCCTGGAGCCAATTTCAGAGTCTGTATCTTCCCTCTCTCTCTGACCCTCCCCTGCTCACGCTGTCTCTCTCTCTCTCTCTCCTAGCAATAAATAAAACATTTAAAAAAAAAAAGAAAGAAAAGCAGCAGAGACGGAGCCCTTCTAAAGATGGAGTCCCTTTAGTTTCCCTATCTTACTTGCATTAGTCTTGCCCTTCTCAGATTTGTCCTCCTTGCTGCTCCGGAGAGCTGTTTCTAAGATGCTTGTCGCACCCTTGCTTAAAACCTTTCAGAGGCTCCCTGTGGTCCCCACACAAAAAAGTTTCATCTCAGCCTGGAGTCCACAGGCATTTGTGATCTCATATTTTCTTAGCTATATTACTTAAGTTTTTTGTTTTGTTTTGTTTATTTGGGGGTTTTTTGGCTTATAGGAGCTAAACTAAGTTAGTTTAGGGGGAGAAATGTATTATTAAGGAGAGGATTGTGTCATGAACTCAGGGGTGGAATGAGGCTATATCTCAGAAAGGAACAAGAATCTGAGGTGAGATAGAAGGTTGGGGGGGTTCTGCCTTTTCCCTCTGCCTCAGTGTCTTCCCCCACATCTCTGCCAAGCAGCCGATCGGGTCCTGGATGGGTTCAAGGGAAAGGGGTGCAATCCCAACACCCAAGAAGTGACAATTTCTGAACTGATAAACTTGACTTCAGAAAGTTCTTCTCTATTATTTTGTGTCCATGTCATTGTTTTCTGTTGTTGTTTTTTTTCTCTTAATTAAAAATGTTTCTGATGGGGGCACCTGGGTGGCTCTGTCAGTTAAGCGTCCAACTCTTGGTTTCTGCTCAGGTCATGATCTTGCAGTTTGTGAGTACGAGTCCTGCATGGGGCTCCGCGCCAGTGTGGAGCCTGCTTGGGATTCTCTCTCTCCCTCTCTGTCTCTCTCCCCCTTCCCCTGCTTGCACTCTCTCGCTCTCAAAATAAATAAATAAACTTTAAGGGTTAAATAAGTCTTTTTCTAAAATGTTTTATTTATTTCTAGGAGAGAGAGAGAGAGACAGTGTGAGCAGGGGAGGGTCAGAGAGAGAGAAGGAGTCACAGACTGAAACAGGCTCCAGGCTCTGAGCTGGCAATCAGCACAGAGCCTGACGCGGGGCTCGAACCCACGAACCGCGAGATCATGACCTAAGCGAAAGTCGGACGCTTAACCGACTGAGCCACCCAGGCGCCCCAAGGATTAAATAAGTCTTATAGGGAGCCTAGGCATTTCCTAGGGTGATGATATTTTAGCCCATGCTCAATTGTCAGTTCTGCAGGTCTAGAAACTTAATATACTTATGCTTAACTCATAGGAGACTGTGGCATAAATCAAGATGCCAATTTATTAAATTTTAGCCACTACTCTACTTCTTACTTAAACACAAACATAATCATGTTAGCTCCCCAGTGCCTATAGACACCATATGATTGGGTCAAACTCTTTAGCAATCTGGCCTTGAACCAACTTTGCAGTTGGTTCTCATATGCCATGTATGTCCTTTCTATATGCGGCTTCCTTTGTCTGGAATGTCCTTTCTGAGTCTTTACCAGGCAAAATCCTCATTTTAATTGAAAGTCCATTATCTTCTCTCTCTCTTTTATTAATGTTTATTTATTTTTAAGAGGGAGAGAGAGAGAGAGAGAGAGACAGTACGAGTGAAGGAAGGGCAGAGAAAGAGGGAGACAGAATCCAAAACAGGCTCCGGGCTCCGAGCTGTCATCACAGAGCCTGACACAGGGCTCGAACCCATTAACCGCAAGATCATGACCTGAGCTGAAGTCAGATGCTTACCCTACTGAGCCACCCAGGCACCCCAAATATTACCTTCTCTTAAAGCCTTCTCTGGCCAGCCCTACCTACCCCTACAGCAGACCATATTAATTGCTTCCAATTCTGGGCTAACATGGCCCCCTTCTTATTAGATTATACTTCATCATATATTCATGACTACCTCTTCGATTGGGTAGTGAACTCCTAAGGACCAGAACACTATTTTATCCATCAGGGTAACTCAGAGTACAGCACATTGGCTAAGTACAAGACTCTCAATAAATGTTGAACTGAATTGAACTTATTCATTTGTATTTTCTGCAATTATTTCCCGTTCTTTCCTAAGTTCTTATAAAAGTTAATTTTGAAAATGTCAACCTGTCTTAGCTATAATAAGAGGACGGGAGAAGGGAGCATGTTCATGCTGGGACTGAGAAAATCACATCCCTGGGGCCAGGGATGGTGACTAGTGTGGAAATATAAGTGAGGGACCCTACAGGGAGGGAAAAAAAAACACAGCGGGAAGAGCCAAACCAAATGACAGGTGCTTCTTCCCACCAGGAAATTTCCTTTTCAGATCTCATCTTTGTTCATACCTGAAGGTTTCTGGATGTTGTAAATGGAGGGCCCGGTTCCCTTGTGGGCTGTCTGTGTACGGTCTCCTCCGTGTTAGTGTGCAAGTGGATGGAGGTTAGCTTCCTGACTGGGACCTGTCTCTGGTGGGATAAAAAGAATTAAGACAAGAGTGTTGGTTCATGATTGCCTGACACCCTACCACCCTCCTTCTGACTAATCAAAAGGTAAGTGTGATAATGTGGGCAAATGCAATGGAATAGATCTTGGGAGACCAGGAAATGGAAGTCTCTGGAGAAAGAAAAGGCAGCCGGAGGCATGAACCCAGTCTGACTTTTGTCCTGGTGTTTCCTAATCTCATTCCCACAATGGCTCAAACCATTTCCCCATTTGTCCATCTCTAACTCCCCTTCTCTAACTCCCACGTCCCCCTGCAAACCCTTGAGATCTGCTCCAGAGAGGGATCAGGGCGCTGACAGTGGAGGAACAGGGGCCTCCAGTCTTCCCTTATGATCAGCATGGTGTTTACTAAGTCCCCAGCCTTGAAGTCATTTGTGGCGCTCTCTGCCTTACTGAAGAAAAATGAATTTTGCCTCAGTTCCTGATTCCTGTTTAAATATTTAGTTTAATCAGCCCAGGCCCAAGTGCCTTTTCCATTTCCCCTGGTGCCTGGGAGCCATGCTGACACCAGCATCATAAATAACGCATCTGATCCCAGGAACATGCCAGTGGCTGGGAGTCACGCCATCCCTCAAGTTTCAGGGCCTGCCCTCCGTTGCAGCCGCTTTGGGAGAAGCTGGACTAGAACAGAGAAGTCCGTCTTGAGCCTGAAGGCTTCTTCTCAAAGCTACTCCTGGATGGAGTCATTGTGCTGTCCCTATTGCAGTCCAGATCTGAGAGGCCATGAGGGGGTGCAAGGGTGTTGCTAATGGAGAGAGTTGGAGGAGCAGGAAAAGGCAGGAACACCTAGGCCACAGAATGTTTGGACTCCACCTTCAAGGTGGCTTCCATCTGTTGGAGAGACTTCAGGGCCATTCAGAATTTAAAAAAAAAATTTTTTTTAATGTTTTATTTATTTCTAGGAGAGAGACAGAGAGACAGCGTGAGCAGGGGAGGGTCAGAGAGAGAGGGAGTCACAGACTCTGAAACGGGCTCCAGGCTCTGAGCTGGCAGTCAGCACAGAGCCCGACGCGGGGCTCGAACCCACAAACCGCGAGATCATGACCTAAGCGAAAGTCCGACTAAGCCACCCAGGTGCCCCTTCAGGGCCATTTAGAACAGGTCCGACCTAGATTCTGTGTGAATATAGAGCAGAGGATCAGGATACCAAATATAAGGAAGCAGCTGAGTTCAAGGGCAGAGGTAATAAGGAGACTCCACGAAATGCTGGAACCTTGTATTCTCCCTTCACCTCCAGAATTCTGGCTTGTAACATGGGTTCTGCCTTCTATTCCAAGAACACAGTCCAAATTTCACCCCATTATTCCAGAAGCCTGGGGGGAAAGTTAGGGCTTCCAGGGGATGCACACTTTGTCTCCTCTTACAGAAAGGATTTGGCTGGACAAGTCCTGGGTGTCCTTTGCCAAAACCTCAAAAAGATTAAACTGCCTCCAGGTGCCCTCTTTTTGCAGCTAACCCCTCAGTGCTCTCTGATCTGTGCAATTAGATGGGGAGCACTGTGTTAGTTGTCATTAATGATATGGTCCTGGCTTGGCTTTGTAAGAGAAGCTCCTTGGGGCAGCTCTGTAATACTCGTGCTTTTTTCCTCCAAAATTTTGCAGAGATAAAAGGAAACATAAACAACGATTTATTTATCCAGGAGTTCAAAGTATAGCTTTGAGCCCTTCAACATATTCTGTGCTTTTTGAAATCAAAAGTGCAAATAAACTTTCTTCAGTCTCTTTTATTATTTTTTTTAAATTTATTTTTTCCCCCTCCGTCTCTTTTAGAAAGGGCAGCTGCTATAAACCACAGATAAACATAAAAGGAGCTGATGAAAAGAGCAAACTGTAGTCTCCTCCTCAGTCTGGGGAGTTCAGAAGCCCCACTCTCTGCCCTTGGAGTCGTTCAGTCTGTAGAATCTCTAGGAATTCATTTTGAGCTGCCTGGGTAGCTGGAGAGCCAGGAGCCACCAAAGGAAAGATGGTAGCAGGGAGTTGGTCTCTGATAACGGGCACCTTGTCAAATCCAGTGGTCGATCTGTTGCCCTGATTAGTCACAGCTGAACCCCACCCTACTCCCTTGGTTTCTGGGACCTGTATTCCTCTGGCCTTTCTCACATCTACCTCACTACTCCCTCAGTCCCCTCTGTGCCTCTCCTCTTTCTGACCACTACATGAGTATTTCTCCGTCTTGACTGTATTTCAGAATAACTTGAGAATTTTTTTTTCCTTTTAACTGAAAATCAGGGTCCACTCTGCACTAATTAAAGCAGGATCTCTGGGGGGCGGGGCTCAGTTTTGTAGTACTTCCTCTGGTGCGGGCTGGGGTACAGAACCTGCTGACAAAATGCTGGCTTGCCCCAGGGCTCAGGCTTCTGCCCGCCTCTCCCGTCTACAGTCTCTCTCAGCTCACCCGACCAGTCCCGAACTTCATGGACTGCCTAAACAGATTTGCGTTTTTAGCCTTTGTCTCTGTGCTGAGTTCCGAGCCCATATCCGCTTCTCTGTTTAACACCTCTGAACAGACATCTACAAGCAGTTGGAAGTACTAACATCTATTGATTTTGTCCTCTCATCTCCTACATCCAACCCTTCAACAAAAACTGTTGGCTCTGCCTTAAAATGTATCTCCATTGGCCATGACAGCCACAATTCTATTCCAAACTTTTGTCACCTCCTTCCTCCTTGAACTCTGTTAGGCTTCTAACTAGTCTCCCTGTTTCCATTCCCCACAGTCTATCCTCTACACTACAGCTCAAGTGATCTTTTGGACTTTTTTTTTTTTTTAACTTTCAGAAGGCTTTATTTCAGCCCATGCTATTAAACACAACATCACTTACAACCAAGAAAACTTTTTTAAGATAAAAAATGTCGTAAGTGGCCTGTACTTATAGAATTCACTGGTCCTACAGGAAGACACAGTTCACCTGAAAGAATAGGTGAATGGCAATGAAAGGCTATTACAGGGCCACCTGGGTGGCTTAGTCAGCTAAGCATCTGACTTCAGCTCAGGTCATGATCTCATGGTTCGTGGGTTCAAGCCCCGTGTCAGGCTCTGTGCTGACAGCTAGCTCAGAGCCTGGAGCCTGTTTCAGATTCTGTGTCTCCCTCTCTCTCGGACATTCCCCTGCTTGCACTGTCTCACTCTCTCTCAGAAATAAATAACACATTTAAAAAAAAAAAAAGAAACATACTTTCACCACAGTTCTGGTAGCCAGAACCCAGAAATCAGCATGTCAGTGGGGTTGATTCCTTCTTTAAAAAAAAAAAAAAAGTTTATTTATTTATTTTTGAGAGAGAGACATAGACAGAGAGAATGAGTGGGAGAGGGGCAGAGAGAGGGAGGGAGAGAGAATCCCAAACAGGCTCCTTGCTGTCAGCATAGAACCCGATGCAGGGCTTGAACTCAACCATGAGACCGTGACCTGATTTGAAACCAAGAGTCAAAATTGAGTCTGATGCTTAACTGCCTGAGCCACCCAGACTTCCTGGATTGATTCTCTGTGAGGGCTCTGAGGGCGAATTCATTCCATACTTCCTCACCAATACCTGGTGATTGCTGGCAGTCTTTGGTATTCCTTGGCTTATGGTTGAGTAACTCCAATCTCTGCCTCCACCTTCACATGGACTTCTCTTCACTCTGTGTCTTCTGTTTCTCATAAGAACACTTGTGATTGTATTTCAGGCCCATTCTAATCCCGGATGATTTCATCTCCAGATCCTTAATTTCATCAGAAAATACCCTTTATCTAAGTAAGATCCCATTCACAAATCATATCTTTTGGGAGACTACTGTTCAACCCACCATATGCTCTTAGAGGCAAGGAGGTAAGTTAGGAAATAGTCAGGTTTGCTTTTCCAGATTGGATCTCTTCCTTTCTCCTGTTCTTTCTGGCTTTCCTCCTTCCTTCTCCCCAATCCTGGCTGCTTTTCCAGAGCTGGGAGGAGGACTCTCTCAATCTGAGAATGACCCTTGTGAAATGGTCAGCCCTGGGCATTCTCCTTCGTCTTCACTGTCTGTCTTGGTCAGCCACTTGTAAGGCTCTCTGCGCGTGCCCTGCCTGTTTGCACATTTGGACCTGGACTCTGATCTCCTGAACCTGGACCTGCTAAACCTGTTTTTTTCCCAAGCTGAAGGACTCAGGGAACCTGCTTCTTCCCCTGGGGCCAGGGTTTGGTTTACTCCTTAGACAAGACAGGCCGGGCTCTGTGTAGATGGTGACACAGAAGAGTCTATTTCCAGCCCAGATCTCTCTTCTAAGCTCTAGGTCTATTCATCTACCTCTTTCCTAAAGAGGAAACATCTACCTGGATGTTTCCAAAAGGACCTCAAACACAATTCATTTCACATTAAATCTGTCAACTATCCCTCTTCCCCCAAATTGCCTCCACTACAGTATTTTTTTAATTAATTTATTTTTAACAGTTTATTTAGGATTTAGGACACCTAGGTGGCTCAGTCAGTTGAGCATCTGACTTTGTCTTGAGTTATGATCTCGTGGTTAGTGAGATGGAGCCCGGCATCATCGGGCTGGCTGCTGTGAGCACTGAGCCCACTTCCTGTCCTCTGTCTCCCTCTCTCTCTGCACCTGCCCCACTCATGCCCTCTCTCTTTCTCTCTCAAAAATAAATAAACATTTTTAAAAAGTTTAAAGTTTATTTATTTTTTAGTAATCTCTACACTCAATGTAAGCCTTGAACTCACAACCCCGAGATCAAGAGTTGCATGCTATTCCTACTGAGTCAACCAGGAGTCCCCTTTCCCTACAGTACTTTAAACTCACTACATCTTACCTCTCCCCACCCTGTTACTCATACTCTGCCTCTCCAAAGTCATCAGATCCCATAGCCCCTACCTCCTAAATCTGTCTCAGATCCCTCTACTTTTCTCCCATCCCCCTGCCTCCACCCTAGGTCAAGCCATCAACCCTTCTCACCAACTTACCAACTGATCTCCTGACTAGACCCTTCCCACCCTATCTAATCTCTTTACTGCAGCCTGTGACTTCCTATAAACACTACGTGTTAGATCCCATAGACATTCCCATTGCTCCTTACAATTCTTTTTCCTAACTCCACACCCTGTCCGGTCCAGCCATCTCTCCGTTCAAATTTATAGCAATATGCCAGCTAAAAAAGGGACGCTTTAAGATCAATTAGTTCAACCTTCCAGGGGCTCATGCTTGTCCCCATTGTGATTTCTTGTCCCTTTTCTGCTACATGGAAGCAATGCTGTCACTAGAGTGGCAACCCAATGGCTGAGCCAGATCCCCTTTGAGGGCATTAGAAAACCATAGAATCCTAAAACGCACATTTCCAAAAACCAAGACTTCCTGGGATTAGCCTTGAGCTTCATGTTTTCAGCACAGAGATGGATGGAAAGAGAAGCTCCTTGACTCTCGAAGCTACAAAACTCCTGACTCTCCTTTCCTTTCCTTCAGGGGCTCCCTGCTTTGATTCTTGCTGTTACATGCTTAGCTTTCTCCTAGGATACATTTACATATGCCTTTAAAACCTAGGACCTCCTTAGGATATCAGAGACAGGCTGGCCTTTTTCCAAAAGAATTTTACTAAATAACAAAACAAGTTAGTGAAAGAAAAGAAAAAAAGAGAGACACACAGAGAGAGAAACAAATCATAGAAAACACAAACAATAAGATATAATCCTTTAGAGGCGCCTGGGTGGCTCATTCGGTTAAACGTCCGACTTCAGCTCAGGTCATGATCTCATGGTTCGTGGGTTCGAGCCCTGCGTCGGGCTCTGTGCTGNAAAAAAAGATGTAATCCTTTATCCACAACCTGGCATCTAATTTCAGATTAATTAGATTCTAGACACCCCTCTCCCACCCAAGTTCCAATATCCAATATCACAATATCGCAAAGCTTCTAGATTCCATGGCCAGCTCTGTAGCACCTGTATGAAAACTCTATCCTTAGATTGAGACAAAAATCAACTCTGTCTCATTTATTTCTTCCTTCCTTCCTTTCTTTTTTTACAGAGAAAGTGTGAGTAGGGCAGAGGGGCAGAGGGAGAGAGAAAGAGAATCTTTTTTTTTTTTTTTTAATTTTTTAATGCTTTATTTCTAGGGGAGAGAGAGAGACAGCGCGAGCAGGGGAGGGTCAGAGAGAGAGGGAGTCACAGACTGAAACAGGCTCCAGGCTCCGAGCTGGCAGTCAGCACAGAGCCCGACGCGGGGCTCGAACCCACGAACCGCGAGATCATGACCCAAGCGATAGTCGGACGCTTAACCGACTAAGCCACCCAGGCGCCCCGAGAGAAAGAGAATCTTAAGCAGGCTCCATGCTCAGCTTGGATCCTGTCCTGAGGCTTGATTCCATGACCCTGGAATCATGGCTTGAGGCAAAATCAAGAGTCAGACACTCAGCTGACTTGAGTGTCCCAGGAGTCCCCACTTACTGCTTTTTTGAGCATCCATTTCTCTTACGCTAAGTGGTAGGATGCTAGAAACTAGCATAAGGAACACACTGGGCCTTTAGGCAATCTCTTACCATGATTCTTTTTTTTTTTTTTTTAACGTTTATTTATTTATTTTGAGAGAGACAGAGAACTAGAGATTCCCAAGTAGGCTCCATACTCACTATGAACCCAAATCAAGAGTCAGATGCTTACTATGAGCCACCCAAGCACCACCCCCATCTTACCATGATTCCTTAATCACAATAGCTGTGCCTGGAAAGCTGGATTTGCCCTGGGATTTCTGGTAAGGTCTAAGAGACCTCTTCCTTAGTGGTGAGGGTGGCTGGCATAGAGCGAAGGGAGCTAATACATAGGAAACTCTTTTTTTTGAAAAAATATTTTATTTATTTCTGAGAAAGAGAGAGAGAGCATGGGCAGGAGAGGGTCAGAGAGAGACAGAATTCAAAACAGGCTCCAGGCTCTGAGCTGGCAGTCAGCACAGAGCCCGACGCGGGGCTCGAACCCACGAACCATGAGATCATGACTTGAGCCAAAGTCGGACGGCCAACTGACTGAGCCACCCAGGCACCCCAGAAACTCTTAATATGTGTCAAACACTTTATATTTTTAATTTTTAGCACAAGCCTTTGCTATAGGTCTCAATCCCTAATCATTTTTTGAAGAATTTGAGGCTCAGAGGGGCAAGTATCTTGCTCAAAGTCTTACAGCTAAATAGCCAAACTAGGAGTGAGGTTTGAGCTGGTGGATGACAAGTTTGTGGTGACCTGAACCTGGAGATCTCTGCCTCTGGAGGTAGAGGTACCTTTGCTTCCTTTGAAGGTAAAGACTTTTCCACCCTTTCTCTGATTTGAGGGTTTCTTTTAATCTCTAAACATTTGCTAAACTCCATTTCGGCAGTACCTCTTTGATACTAGGAGGTATATAGGTTTCATAGACAAAGTCCTTGCATTCAAATCAGTACCTAGTTCTCTAACTATACTGAGCCCATCATTGGTATTTTGTGCTTTCAGATATTGAGCATGTACTATGTAGAAGACACTGGCCAAGGAGCTGGAGGTAGAAGACATTGAATATACAGAATCTACAGGAAGGAAAAGGCCCTGGGTTCTGACATGATCATACTTCCTGCTCCACCCCCCCAGTCTCTGAGGCCTTTCATTGGGGGACTTCTGGATATGACTGTTCCTAAGGAAACGAGGTGGGTATGGATGGAGGACATTTTCTTGGCACCTTTTGCCCATTAATTATGGTTAGTACAGTCACCACGAATACCTGGTAAGGTGCACACAGCTGGGGGAATGAGACAGAAATACAGAACTAACAGAAATACAGAAATATTTTGAAGGGGAAAAGTTGCTCATTTATTTAAAAATAATGGAGTGGTCAAAGCCTTTAAAGCTTGTGATCCATTCTTTTGTAGTTTATGGTTTACAGGTGGCCTTTTCACTTGACAAAAGGCTTCCTGGTTTAGAGAATTCTAGGCCAGAGGAAAGGGCTGAATTATAATCCCAATACTGCTACCAGTTTACTGGATGACTCCAGATGAATTATTCAACCTATTTATGTGTCAGCATAGAAATGGAGAGAGTGATGTCAGATATGTCACAATATGTTTTCTGTGGGATCTCCAGTAAAAGGATTATGATAAACAACAATTATTCAGTGTGCATAACAAAACACTTCTGCTTTTTTCTCTGGGTCAGCAGAGCTAACACAGGCTCACATTGTACACATGGCATAAAACCCTTGGGAATCTGAAACATTATGGAGTTAATAAAAAGCAACAGACACCTGTTATTTTCATAGTGCTCTGTGCTGAATGATTTATAAAGCATATTCATATATCATCACGACCGATCCTCAACTCACCTGTGAAATGGAATTAATGTTCCCATTTTATTTAAAAAAAAAATTTTTTTTTAATGTTTTATTTATTTCTAGGAGAGAGAGAGAGAGAGAGAGACAGCGTGAGCAGGAGAGGGGCAGACAGGAGTCCCAGACTCCGAAACAGGCTCCAGGCTCTGAGCTGGCAGTCAGCACAGAGCCCGACGCGGGGCTCGAACCCACGAACTGCGAGATCATGACCTAAGCGAAAGCCGGACGCTTAACCGACTAAGCCACCCAGGCGCCCCAATGTTCCCATTTTATATCTGAAGAAACTTGAGTCACACATAAGGTAATTCAGGCAAAATTGCTTTATTTTTATTTTTTTACTTTGCCTCAGCTATGTGGAAAATAATTTTTTATAACTGAGTAAGTTGTGATACTAGACCATCACAAATGCCATCACCATACAAACAAAACACAATCTTCTTTTCTGGGGACACTTCCCATCCCTGCACAGACCCCACACCCAGAGTCACCAACATGTAGCTGTAAATCACCAGAAACTCCAAACAGCCCAGAAGGTGAGGGATCATCTATATGCTGATTATACGACAATGTCCGGGAGTAGTTTGGAATGGATTGGCTTTTTAAAGAAAGTTGTTTGCATACATTTGGGGGATCGCCAGCTAAGATTTAACTCTACTTTTTTGTTTGTTTCCTGTAAGGGAATGAAGGCTGAGAGCATAGGGGTTGCCTAGAGAATTCGCTTGGGAAATTAATAATGATTTATTTTTTTCAGATGTTTTTTATTTATTTCTGAGAGAGAGACAGCGTGAGCAGGGGAGGGTCAGAGAGAGAGAGAGGGAGACACTGAATCCCAAGGCAGGCTCCAGGCTCTGAGCTGGCAGTCAGCACAGAGCCTGTCGCGAGGCTCGAACTCAGGAACCGTGAGATCATGACCTGAGCCAAAGTCGGACGCTCAACCGACTGAGCCACCCAGGCGCCCCTAATAATGATTTAAAAGCTTTAGGCACATAACTGGTTAACGGTCTATCACTGGCAAGGTGACTAAGCTATCTCCTCCTTTGTGGCTGGTGGTGAAATGTAGGGTCCTGTTCCCCTATGGGCAAAAAGAACCCTTCCCCCTTCTCTAAGGACCTCTTTTGCTGGCAGGGCAGCACTGTGTAGGGCCTGTCTAGAGGCAAGGCCTCCACTTGTGGGGGAGTGGGTTCTGTTCAGCCCAGTTTTGGGGTGAACGCTGACAGACTCCCAATGCAGTTGGGTAAACTTGGGAGGGCGTCAGTTTTTCTACACTTGTCCCCAGCTGACTTTCCCTGGGGATGCTGGAAGCACCTGGGGTCCTCCTGGCCCCAAGGTGTGCAGGCTACAGGCCCATTGCATTAACGTCACCACGAGGAAGGTGCTCTGCGGCGTGCACATATTTGTACCCAAGTGTTTGCCCCGAGGCTGGCGCCCATGTGCTAGAGGTCTCGAATGCAGGGGCTTCCCAGGGACAGAGCACGGAGGAAGACCTGTCTGGAGGTGGCCAGGTGACTGGGTGCTGGCTGAGGCGGTACCGGCCCGGGAGAGCCTGAGCCCCTGCCCCCACCCCAATTCTCTAACAGCTCCAGGTCCGCGTTTGCGAGTACAGGCCTCCGCTTCGGCCACGACCCTTGCCCTAGGGTCCTCCACTTTCAGCAAGGGCCCCCAAGCCACCGCCCTCCCCAAGTCCTTGTCGGCCCCGCAGCGACCTCCCCCGGCCCGGCCCACTCGGCCTCGCNGCCGGCGCCCACCCTCCCCCTCGCTCCCACCCCCACTCAGTTTTCTAGGGCCAGGCCTGTACTTAGGGGTGTGAATTATCAGACGCCCCCCTCCAGGACGCCTGCATTGGGTATGGGCCGTCGAACCCCCTGATAGGGTGGTCTTTCCCCGCGTGGCTTCCACGCTGTGGGTGTTGGAGAGGATGGGGGGACACCCCCGTTCCTCTACTCCTCCGCTGTAGTGGGAGTGGGGTGGGGGTGGGGGTGAGGGCAATGGGGGCTCAGCCAGGGGCACAGCTGGACAGGCCTGTTTGCAGGGACGGGGCCCTGCACTTCTCCTTTCTCCCCCCCCACCCCCGTTTCTTGCCCAGCCCCCCAAGATGGGGCGCAGTGGGGCCAGGGCACCGCAGCCAGAGGTGGGGAGTTGAGCTCTGCCTGGACGTTTGCTCTGGTGTCTGCCTCCTTCCCAGCCTTCTGCAGTAGAGAGAAATAAGGTCAAACAAACTTTCTCCCTACTCACGACGCCCTCCTCCCTCTTTCTTGGTAAAATAATAATTCAGATAAGTGGCGTGTTTGTGTGTGAGACTCGCTCTTCTCTGCTCATTAGCTGAGCTCCTGATGGATGGTGGTGGGAATGGCCTGGCTAAATGAGGCCACTTTGCAGAAGAGAGACGGGAAAGAGCCACTAAGATAGACAATAACAACGCAGCCCAACCTCTCAAATAAACACACAGTGGGAAGTTTCCAGTGAGCCTATTAGATGAGAGGAAAAGCCACCCTTGAAAATTTTTATCCTGTTTATTGAAAGCCGGTAGTGATTTCTTGACAATAAAACCTTACGTGGATTTTGGTTAAATATGGTAAAGAGTTTTTAAAAATCTTGAGGTCTCTAAGAGAGCTCTTTCTCTCAGAAAGTGAACCCCTTTTCATGTCCCTACACTGCTGCCCACCCAATCACCTCAGATTGACCTGTGGAAAAGTTTGTCAGTGTGCTTCCTCTTACTTGCTTGGCTCACCTGATTGGTTTTTGTTTTGTTTTCCCTTGTTTTCTTAAGTGATTGAAATGTACTTTGGGCTGCTAAGCTTTTCAGGATGCTCTGAAACTGTCTTAGGTCAATAGTTTTATGTGAGAAGCATACTCCAGGGTAAATTGGATTGGAGGGAAAAGATGTGGAGGCAGTTATAGCATGAAAGACATGTTTAGTCAGCTCTGACTACTTAATGATGAGAAGAGGGGCCTATTTGTTTATTATTAAAGAAGTGATGGGTGGCATGGAAGTCTAGGAGAACTTCATAAAACATTAATTGAAATGAAAATGCCAGGAAAATAAGGGTCTGTGAATGGTAGGCATATGAGGAAATACATTAAAGTTGTATTACTAAATTTGCTTTTATCAGGGAATGAATTATCACTTCTCGGCCTTTTGGCTAAGATCAAGTGTAGTATCAGGGAATGAATTACCAGCTTCATTTTGGATGTGAATTGCCTAATACAGAAAGTCATAGATTGACAAATGTGAACTTTCTGTTGAAAAGATTAAGCTCTTCCTTTAATTACAGATTATGTCTACTTCGAGAATTCCTCTAGTAACCCGTACCTAATCAGGAGGATAGAAGAACTCAACAAGGTATACACTGAACTTTCTTGATTCTAATATTAAAAAATAATTGTTTTCCATTGAAGGGTAATTAGATAAAGGGCATAAGAGGTGATTTTACTTTCAGTCCTAGACTCTTTGAAAGTAGAGATTGCAGATTAAAGAGTTAGCCAGGATTCTGAATATTCTTGTGCTTTTTATAATTACCTGTGATATTAAATTTACTGAGTATTTAACATCTGCATATTTCTTGAGATTGCTCAGAGCTTCTCCGAGCAGGTCACTCCCATAATTCAGTCGCTTTTTTATATTTAGAGTCATAATTGTATTTCTCTCTTTTTAGTGATTCATGATTTTCCTCTGTCATCTTTAGAAGGAGAAAGCTATGAAATCTAATATTGAAGAGAATTTATAAAATTCTGGATTAGGCTAATAAGAATACAGTTTTGGTATAATGCAAAGTAGCTTCCTACTTTAGGCCTTAAGTAAATAAGACTTTTATATTAAGGTTTGTCCCTGGTGGCTGGTGTCCAGGACATCAGAAGCATTGTGACTGTTTGCATATGAATGCAATGGTGGCTTCTGAAAACAGCCATAAACTATATGAACCATAGATTGCTAATGATGCTCTTGTTTTCCTCCAAACCAACTGTGAAACTTATTTGTACAGTTTATGAGAATTGACTGTTAAAATGTTGGGGGCTTTCTCGCTAAAAGCTTTCCCCCAAAGTACCATCTGGAGGCCGGGCCAGTTCCGAGTCCCAGGAAGTGGGGTGTGGTTTAGGGCATTTCTGGTTTATGAGCCCTGAGATCCTGGTTTGCTTCTGGAGACACCCCACGGATCTCGCATTTGTAAAAATTCTATCATAGTTTGAGACCACTGCCACCAAATGAAGAGACTGGGAACTCTTGGAATGTCATTCTAACCTTTTAATGTTATTGATGTAAAGTATAAGACTGTAGGCAACTCAAAGCTGTTTACCAGTTTTATTTAGAAAATTAGGGTACAAAGAGAAATGTTGGCCTGTGAGACTGATGTTCTTTGGCACCTCCTTATCCCTCTGACCACCACTCTTGGCTCTCACACTGTCTTGTTCGTTTCGCTGCCAGCACAGTAACCTCTTGGCTATTTTCATGTGCACCCACCTTAGGAGCACCGAGTCTTTTCTAATCCCCTGTACCTTGCTCTGCCTTGCCCTTTTTTTCCTTATCATTTATCACCTTCAAATATACTTAATTATTGTGTTTCTTTTCATTGCCTGCTTTCCCAGACTAGAATGGAAGCTCTATGTGTGTAGTGATCATTTCTGTTCACTAACGCATCCCAAGTGCCTTAGAATAAAGTGATTGGTGGGGCGCCTGGGTGGCTCAGTCAGTTAAGCATCCGACTTCGGGTCTGGTCATGATCTCACAGTTTGTGGGTTCGAGCCCCGTGTCAGGCTGTGTGCTGACAGCCAGCTCAAAGCCTGGAGCCTGTTTCAGATTCTGTGTCTCCCTCTCTCTCTGACCCTCCCTTCCTCACACGGTCTCTCTCTCTCTCAGAAGTTAATAAAAAACATTAAAAAGATTTAAAAAAAAAGAATAAAGTGATTGGTACATGGTTAAGACATTCAGTATATATTTGTTGAATTAATGGTTTCTCCAATGTCTGTTGTTAATGCTTGCACATAGCTTTTACTGTTTACAAATTATTTTGATTCGTTCATTTTACAGATATTTCTGAGGACCTGCTACCTGCCAGGCATTTTTAGATATGCAGTTTTAGGAATTCAGGGGTGAGCAAAAATAGGTCCAGTAGTAGAGACAATCATCAGCCAAAGTATCCCACAATTAGAAGGAAAATTGCAGCTGTGCTAAATTTCCAAACATCAGGCATGGTGTTCTGGAAGCGTATAATCTGGGGATTCACATTTTGTTATTTTTTTTGATTCTCAAAATAATCTTAAACCTTTAAGGTAGATGCATCATGGAGTGTTGTTGAGAGGTATGCAGTGGTAATGACTGGATTGTACTGTCTAGCTTGAACCTGGCTCATTTCACACTCCTTTATTGTCATATTACTGTTCACTTCAAAAGTATCCCTCTCAGGGCATCTGAGTGGCTCAATCAGTTGAGCATCCGACTCCTGATCTCAACTCAGATCTTGATCTCAGGGTTGTGAATTCAAGCCCTGTGTTGGGCTCCATGCTGGGTGTGCAGCCTACTTAAATTAGTAGTAATAATAATAATATTAAATTATTATTTGAAAAACAGGGGGTGTCTCGGTGGCTTAGTCTGTTAACCGTCTGACTCTTGATCTTAGCTCAGGTCTTGATATGAGGGTTGTGAGTTTAAGCCCCATGTTAGGCTCTGTGCTGGGTATGAAGCCTACTTAAAAAAATTATAAAGTACCCTTGTCTTCCCATCCTCACCTTCTTCCTGGTCCTCTGCTTTTAGCAGAGAGTCCTTAATGTAATAATGGTTTTTGGGAGGCTGGGGATTACTGAACTGTGAGAGACTGGAGTCTGTAATTTCAGACAGTGGCAGTTTAAATAGATGGATTATTGGTAAATAAGTAAGATTGACTAGTGTTAAATAGTAAATATANTGTATATAGGGCCTTTATTTTTGAAGAGATGTGGAAAAGATATCTCATTTTTTTTAATTTTTAAAAAATGTTTTTTAATTATTTTTGAGAGGATGCCAGTGGGGGAGGGGCAGGGAGGACGGGGGATCCCAAGTGGGCTCTGTGCTGACAGCAGTGAGCCCAGTGTGGAGCTCGAACTCACAAACTGTGAGATCATGACCTGAGCTGAAGTTGGGCGCTCAACCAGCTGAGCTATCCAGTTGCCCAAAGATATCTCATTTTATTTATTTTAAAAAAGTATTTTTTTTTGTTAAGGTTTATTCCTTCTTGAGAGAGAGACAGAGCATGAGTGGGGGAGGGGCAGAGAGAGAGGGAGACACAGAATCCAAAGCAGGCTCCAGGCTCTGAGCTGTCAGCACAGAGCCTGATGTGGGGTTGAACTCATGGACTGCATGGTCATGACCTGAGCTGAAGTCAGACGCTTCACTGACTGAGTCACCCAGGTGTCCCAAAATATCCAATTTTATTTTATTTTTTTTATTTTTTTTTTTAAATTTTTTTTTTTTTTTAATGTTTTATTTATTTTTAGGAGAGAGAGAGAGAGAGAGAGACAGCGTGAGCAGGGGAGGGTCAGAGAGAGAGGGAGTCACAGACTGAAACAGGCTCCAGGCTCTGAGCTGGCAGTCAGCACAGAGCCCGACGCGGGGCTCGAACCCACGAACCGCGAGATCATGACCTAAGCGAAAGTCGGACGCTTAACCGACTAAGCCACCCAGGCGCCCCTCAAGATATCCAATTTTAAATAATTCATTAAACAAATATTTACTGAGTACCTTTTGTATACCAGGCACTAGGCTAGCTCAGATATACAACAGTGAACAATGTGGAAGTATTTTCTGCCCACTCAGGGTCTACAGTGTCATGAGGGAGGCAAATGAAAAGACAAGTTACCAGGTATGAAAAAAAATAGCGAAAATGATGTTAACTTTTAAGAAGGAAATAAACAAGAGCCTTGACATAGAGAATAACAAAGGTCACTTTTTTGGATAGTAGGGCAAAGGATTTAAAAACATTTTTTTTCAGTTTATTTATTTTTGAGACAGAGAGATAGACTATTAGTCGGGGGGGAAGGCAGGGCAGAGAGAGAGGGAGACCCAGAATCTGAAACAGACTCCAGGCTTTGAGCTGTCAGCACAGAGACTGACACGGAGCTCAAACCCACAAACTGTGAGATCATGACCTGAACTGAAGTTGGACCCTTAACCAACTGAGCCACCCAGGCGCCCCAAAGGAAATTTTTTCATTAAAGTTTATTTATGTTTGAGAGAGAACGAGAGCATAAAAGAGGCAGAGAATCCCAAGCAAGCTTCGCACTGTTTGTGCAGCGCCCAACAAGGGGCTTGGACTCATGAATCAAACCATGAGATCATGGTCTGAGCTGAAGCCAAGAGTCAGATGCTTAACCGAATGAGCCACCCAGGTGCCCCAGAAGGGGAAAAGATTTTAAGGACACTTAAAGTTGAGTCTTTTTTTTTTTTTTTTATTTTTAATGTTTATTTTTGAGAGAGAGAGAGCATGAGTAGAGGAGGGGTAGAGAGAGAGGGAGACACAGAATCCAAAGTAGGCTCCAGGCTCTGAGCTGTTGACACAGAGCCTAGTGGGGGGCTCAAACCCACAAGGCATGATCTCATGACCTGTGCCGAAGCTGGATGCTCAACTGACTGAGCCACACAAGATGCCAATGGAGTTGAGTCTTAAAGGATAAGAAAGAGGTAGCCATGGGAGATAGGCCACACAAGTGTTCCAGATCCAGGCCCTGAGAGTAGCCTCAGGTCAAGTTGGCAAAGTGGGGAATATTAACATGATGGAAAATCCCAATAATGAATTTAAGAGTACTTGATATGTTCTAATTGACAAGCCAGGATAAGAAAGGACATTAACCTAGGAGTCCCTGGCTTGCTCAGTCAGTGGAACATGCGATTCTTGGTCTCAGGGTCGTGAATGCAAGTCCCATGTTGGGTGTAGAAGTTACTAAAAATAAATAAATTTTGGGGCACCTGGGTGGTACAGTCAGTTAAGTGTCTGACTTGATCTTGGCTCAGGTCATGATCTCACAGTTTATGAGTTCCAGCCCCACATGGGCCTCTTCGTTAATGGCCTGGAGCCTGCTTGGGATTGTCTCTCCTCTCTCTGCCCCTCACCGGGTTGTGCTCTCTCTCCCTGACTCCAAATAAATAAATTTAAAAAAATTTTAATTAAAAAATAAAATAAAAATAAATAAATATTAAGAAGATAGTTACTAAAATAGGTTAATGTCCTTTCTTTTATTTCTTTAAGTTTTTATTTATTTAATCTCTACACCTAACATGAGGCTTGAACTTGTGACCCTGAGATCAAGAGTCACATGTTCTTCTAATTGAGCCAGGCAGGCACCCCTATTAATTATTTTCTGAATAGAATGTAGGTTTTTTAAAAAATTATTTTATTATTTAAACTTTTTTTCATGTTTATTTTTGAGAGAGAGAGAGAGGACGCGTGAGCAAGTGGGGGAGGGGTAGAGAGAAAAGGAGACACAGAATCCAAAGCAGGCTCCAGGCTTTGAGCTGTCAGCACAGAGCCTGACACAGGGCTCAAACCCTCAAACCTACAGACCATGACCTGAGCCAAAGTCAGACACAACCGACTGAGCCACTCAGGCACCCCTTGTGAAGATGATCTTTTGGAGGATGAATATAAGATTAAAATAGAAACAACTTTTGTAAATTTTATTCAGTCATTATCTAGGTTGGGTGTTGCTCCTACTTCTAAAGACTGTACTTATGTGGCATGGGGATGGTGGTGGTGCCCAGTTGGTTGAGCGGCCAACTCTTGATTTCAGCTTAGGTCATGAACCCAGGTCTTAGGATCAAGCCCTCCGTTGGGCTCTGTGCTGAGCATGGATCCTTTTTAACATTCTGTATCTCCCTTTGTCCCTCTCCCCTACTCTGCTGTTTTCGTTCTTCCTCTTTCTCTCTTTCAAGTTAAAAAAAAAAAGACTGTGTCTGCATGCATGTTGAGAGAAAGTTGTGTGCACATAAAAATTTTTTTGGTGTGTATGTTATATAGTTTGTACCTTCATATTCTGTATATTAGCCATATGACTTGCTCTGAGATTCATTTTACTGTTTCTAGTCTTATGTTTTTTTGCTGGGGAGAGGGGAGTCACTAATTTCTTTGAGAATCTGATGCCACCCTCTGCCTTCATCTACATTTGCACATAATTTCAGGACAGTCCCTTGAAGCCCTTTCATGAAATCCAAGTTGAGACCTCTCCTACCACTTTGGGTCTCTTGGGAATAAGGACAGAAACTGGGAAAGTACCTTTTCACTTGTTCTTTAGTATGAGCAAACCACAGACGTTCTGAAATGGAAAGTGTGTGTGGGTTTTTTTTTTTTTTTTAAATAATGTACTTTCTAACTCTGAGATAGAAACAGATGTGAGTATGAGGTTGACTAAAATGATCTTAGAGCTTAAGAAAAGCCCCTTATTGCTAGAGGATATTTCAGTAAATATGCTTGACAGAACAGGAATTTAAGCGGCTGCAATGTACATGGAGAAAAGAAGACAGAGAAGTTGACGTCCACTGTGGGCTCTTTACACATATATCTGGTTTTCCCACCTATGTGGTTTTGCTTAGTCCTTCTTTTTTCTTGGACACTCTGCTTTCCATCCTGTTGAACTCCTTTCCTTCTTTCCTAGAACTCTCTGCCCAGTTTCCTCCTCCATGAGGCTTTTTCTGCCTTCCCCCAGCAGGTTGTTCTGCTTCCATGAGGGAGAGAAGTAGAGTCTGGAGGGGAAGGGAAGTTGTAAAGGAAAATAAGGCTGTCAGTATTGTCAGGAACATCTTACCGTATGCTTTAGTTGTAGGGAACTGGTGAAGGTTTCTAATCAGGTGACGGACATGATTCCACCTGGGCTTTAGAGGGTTGGAAATGAGATGATGTGAACAGACATCCTCGCTGGAGTGGAGGCTCCGTGAGGGTGGGCACTGTGTATCCATGGAGCCTAGCTCAGTGCGAGGGCACAGAGGAAGGGCTCAGAAGAAATGTGGTGACTTGAAAGAATAATCAGACTTTTATATATACTAAATATTTTTTTTCTTCAAGTTTTTAAAGTAATCTCTAGGGGCGCCTGGGTGGCTCAGTGGGTTAAGCGTCCGACTTCGGCTCAGGTCATGATCTCACGGTTCGTGGGTTCCAGCCCCACGTTGGGCTCTGTGCTGACAGCTAGCTCAGAGCCTGGAGCCTGTTTCGGATTCTGTCTCCCTCTCTCTCTGACCCTCCCCTGCTCATGCTGTCTCATTCTCTCTCAGAAATAAATAAAACATTAAAAAAAAAAATCTCTACACCCAATGTGGGGCTTGAACTCACAACCCTGAGATCAAGAGTCATGCTCTACTGACTGAGCTAGCCAGGCGCTCCTAACCTAGGTTTTTAGAACAGTGCTTGGCGAACTATTTGTGGCCAAAGATTTTTTTGTTTTAACATTTATGTATCTATTTTGAGAGAGAGAGAGGGGGGCGGAGAATGAGAATCCCAAGCAGGCTCTGCACTCTTAGCACTGAGCCTGAACCTGAGTGGAGATCAAGAGTTGGATGCCCAATTGATTGAACCACCCAGGCACCCCTGTGGTGAAAGATTTTTAAGAATGTTCACTATCTCAGACTACTTTTATAAAATAAAAATAAATAGTAGAAAAATGAAGTTTAAAAATAGGCTTATAAAACCACAAGCCTTCATTTTTCATTATTAGGTTCAATAGATTAAAATTAACTGTCAAGTGCTCTAATACACACTCTCAGTCTCTGTTCTCATTTCATTACACAGCAACAATTGTAGACAGGGCGTTGGACCACTGTTTGAGTAGCTCAACTTTAGAGGAATGTTTGAGGTTGTGTGTGTGTGTGTGTGTGTGTGTGTGTGTGTGTTGTATGTGAGTCATTGTGGAGGGGAAGAGGAATACTGTAGTTAATAAACTACCTGATAGCCAAGTGTGTGCATGGTCCAGAAGAGCCTTTATTTAAAAAAATGTTTGTTATTATTATTTTTAAAATTTTCTTTTTTTAAGTTTATTTTTGAGAAAGAGAGAGAGAGAATAAGTGGGGAAGGGGCAGAGAGGGGAGAGACACAGAATCCCAGGCAGGCTCCAGGCTCTGAGCTGTCACCACAGTGCCCGACGTGGGGCTCGAACTCACCAGCCACGAGATCATGACCTGAGCTGAAGTCAGATGCTCAATGGACTAAGCCACTGAGCCACCCCTAAATGTTTATTTTTTATATTTGAGAGAGAGAGAAGAAGAATGAGTGGGGGAGGGGCAGAGAGAGAGGGAGACAGGATCTGAAGTGGGCTCTGCGCTGATAGCAGAGAACCTGATGAGATGTGGGGTTGGAACTCACGTACCGTGATATCATGACCTAAGCCAAAGTCAGATCCTAAACTGACTGAGCCACTCAGGTGCCGTGAGACCATTTATTTTGAACTGTGCTCCTCCACCCCAAGCAGTTTTGAGTTATATTTTGTATAGTATTCCTAGTGGAGGAATTCACTAGAAAGGCTGAAAAACTATGCCTTTAAACACTTGCATTGGGCTTTGAATGTACTTTTGTCTTAAAGCAAAACTGATAAAGAGCTTATAATTGTAGTCATTGATAGATTTTATTTACAAGAAATATTGGCCTGTTCATTTATTAGATTGCTGGATCATTACTTCTGGAGGATGTATTTGATCACAATATTGTGAAATATAGAAGCACTTCGATTAGGATTTAATATGAGTTCAATTCAAAGGGCAATATTTCTCCATGACTATTCTCACTCTAAAATACTGCTGCTGAACTTCATAAAATTGACAGATATACTGCAGCGTATGTATATTCTTATTTCTTTATGTCTGAATATATCTGTAAGCACAGAGAAATTCTGAAAATCTGTTCTCAAATTTGTTTGAAATTGGAAATCACAATATCATTTTACTGTAATCTATGTGTTTTTACAAGGAAGTTTGTAGTGAATGACTGACCTTGAAAGTTCTCAGAATTCATAATGATTAGGAGAGTAGGAACCTGGGCCCCAGCTGCAGCAAATTACAGCCTAACTGAATATTGTTTGTATTCTGGACTGTAGTCAAAAATAAATAAAAACTTCAGAGTTCATAACTCATATTTTTTATACTTTCATATGTGAAAGTCAACTAAGTACTACTGAGAAGATTGACTATTACAGATTCATAGGCTTAACCAGGGCAGGAGAATGCTTTTCCAGGTCATCTGCTCCATTCTGTGTGACAACTGCCCGCACCTACAGGGTCTCATCATCAGTGAAACATGGGAGCATTTAGGAGAGGGCCGGATGATTTTACTTGTAGTCTGTGCTTCTGGAGTGGGTTTGGAAGGAGATATGTTTTACTGTCTGAAATAAGTTTACGTTTGGCTCTGAAACTTTGGGGGATTAGTTTCTCAGGGCGAAGCAGATTTAACTATCTGGCTTTAGCCATGAAAGGAGTGTGATCACTTTAAATTAATTGATGCCAGTAAGTTACTCTGTGTTTGACATTTCAGTTTAACTTGGAACCTTTGCAAATGCTGCACATCCTCGTTGGAATTTTTTTTAGCTCTCTGATTGTCCTGTAGTTGTGGTTGGCACAGTGTAAATGAGATTGATCTTGTCATTGTGTTATATTTAGTTTTGTAAACTATTTGAGTCTATTCTTCAGTACATATAACTTTTATTTTTCTTATCTCTTAGACCGCAACTGGCAACGTGGAAGCAAAAGTAGTGTGCTTTTATAGACGGCGAGATATTTCCAACACGCTTATAATGCTTGCAGACAAGCATGCTAGTAAGTTAATTTGTCTTGTTTTAATTAAAAAATGTTTGAAGTTTTTTGTTTTCCATGATAGGAGGAAAAATCCTTTTCTTTTTTTTTTTAACCTTTTTGCTTTTCCATTTGTGTTCCTCTTAGTTTAGGTGGGAGTAATTTTTTGGGTGGTGCTTGGTCTTAGTATATATTTTCTTAGGTTGTATCATATGCTTATTAGTCAATACACTGAAATAACTCTGCAAGTAGATTTTTGCATAGTCAGCATAGTGTTTTGCCATCCTCAGTTTTTACTGGTGGTTTTGTAAGGGTTTGGGGATGAGGCAATTTATACTTCATTGATATTTTGGAGGGGATTTTCCCCCCCTCTGAAACAACTGGATAATATTTACATTTTTAAAAATTTTGAGTATTTATCATATGTACAGTATATTAGGTTTGTATGTAAAAAGATTTGCCGGAGAAGTGCAAAGTGGTATTTAGATATTGTGATGTCAGTTGCAACTCTGAGCCCTTCTTTGTAGATTAATTGTATGTTTTCCCCCCAATGAATAGCTTTGGCATATTTTAGCTCCTTTTATTTTTTATCTTATTATTTTTAATCTTTTCAACTTACCTTTATTTAATTTTTTTAAAAGATTTTATTTTTAAGTCACTGCTACACCTAACTTGGGGCTTGAGCTCACAACTCCAAGATCAAGAGTCACATGCTCTACCAACTGAGTTAGCCAGGTGTTCCACTCCTTTAATTTTTTAAAACAATAAACACAGAGGCACCTGGGTGGTTCAGTCGGTTAAGTGTCTGACTTCGGCTTAGGTCATGATCTCACTGTTCATGGGTTCGAGCCCTGCATCGGGCTCTGTGCTGACAGCTAGCTCAGAGCCTGGAGCCTGTTTCAGATTCTGTATCTCCCTCTCTCTCTGACTCTCCCCTGCTCAGGCTGTCTCTCTTTCTCTGTCTCAAAAATAGATAAAACATTAAAAAAAATTTTTTTTAAACAATAAACACAATCATAAACGAAAAATGACTTAAATTTTAAGAAAGAAGATGTGAAACATAAGTACAGTACTTTATTTATTTTTAAGTTTATTTATTTATTTTGAGAGAGAGAGACAGCACGCAGGAGGACCAGAGAGAAGGAGAGTGAGAATCCTAAGCAGGTTCTGCACTGTCAGCATGGACCCTGACATGGGCTCAAGCTCACAGAACCGTGAGTTCATGACCTGAGCCAAAACCAGGAGTCGAACGCTTAAGTGACTGAGCCACCCAGGTGCCCTAGTACAGCTTTTGAAAGCCATTTTCATCCTATAAAATATATGAGTCTAGGCCATTATATGTCTGTAATTTTTTCAGTTTGACACTGTGATCTGTAATGCTCTGGTTCTGGGGATCCTGAAGCTTCTCAAGTGTTTTGGTAGTGGGGTAGGGGAGGCAGTTGTGTACACAGGTTTATGCTGTATCTGTGTGATAATTATTTACCTACTGTGTTGCTGGTTTAGCCTGGCAGATTGGTTGTCTCATAAGTTAAATTCCTACTGTATTTTCTGTTGTAGTTCATAGTGTTTTTAAATTAATGTTTTTTTGTATAAAAAGTGTTTATTATGATGTGAGTTGTTCTATAATTACAAATTATATATTGGCAGATTCAGGGCATTCCTGTTTGTCCTTCCTGTATGAGACCAAAATACTACTTTTTATTATTTTTTTAAATGTTTATTTTGAGAGAGAGAGAGAATGAGCAGGGGAGGGGCAGAGAGAGAGGGAGAGAGAAGAGTCCCAAGCAGGCTATTTGCTGTCAGTACAGAGCCTGACTCGGGGCTTGATCTTACCAACTGCAAGATTGTGACCTAACCCAAAACTAAGAGTCGGGCGTTTGAATGAGTGAGCCACCCGGGTGCCACTGTCTCTGCTAACTGTTCTTGGAGAGTCTCAGCATGGCCACATTTTGGTGCTATTTTCAGTAGATGTAGAAAATCAGAATTGAATAGGCCCTTGGTATTGACTCTTAGAAGTCAAGTTTAAGAGATCTAAGAGAGGGGCTACCTGGGTGCTCAGTTAAGCGTCCCAACTTTGGCTCAGGTCATGACCTCATGGTTTGTGAGTTCAGGCTCCACATGGTGCTCTCTCCACTCAGCGCATAGCCTGCTTCGAATCCTCTCTCCTCTCTCTCTGTCCCTTCTCCTTTCCCCCTTCCTCCGTCTCCCCTTCTGAAAAGTAAGTAAACATAAAAAAATTTTTTTTTTCGATATCTGTTGGTTTTTCTTTTTCTCTCTCTTTTTTTTTTAAATGTTCTATTTATTTTTGAAAGAGAGAGCGTGAGCTGGGGAGGAGGAGAGAGAGAGGGAGAGAGAGGATCACAAGCAGGCTCTGCACTGACAGCAATGAGCCCAACGAGGGGCTCAGACTCCCAAACTGTGAGGTTATAACCTTAGCCAAAGTTGGCTGCTCAACTGACTAAGCCACCCAGGTGCCCCTCAGTTGGTTTTTCTACCTTCTCAGCAATTTGTAGGTCATTGGGTAGATTACTTCTATCTACATTTGCTTGTTTCTTCTATTATTTATTGACTTTATTCTTAAAGGTAGCTAAATGTTTAAGTATGGTGGAGTTAGAAGTATCTTACTGTATTTCTGTTGGTATTGACCAAAATTTCAGGTGGGGAGAATAAAATGGCCTGAATAGTTCTTGCTTTATAAAGAGGTTGTATAGGAGGATTAATGGAAAGCAAATCATGTATTTGGGAGATTTCAAAACTGGGCTTAATTTTCCTGAGCCTCAATTTCTCTGCTTAAAAAACTTTCCATTATGGACTCCTCTAAAATTTTTTATTACAGAAAACTTCAGATATACAAAAGTACAGAGAAGTGTGTAGTCCATCTAATGTTTCCATTACTTTGCTTTAACAGTTCTCAGTAAATGACCAATTAATTCATCTGGACCCCTACTTGTTCCCTTATTTTGAAGCTCATCAGAGAAAGCTTACTATTTTTATCTGTACATACGTTAGTATATATTTCTAAAAGATATGGCCTCATTCAAGCATACAGTGCTGGACCATACAAGGAACTCCCATATAGCCTATACCCAGATTCAGCAATTAACATTTTGCCCTATTGACTTTATCATTCTTTTTATATGTATAAAAGGAATCATTTGAGAGTAAGTTGGAGACATCAGTGTGTTTTTCCTAAATGCAAGGAGATTATTTTACATAACCACAGTATAGTAAACAATGCAGGAAACCTAATATTCGCACAAAACCAGTATTTGTAGTCCTCAATCATATTTTATGTACTAATGGTGTTCTTTATAACTGTGTATATTTTTTCTTAGTTTATTTATATTTATTTATAAATTTTAATCATTTATTTTGAGAGAGAGGACGCGCATGCACACGCACTGGAGAGTGCAAGTGGGGAAGGCGCAGAGAGAGAGAGAGAATCCCAAGTAGGCTCTGCACTGGTGGTGCAGATGTGGGACTTGAACTCATGAACCATGAGATCATGAGCTGACCCGAAGCCGGACACTTAACCGACTGAGCCACCCAGGTGCCCCTTATTTATTTATTTTTAGTGTTTATTTATTTATTTTGAGAAAGAAAAAGGATGTACGTGAGCAGGGGAGGGGCAGAGAGAGAATCCCAAGCAAGCTCTGCACTGTCATTGTGGAGCCCAGTGCAAGTCTTGATCCCACAAACTGAGAGATCATGACCTGAGCTGAAACCAAGAGTCAGATGCTGAACCAACTTAGCCATCTAGGTGCCCCTGTTTTTCTTTGTTTAGAATAAAATCCAGACTCACACATTGTATTTTATTGCCCTGTCTCCTTGATATGGAACCAGTTCCTCAGTCTTTCTTTGTGTTTTTTAACTTTAACATTTTTCAAGAAAACAGGCCCATTATTTTGTAGAACATTGTTCAATTTGTGTTTGTCTAATGTTTCCTCATGATTAGATTCAGGGTGTTTTCTTATGTTTTTGAAGGCTGTGCAATTTTTGTAGGTATGCCACATTAGTCTTATTGTATCCCTCTTTATGCATTATATTAGGAGACACGTAATTGGGTTTGTCCTAATATCGATTGTGGTAGGTTTGATGACTTGGTCAGGGTGGTGTCCCTTTGTATATAATAAGTTATTTGGGGAGAGATACTTAGCACCTATGTGAATACCTTGTTCTTAATTTTTTTAAAAAAATTTTTAATGTTTTATTTATTTCTTGAGAGAGAGAGTGAGAGAGAGAGACAGCGTGAACAAGGCAGGGTCAGAGAGAGAGGGAGATACAGAATCTGAAACAGGCTCCAGGCTCTGAGCTGGCAGTCAGCACAGAGCCCGATGCGGGGCTGGAACCCACAAACCGTGAGATCATGACCTGAGCCGAAGTTGGAGGCTTAACCGACTGAGCTACTCAGGTGCCCCAGCCTTGTTCTTAATCTTTAGCCTACTCATTTTATCGTTCTTTGATCATTTGGGATTCTGTAAACATTAGTATCACCAGATATCTAGTTTTCAGATTTTTCTTTTATAATTTCTTCACTCATTATTTTAAAATGATACATAATTCACATAGCATAAAATCCCTTCTTTTGAAGTACACAATTGAGTGGCTTTTGGTATACTCACAAAGCTGTAAAACTATTACCACTGTCTAATTTCAGAATGTTTACATCATCCCTAAAGGAAATCAGTTACTTCCCATTACCCCTTCTTCAGCCTCTGGCAGCCATTGATCCACTTTCTGTTTCTATAGATTGGTCTGTTCTGGCCATTTCCTATGATGGAATCATATAATATGTGTGTGGGTAGGTGTTTTGTTTTTTTGCCTTTTTTAAGTAAGCTCTACACCCTACTAGAGGCTTGAACTCAGGACCTCAAGATCAAGAGTAACCAGGTATCCCTGATAATGTGTCTTCTTGTCTGGCCTTTTAAAATTTAGCATAATGTTGGGGCGCCTGTGTGGCTCAGTTGGTTAAGTGTCTGACTTCGGCTCAGGTCATGATCTCACGGTTTGTAGGTTTGAGCCCTGCATCGGGCTCTGTGCTGACAGCTAGCTCAGAGCCTGGAGCCTGTTTTGGATTCTGTGTCTCCCTTTCTCTCTGACCCTCCTCTGCTCATGCTCTCTCTCTCTTTCTCTCAGAAATAAATAAAAACATTAAAAATTAAAAAAAATAAAATTTAGCATAATGTTTTCAAGTTTTTTCCATGTTACTGCCTGAATTCCTATTCATTCATTCATTCATTCATTCATTCATTCATTCATTCATTTTTGGGAAAGTGCAAGTGGAGGAAGGGTAGAGAGAGGGGCAGAGAGATTCCAAAGCAGGCTCAGCTCTCATAGGCTGATAGCAGCAAGCCCCATATGGGGCTTGAACTCATGAATCACAAGATCATGGCCTGAGCTGAAGTCACATCCTCAACCGACTGAGCCACCCAGGTTCCCCTATAAATATTTATTTTGAGAGAGAGAGTGGGGGAGGGGCAGAGAGAGAAGGAGACAGGATTTGAAGAGAATCTGACGATTCTGGCTTGAACTCACAAACCATGAGATGATGATCTGAACCAAAGTTGAATGCTTAACTGACTGAGCCACTCAGGCACCCCCACTTCATTCCTTTTATAGCTGAGTGATATTCCATTGGGTGGATATACATTTAGTTTATTCTTCAATTGATAGGCAATTTAGATTGTTTCACTTTCTGGTTATTTTGAATAATGCTGTTGTGAACATTCATGTACAAATTTTTGTGTAGATATTCATATATTTTCTATCTCTTATTATTTTGTTGAAGATAACAGATTGTTCACCTATATAGGAGTTTCCTTTGGTCTGGAGTTTGTTTATTGCATCTTTGTTGTGTCCTTTACCACGTTTTTTCTGTAGACAAATAGTTCCAGATTCTAGAGGATCTAAATCCACATGGTTATTTTGGAGGGAGAGGTGGGGTAAGGGATGCAAAATTGCTTCATGAGGTAATATTGTGTACTTCTCTCATGAGGTCCATTATGTATTGTTTCCTGTGTCTAATTTTTTTGACACTTAACTTTGAAATAATTTTTTGATTTATAGAGAAATTATTAAAAACATTACCAAGAAACCCCATGTATTCTTCACGTAGGTTCCAAAATATTAACATTTTACTCTTTCCTCTATTATATCTATGTTCTTACTAGTTTTTTTGAGCCATTCAAGTTGAAGACATACTTCCCCTGATTCCTAAAGATACTTCAGTGTACATCTCCTTGAAAAACAAGGAGATTTTCGTTTCTAACCGAGCATGATGGTACTCACTGTAGACTTAGAGTTAGCAAAATTTCCTACTAATGTCTTTTATAACATAAATAAAAACAGCCACCTAGTGTGGGGCTGAAATTTATAACCCTGAGATCAAGAGTCACATGCTGAGTTGACTGAGCCTGTGAGGCTCAGTATTTTTAAGCTATCTTTTTGTAATGTTATTAATCATTGATTGATGATTGCCTGGATTAATTCATTAAAGTTGTGACAATTATGCTTTTAGTTCTATCATCTCCTCATTTTATTTATTTACTTACTTATTTATTTATAATTTATTTTGAGAGAAAGAGAGAGCAGAGAAGGGTCAGGGAGAATAGACAGAGAGAGAGAATCCTAAGTAGGCTCCCTGCTGTCAGCACAGAACCTGGTGTGGGGCTCGATCCCACGAACCATGAGATCATGACCTGAGCCAAAATCAGGAGTCCAATGCTTAGAAGACTGAGCCACCCAGGTGCCCCTCGTCCCTCATTTATTGGTGTAGACTATTTCTGTGAAGAGAATTTTCCCTGTGTCAGCTATCAGGTTAATCTTTAGGTTCAGATGTAGGAAAGGCAGGTTAAATTAAAGACTTGAGGTGCTTTTTCCTTTTTTTAGTTATTATCAGTTTTCAAAAATAATGAGGTGGTTCCTGGTATCTATCCTCCAAAGAAAATGGTTCTTGAATCATTTTGAAATGATCTTTGTAGCCTTTGTTATGTTACTTGCCTCTCTGATATGACAAGATGTTCCAGGCTCATCTTTTAAACTTCCTGTCCCATACCTCATGTCTGGAGCCCCGGTTCCTTTTACTGAAAAATGGACTTGGTGACCACAGTCGGAGCAATAGGGGAGAGACTCTCTTTGAGTGCTGGCGGTGCTATATCTAGATTGCCATGTACTTTTAACAGATTGTCTGTTTTATGGTGGTATTTTTATTTTTTAGGATGAAAAGAATTCAGACTATAGTCTTGTTACCAATTCTTTCCTAAGGTAATTTCACTAAAGGCCAGAGTACATACTTTAAAAAGCAGTGTTGGTTCTCTTAATCTAGTAGAAATGCAATTTTATTTTATTTTATNCGGGGCTCGAACCCACGAACTGCGAGATCATGACCCAAGCAAAAGTCGGACGCTTAACCGACTAAGCCACCCAGCCGCCCCTATTATATATTTTTTTTAAAAGCACTAATTTTTTTTAATGTTTTATTTATTTTTGAGAGAGCGAGAACATGAGTGAGGGAGCGTCTGGGGGTGGGTAGGACAGAGGATCTGAAGTAGGCTTTGTGCTGACAGCAGTGAGTCCGATGTGGGGCTCAGCTCACAAACTGTGAGGTAATGACCTGAGCCGAAGTCAGACATTCAACCCACTGAGCCAGCCAGGTGCCTCAACATACTATATACTTTTAAATTGTGATTCTTAAAATATAAAGCTTTAGGAAATTAAATTTTAAATCACCTTCCTCTTTATTTAACCTGTTTGGCAAAAGGTACAGTGTTTACTATACTTATCGCTCTCTTCCTTGCTTAGAATTTCCTTGAATGAAATTAGTTATTTTCATTAATAATGAAATTATTTCACTAATTATTTCACTAATTTCACTAATTCACTAATTTCACTAATTCATTATTTCACTAGTAATGAAATTAGTGAATGAAAATAGTTATTTTCTGATGAATGCTCATTCTGTTTGCTCCTATGTTTCTACTACAACAAGCATACACTTGGAGCTCTGTGAAGGGAGGAAAGGAAAGAAGATGGGAAGATTTATTTATTCTAACTCAACATTATAAAACCAGAGCTCTTGGAGAGAACTAGAGAAAGGCTGATCCTGTCTACTTTAAGTTATGTTCATATTGTTACCAAGTTGTTGATAATTCCTGGCATTTTTTGTGTTACTGGTTTGAGTAGAATCAGGAAGTAGTGTTGACATTCTTTTTTTCTTTTAAGTTTATTACTGTTTTGTTTTTTTTTTAGTAATCTCTACACCCAGTGTGGGGCTTGAACTATGACTCTGAGGCCAAGTGTTGCATACTCTTCCAGCTGAGCCAGACAGGTGCCCCTTGACATCATTCTTAAAATTTTAATTAATGAGACATTTCAGAATGTGGTAATCTTTTATTTTTAATTTTTTTTTATGTCTTTATTTTATTTTGAGAGACAGAGAACGAGTGAGGGAGGGGCAGAGAGAGAGGGAGATAGATACAGAATCTGAAGCAGGCTTCAGGCCCTGAGCTGTCAGCACAGAGCCCGACGCAGGGCTCGAACCCACGGACCGTGAGATCATGACCCGAGCCAAAGTCGGGCGCTTAACTGACTGAGCCACCCTGGCTCCCCCAGGATGTGGTAATCTTATTAATCAATAAGGTCATGATTTTTTATAGGTAAAAGGTGACGTGACTTCTATACTCAATTCTTATCACATCCTGGTCTGAGTCATGTTCTTATAAAATGTTTTGGTGTCAAAGGGCATATTGGGAACTTATTTTTTAAAGATTCATGTAGTACATGATTTATAATTATTAAATAGATATAGAGTGTTTATTATATTTTATAGGAATTTTGGACTTAAGTAGGATTTTTATAAAAAGAATTGGCACCTCTTTTTAAAAGATTTGTAACCAGTAGTAACAACTGATAAAGTACTGAAATCGATTGTTTTGAATATATCTGTATTGTCCTTTCCAGCTTTCTTTTCTGGTCTTAGCACATAGTTTGTACATTCTGAGTGCTCACTGTTAAGTTCTTTACTGTTGGGGACCTGATCCTGATCATTTTTTTTAGGCTTCATGTGTCTTAGTCATTATATTTGTTGACACAAATATTTGTGGCTTTAAATTCAGCAGCGAGGGGAATAGATCTGAAGAATAGTCAGGCCTTCATTTGTTTTGTTTTAGCATCTTGGTTGGCTGAAAAGAATCTCCAGGGTTTTAAAATATGGTCCCCAAATTCTTTAGTATCCCTTCCATTGTTAGATAGAGTCTAGGTCATTGTAATGGCATGTGACTCCCAAGGCCAAGTTAAGTCACAAAAGGCCATACAGCTTCTGCCTGGTTCCCTTGGAATGTTTGCTCTCAGAATACTCCTGTTGGGAAGTCAGCCACCAGTACTGTGAGAAGGCCAACCCACATAGAGAGGCCGTAGATAGGTGCCATGGTTGACAACCCTCGCTGAGAGCCCAGGAGCCAGACATGTGACTGAAGGAGCGACCAGCTGATCTGGCTTCACCCACTTGAGTTCCTGTTCAGGCCCTCGTCATTGTGAAGCAAGAGCAAGACTGTTGTGCTGTGTCTGAGTTCCTTACCCACTGAACTTGTGAGCAAAATATAATAGTTGTTGTTTTGTGCCATTAAGTTTTGGGGTAATTCATAACTCAGCAATAGTTAACTGGAACAGGATCATAATAGATTTTCTGTTTTAGTGTAATTTTGATGACAGTTTAAGATCAGTATCAAACCTTATGGCTGTTTACTAAAAGTATTTAATGAACCGTTAGTTTCCCTTTTTTTAAATTATTTTTTATTGAATTTATTTTTAAAATTTACATCCAATTTTCTAGTGCAACAATGATTTCGGGAGTAGATTCCTTGATGCCCCTTATGCATGTAGCCCATCCCCCCTCCCACAGCCCGTCCAGTAACCCTCTGTTTTCCATATTTAAGAATTGTTATGTTTGTCCCCCTCCCTGTTTTTAAATTATTTTTGCTTCCCTTCCCTTATGTTCATCTGTTTTGTATCTTAAAGTCCTCATATGAAAGAAGTCATATGATACTTGTCTTTCTCTGATTGACTATTTTGGCTTAGCATAATACCCTCTAGTTCCATCCACGTAGGTGCAAATGGCAAGATTTCATTCTTTTTGATTGCTTAGTAATACTCCACGATATCTAGATATCTAGATATCTAGATATCTAGATATATATCTCCCACATCTTCTTTATCCATTCGTCCATTGATAGACATTTGGGCTCTTTCCATACTTTGGCTATTGTGGATAGCCAAAAGTTGATAGTGCTGCTATAAACATTGGGGTGCATGTGCCCCTTTGAAACAGCATACCTGTATCCCTTGGATAAATACCTAGTAGTGCAATTGCTGGGTCATAGGGTAGTTCTATTTTTGATTTTTTTTTTAAACTTTTTTTTTAATGTTTTTTTTTTATTTATTTCTAGGAGAGAGAGAGAGACAGCGTGAGCAGGAGAGGGTCAGAGAGAGAAGGAGTCACAGACTCCGAAACAGGCTCCAGGCTCTGAGCTGGCAGTCAGCACAGAGCCCGACGCGGGGCTCAAACCCACGAACCGCGAGATCATGACCTAAGCGAAAGTCGGAAGCTTAACCGACTAAGCCACCCAGGCGCCCCATTTCTATTTTTGATTTTTTGAGGAATTTCCATACTGTTTTCCAGAGTGGCTGCACCAGTTTGCATTCCCACCAGCAGTACAAAAGAGATCCTCTTTCTTCGCATCCTTGCCAATATCTGCTGCTGCCTGAGTTGTTAATGTCAGCCATTCTGACAGGTGTGAGGTGGTATCTCAGTGTGGTTTTGATTTGTATTTCCTTGGAGATGAGTGATATTGAGCTTTTTTCATGTGTGGGTTGGCCATCTGGATGTCTTCCTTGAGAGAAGTGTCTATTCATGCCTTTTGCCCATTTCTTCACTGGATTATTTGTTTTTCAGGTGTTGAGTTTGGTAAGTTCTTAAGAGATTTTAGATACTAACCCTTTATCTGATATGTCATTTTGCAAATATCTTCTCCCATTCTGTCAGTTGCCTTTTAGTTTTGTTGATTGTTTCCTTTGCTGTGCAGAAACCTTTTATTTTGATGAGGTCTCATTAGTTCATTTTTGCTTTTGTTTCCCTTGCCTCTGGAGACTTGTTGAGTAAGAAGTTGCTACGGCCAAGGTCAAAGAGGCTTTTGCTTTCTCCTTGAGGATTTTGATGGCTTCCTGTCTTACATTTAGGTCTTTCATCCATTTTGAGGTTTTTTTGTGTATGGTGTAAGAAAGTGGTCCAGGTTCATTTTTTTGCATGTTGCTGTCCAGTTTTTCCAGCACCACTTGCTGAAGAGACTGTCTATTCCATTGGATATTCTTTTTTTTTTTTTAATGTTTTTTATTTATTTCTGAGAGAGAGAGAGACACAGAGTGAGCAGGGGAGGGTCAGAGAGAGAGGGAGATACAGAATCTGAAGCAGGCTTCAGTCTCTGAGCTAGCTGTCAGCACAGAGCCCGACGTGGGGCTTGAACCCACGAACCGTGAGATCATGACCTGAGTTGAAGTCAAACACTTAACCAACTGAGCCACCCAGGGGTCCCTCCATTGGATATTCTTTTCCGCTTTGTCAAAGATGAGTTGGCCATACATTTGTGGGTCCATTTCTGGGTTCTCTATTCTGTTCCATTGATCTGAGTGTCTGTTTTTGTGCCAGTACCACACTGTCTTGATGATTGTAGTCCGGGAATGTGATGCCTCCAGCTTTGGTTTTCTTTTTCAAGATTGCTTTGGCTGTTCGGGGTCTTTTCTGGTTCCATACACATATTAGGGTTGTTCTAGCTCTGTGAAGAATGCTGGTGTTATTTTGATAGGGATTGCATTGACTATGTAGATAGATTGCTTAGGGTAGTATTGACATTTTAACAATATTTGTTCTTCCTATCCAGGAGCATGGAATATTTTTTCCTTTTTTTGTGTCTTCAGTTTCTTTCATAAGCTTTCTATAGTTTTCAGTGTATAGATTTTCCACCTCTTTGGTTAGATTTATTCCTAGGTATTTTATGGTTTTTGGTGCAGTTGTAAATGGGATCGATTCTGTGATTTTTCTTTCTGTTGCTTCATTCTTGGAATGCCACTGATTTCTGTGCACTGATTTTATATCCTGCAACTTTGCTGAATTCATGGATCTGTTCTAGCAGTTTTTTGGTGGAACCTTTTGGGTTTTCCATATAGAGTAGCATGTTGTCTGTGAAGAGTGAGTTTGACCTCCTCCTGACTGATTTGGATGCCTTTTATTTGTGTTGTTTGCTGAGGCTAAGACTTCAACTGTGTTGAATAACAGTGGAGAGAATGGACATCCCTGTCTTGTTCCTGATCTTAGGGAGAGAGCTCTCAGTTTTTCCCAATGAGGATGATATTAGTGTTGGGTCTTTCATATATGGCTTTTATGATCTTGAAGTATGATCCTTCTATCCCTACTTTCTTGAGGGTATTTATCAAGAAAGTATGCTGTATTTTGTCAAATGCTTTCTCTGCATCTATTGAGAGGATCTTGTTCTTGTCCTTTCTTTTATTGATGTGATGAAGCACTGATTGTTTTGCAGATATTGAACCAGCCCTGCATCTCAGGTATAAATCCCACTTGGTCATAGTGAATAATTTTTTTTAATGTATTATTGGATCCAGTTGGCAAACATCTTGTTGAGGATTTTTGCATCCATGTTTATCAGGGAAATCGGTCTATAATTCTTTTTAGTGGGGTCTTTGTCTGGTTTTGGAATCAAGATAATGGTGGTTTCATAGGAAGAGTTTAGAAGTTTTCCTTCCATTTCTATTTTTTGGAACAGCTTCAAGAGGATAGGTGTTAACTCTTCCTTAAATGTTTGGTAGAATTACCCTGGAAAGCCATCTGGCCCTGGACTCTTGTTTTTTGGCAGATTCTTGATAACTAATTCAATTTCTTTACTGATTATAGGTCTGTTCAAATTTTCTATTTCTTCCTGTTTCAGTTTTGGTAGTTTATATGTTTCTAGGAATTTGTACATTTCTTCCAGATTGCCCATTTTATTGGCATGTAATTGCTCATAACATTCTCTTATATTTGTTTTTATTTCTCCTCTTTTGGTTGTGATCTTTCCTCTTTCATTCTTGATTTTATTTATTTGGGTCCTTTCATTTCTCTTTTTGATCAAACTTGCTAGTGGTGTATCAGTTTTGTTAATTCTTTCAAAGAACCAGCTTTGAGTTTCATTGATCTGTTCTACTGGGTTGTTTTGTTGTTTTTTTTTTTTTGGTTTCAATAGCCTTGATTTCTGCTCTAATCTTTATTATTTCCTGTCTTCTGCTGGTTTTGAGTTTTATTTGCTGTTCTTTTTCCAGCTCTTTAAGGTTAAGATTAGGTTGTGTATCTGAGACTTTTCTTCCTTCTTTAGGAAGACCTGGATGGCTATATGTATACTTCCCACTTACAGCCACCTTTGCCGCGTCCCAGAAGTTTTGGGCTGTGGTGTTATTTTCATTGGCTTCCATGTACTTTTGTTTTGTTTTGTTTAATTTATTTTTGAGAGAGAGATAGAGACAGCGTGAGCAGGGGAGGGTCAGAGAGAGAGGGAAACACAGAATCTGAAGACAGGCTCCAGGCTCTGAGCTAGCTGTCAGCACAGAGCCCGATGCGGGGCTGGAACCCATGAACCATGAGATCATGACCTGAGACGAAGTGGGATGCTTAAACGACTGAGCCACCCAGGCGCCCCTAACATTCTATTACATATAAAACATTATTACAACTCCTGTTGTGGTCCCCCCCTCTCCCCTAACTCACCCTTTCCAAAGGACTTCTTAGGTTGTAGACTAGTCCCTGTTGAAGAATCACTGCAGTAAACTGAGTATCATAGAACAAAAACTATGTCTCTTGTTGACTTAATATATGCGCTAACATTCACCATAATGCTGAGAACATGGAAGTTACTTGGTATGTACAGATTTAAAAAAATTCTGACGCAGTTGGTAGAGCATGTGATTCCTGATTTGGCAGTGTGAGTTCAGGCCTCATGTTGGGCATAGAGGTTACTTAAAAAAAAATTCTTAATTTTTTCTTAATTCCAAAAATTAGAGATTAAAGCTTCAAATAATAAAAAAGTTAAAATTAGACTCATCTAAGATTGATACTGTCTTGTCCTGAAATTTAAGGGAGAACTTGGGAATACCAAGCAAAATTAAAACTCAGTATTTTCATTAGTGGATACTAATCATAGACAAGTACTCAAGGAAATGTGCCTTTGTAATAGCAAAAAGTAAGAGATCCCTAAGTGTCCAGCAGTAGGGAACTAAACAAACTTTGTTTACTGCACATATTCTAGAATGCCTTTCAGCCATTCAAATGAAAATAGATGTACATATATCAACATAGGCAGATGGCACAATGTATAGTTGAACTAAATAACAATATGAGTATGTAAGTTTTAACCCCAGTTTTGAAACATTTATGAAAAATCAAAATTTATAGACATTCCTGTGTGAATTTTTACATACATATATATTTATGCATATACATATTGATCCTACGTAACATATACAGTTATAAATGAATAATTAGAATAAGTGTTTTTGGGAAGTTAAAAATGCCTGTTGAAATAAAAGAATAACTAGAAGGACTGAATGATAAAGACACAGATGGATTCAAATAATAAAAATAAATGAAAGGGGACACCTGGGTGTCTTAGTCCGTTGAGCATCCAACTCTTGATTTCAGCTCAGGTTATCATCTCATGGTTCCTGGGATGGAGCCCCACGTGCTGTCAGCACGAGAGCCTGCTCTGGATTCTCTCTCTCCTTTCTCTCCTCTCTCTCTGCCCTTGTTGCATGCTCTCACTCGCTCTCTCTCTCCATAAATAATAAACATTGAAAATTTAAAAAAATGAAAGGTAAGAAAACAAATGAAAAGGAGCAATTATTAAAAAGAAGTATATTTCCCCAGAATTAAAGGACAGTCTTCAAGTTGAATGAAAAAAAAAAATCACTGATACTTCATTTCAGAACACCAAAGGAAAACTAAGGATCCTGTAAAGTTTTTAAAAAGTTAAAAAAAAAAAAAAAGGTGACCAAGTGCTCTTGACTAAGCGGCTGATCTCACGCTTTTGGCTCAGGTCATGATCTCATGGTTTTAGAGATCAAGTCCCAGGTTAGGCTCTGCTCTGATAGTATAGAACCAGCTTGCGATTCTTTCTCTCCCTTTCTCTCTGCCTCTCCCCCACTTGTGCATATCTGCACATGCCCTTTCAAAATAAATAAACATTTAAAAAAAGTTACCAATAAAAAATGAGGATTATTAGAAGAGCAAATTATTTAAAGTTGAGAATTCAATAACATTATGAACGATCCAATAAAGGCATTTTTTAGTATACAAAAATATCTAACTAATAAATATCTAGGTTTGTATTATCAGATCATTAGACATGAGGGAGTGGGGCACCTGGGTGGCTCAGTCAGTTAAGAGAATGATTCTTGGTTTCCGCTCAGGTCATGATCTCAGGGTTCATGAGTTTGAGCCCTGCATCTGGCTCTGCTCTGACGGTGCAGAGCCTCCTTGGGATTCTCTCCCTCTCTCTCTCTGCCCCTCCCTTGCTTGCCTGCTCCCTCTCTCAAATAAATATACTTTAAAAGCACAGAGTATGGAAATACAAGTCTTTTTTGAGGGAAGGGGAAGATTATTGGTATTGTTCAGTTATATTTCTTTTTTTTAAGTTTATTTTTAAATTTCTTATGTTTATTTTTGAGAGAGAGAGAGGTCATGAGTAAGGGAAGGGCAGAGAGAGAGGGAGACACAGAATCAGAAGCAGGCTTCAGACCTCGAGCTCTCAGCACAGAGCCAGTTGTGGGGTTTGAACTTATAAACCGTGAGTTCATGACCTGAGCCAAAGTCAAGACGCTTAACTGACTGAAGTACCCACATGCCCTTAAGTTTATTTATTTAAAAGATTTTTAATGTTTATTCATTTTTTGAGAGACAGAGACAGAGCACGAGCAGGGGAGGGGCAGAGAGAGAGGGAGACATAGAATCCGAAGCAGGCTCCAGGCTCTGAGCTGTCAGCATTTAGCCTGATGCAGGGCTTGAACCCACAAACTGCGAGATTGTGACCTGAGCCGAAGTCAGTTGCTTGCTGACGGAGCCACCCAGGCGCCCCGATTAAGTTTATTTATTTTGAGAGAGAGAGAAAGCGGGCATGCGTTTGCAGGTTGGGGTGGGGCACAGAAAGGGAGAGAGAGAGGATCCCCACTATCAGTGCTGATCCCAATGTGGGGCTCAAGAACTTCAATCTTATAGGGGCACCTGGGTGGCTCAGTCGGTTAAGCGTCTGACTTTGTCTCAGGGCTGGTTTGTGGGTTCCAGCCCCGCGTTGGGCTCTGTGCTGACAGCTAGCTCAGAGCCTGGAGCCTGCTTCAGATTCTGTGTCTCCCTCTCTCTCTGACCCTCCCCTGCTTATGTTGTCTCTCTCTATGTCACTCTCAGAAATAAATAAAAAACATTAAAAAAAAATAAAGAAAAAAAGATCATGACCTGAGCTGAAGTCGGATGCTTAACTGACTAAGCCATCTAGTCACCCGTTTCTTTTTTTTTTTAATGTTTATTTTTGAGAGAGAAGAGGAGAGGGAGCACACCATGAGCAGGGAAGGAGCAGAGTGAGGGGGAGACACAGAATGCAAAGCAGGCTCCATGCTGTTAGTGGAAAGCCCAACATGGGACCTGAACCCACAAGCCGAGCCATAACATGGCATGAGCCAACGTCAGACACATTCAACCAGCTAAGCCACCTAGGTGCCCCTCAGTTATGTTGGATAGATTGCTGTATTTGCTATCTTGATTTAAGCATAACCAATGGAAGAATACATTGATTTACTTCACTTGTATTACTAGATTAATAGATGAATTTAAAAGGTCTCAAATAGGCCCTAACTCAAGAGAAGAGGGATGAAAACAATAAGGTAAATAAATACAAGATGGCCAAAATGAGGCCACACATATCAAATAGCAAAAACTATGTGAGTGGGATAAATTCTCCCATTAAAGACAGACTGTTATTCATAACATTCATCTATAAATGAGGCCCAAGGAAAACCTTTTAACAAATAGCAAAAGCAGGAATGCACAAGCAACATTCTGTCTATAAGGCAATGAAGTAAACAACTAACAATAAAAGGATAACAATCCATGTTAGTATCCAATTTAGAAGCTTAAAAAATGTGCTTATAGACAACTTCTGTGCTAAAGGAGAAGTAAAATCTTCAATTGCAAGGATTCCAAAGTGAATGTCAGTGAAGGTACTGTACCTTAAAAACTTGTAGGATGAGGTCAGAGTGACACCCAAAAGAAAAGTGATGCTATCATAGTCCAGGAGGAAAACAAAGACCAAGGAGGGAAAAAGTCAGATTGATTTTGTTTTCTTTTTTGTTTTTTTTTTAAATTTTTTTTTTTAATGTTTTATTTATTTCTAGGAGAGAGAGAGAGAGACAGCATGAGCAGGGGAGGGTCAGAGAGAGAGGGAGTCACAGATTGAAACAGGCTCCAGGCTCTGAGCCGGCAGTCAGCACAGAGCCCGACGCGGGGCTCGAACCCACGAACCGCGAGATCATGACCTAAGCGAAAGTCGGACGCTTAACCGACTAAGCCACCCAGGCGCCCCCTTTTTTGTTTTTTAGTAAGTCTTTTTTTAAAAAAAAAATTGAGACAATTTTTTTTTTTTAAAGTAATCTCTACGCCCACCCAGGGCACCTGGATGGCTCAGTTGGTTGAGCGTCTGACTTTGGCTTAGGTTATGATCTCATGGTTTCCGGGTTCAAGCCCCACAGAGAAAGAGGGACAGAGTCCCAAGTGGCTCCGTACTGTCAGCATGGAACCTGATGCAAGGCTCAATCCCACAAATGTGAGATCATGTCCTGAGCCAAAGTCAAGAGTTCAACACTTAACTGACTGGTGCATGCACCCTTAGTTTATATCTTTTTTATCCTTTTATTTTTAATCTAGAGTGTCATATCCCTTTAATCCATTTACAGCTGGATATATTTTATTTCCATTTTTTGGTCTCTTTAAACCCATTCTGAGGGTCTTTAACTTCAGTGAGGATATTTAATACTTTGGTATTTAATCATGCTTTATTTTAACTCGTGTGTGTGTTTTCCCACCTTCCTTTCCTTGTGTTTGTTTTAGCAAATTTTCTGCTTTTTAGGAAAGCATTCATCCTATTTGCAGTCTTGTAATAGTTGCCGTCACAATTTTTTTTTGTGTCTTCACATTTTTTATTTTAAAAATCTGTTTTTTGGAAGGTAGTATTTGAATATGGGTCAACATTTAAAGGGTACCAAAGTATACTCAGTGCAAAAACTCCCCACATCAAGTCTCCAAAGCCCTAATCTCCCCCACAGATCACCATTGTTACTAGTTTCTGGTGTCTTTTCTAGAGAAAATCAATGCATATGGAAGGAAATCATACGTATGTGTATATATGTATTTTCCCAACTCTTTTTTTTTTATAAAAAAATGGTAGCACAGCATAGTGGTTTTTATGTTTTTTTGCTCTTGAAATTATTTCCCTTAATTATTTAAGAAACATTTACTCTCTTATACATTATAAAGTTGACATCTTTTTTTTTTTTTAAGTTTATTTATTTATTTTGAGAGAGAGAGGGAGAGTGAGGGAGATAATCCCATGCAGGCTAGCCCGAAGGGCTCAAACTCATGAACTGTGAGATCATGACCTGAGCCAAAACCAAGAGCTGTATGCGCAACTGACAGAGCCACACGGGTGCCCCTGTAAAGTTTACATATAATTGTTGTATGCTGTTGTATACTGTGGGTAGGAATGTTAAGTGGTGCTACCACTGTGAAAAACAGTATGGAGGTTCCTTAAAAAACTAAACATGGAGGGGCGCCTGGGTGGCTGAGTCGGCTAAGCGTCCGACTTTAGCTTTGGTCATGATCTCGCGGTTCGTGGGTTCGAGCCCTGCGTCGGGCTCTGTGCTGACTGCCAGCTCAGAGCCTGGAGCCTGTTTCGGTCTGTGACTCCCTCTCTCTCTGACCCTCCCCTGCTCACGCTGTCTCTCTCTCCTAGAAATAAAAACATTAAAAAAAAAAAAATTAAACATGGAAATACCATATATTCCAGTAATACTGTCTACTTACCCAAAGAAAACAAAGTTACTAATTCAAAAATATATAGGCACCTCTATGTTTATTGCAGCATTATTTATGATAACCAAGATACGGAAGTAACCCAGTGTCCCACTGATGGATGGATAAGGAAGATGTGGTACACACACAACACACACGTACACATGCACAGGAATATTATGCAGCATAAAAAAGGATGAGATCATGCCATTTTGTTTTGTTTTTGTTTTATTATTTTTTTAAATGTTTTTTATTTATTTCTGAGAGAGAGAGACAGCATGAGCAGGGGAGGGTCAGAGAGAGAGGGAGACACAGAATCCGAAACAGACTCCAGGCTCTGAGCTAGCTGTCAGCACAGAGCCCGACATAGGAGATCATGACCTGAGCCAAAGTCGGACGCTTAACTGACTGAGCCACCCAGGCGTCCCTAGATTATGTCATTTGTGACCAGATGGATGGAGCTAGAGAATATTATGCTAAGTGAAATGTTAGAGAAAGACAAATACCGTGTGATTTCATTCATATGTGGAATGTAAAAAACAAAGGAATAAACGAATAAAAACCAATCACCTATAAATACAGAGAACAAACTGAGGTTGTCAGAAGTGGGTGAGGGTGGAGAGATGAGTAAAATTAGTGAAGGGGAGTGGAGATACAGGCTTCCAGTTATGGAATGAATACATTATGGGAATAAAAGATAGCAGAAGGAATATAGTCAGTGATATTATAGTAGGTTGTATGGTGATGGATGATAACTACATTTGTGGTGAACACAGCGTAATGTATGAACTTGTTAAATCACTGTATTGTTCACTACACCTGAAACTAATGTACCATTGTGTGCCAGTTTTCAAAAAAAAAAATAAAGTGGACATCTAAAGTTTTTAATCAAAAATTAAAATAGTTTTGGAGGTGCCTCGCTGGCTTAGTCTATAGAGCATATGACTCTTGATATCAGGATTATGAGTTCAAGTCCCATAATGGGCATAGACCTTACTTAAAAAAAAGAAAAAAATGAAAATAGTTGCAAAGATGTAATATTTGGTGTGTTGTAAATAGTGATGTTTAACAGTAAATTGTTATATCATTCTTTAAAGTATTTTGGTGGAGGAGCATCTCAGTGGTTTAGTCAGTTAAGCGACCGATTTCTGCTAAGGTTATGATCTTGAGGTTCGTGAGTTTGAGCCCCACATTGGGCTCTCTTCTGTCACTCTGGAGCCTGCTTTGGATCCTCCTCTGTCCCCTGTCTCTCTGCCCCTCCCTGTGTGTGTCTCTCTCTCACTTAACTCTCAAAAAATAAATGAATAAATAAAGTATTCTGGTGGAAAAGAAATATTGTAACAATTTGCCCACCATCATAGGTTAAAAAACGTGAAAACAAGTTCTATTCTAACAGTTTGAGATTTTATGTGATCCTTTTTTCTCCGTGAGCTCCTTTGCATTTAGTTTTCTCTATAGACTTTTAGCCTAATGTATTTTATTGCATGAAAGGTTTATTCATCATTATATCCTTTTCTGCAACAAAATGTATAAATAAAAATTAAAAATATTTTATATTTCCTGAGTCCATGAGGCTCAGTCTTAAAATTTTCTTTTGAATTTATTATAGTACAAGTATTATTAAAAATATGATAATTATTAAATATAAAAATACATTTTTACTGGAAATCATCTTTTACCAAGATAGATGGGGCTTCCTCTCACTCCCAGTTAGATAATGAATCCTTGTATTAATGTTACTCATTGCTAGAATGAGACAGGGTTTGGCATTTTCTCTTTCTGATTTTGGGGTTTATAGATGTGGCTTTTGACAAAATGTTTTCATCTAAGTAATTAGATGACAGTGGTAGAGTTTTGCTCATTTATTCATTTTTCGAATGTATTTTGAACTCATACGATGTTCTGGACACTTCTAAGCTCCAGGGATAAGCAGTGAACAAAGCAACAGAAACCTCTGCCCTCAGAGCTAACAAATGTCTCTTTCTTGGTTCTTCTGAGTTGTATGTTGCAAAATCATATAGCAGTTTTTCATCAAAAGTGATTTTTAATAATGGTTTAGCAGCTGACAATTCAATTAGGTCATCCTTCAGTTTTGCTGAAAGGAGAGAATTTGAAAGCACCAGACTCAGAAGAGGTTTATTAACCAGTGATTAGAGTCCTTTGTGGTCTCATTTTCTGAGAAGCACAGTAGCATCAACAACACCTAACAAATGACTGTTAATTATACTTCTTACTCTTTTATCTGTTGGGGATTGTATCATTTAGTATTCTACCAGAGAAAAAGAACCAGTTGTAGATTTTATACATATACCTAGACATGTGTATATGTGTATACATATATTTATATACATATACACACATGCATACATATCATCCCCTGTGTACCTGTTCACACACATATATCATTTCCAACTGGTTATGTAAATACATAAAGAGATTTATGGCAGGTAATTGGCTTATATGATTGTAGAGGCTGGTCAGGCAGGCAAGCTTGAAATCCTGACTGGTAGGCTGGTTGATGGAATCACTTCCTCAGAGCAATACCGATTTACTCATGAGGACTTTCAGCTTGTTAGATGAGACCCACCCAGATTATTGAGGACACTCTCTTTCACATCTACCAAAACTTTGGCAGCAACGCCTAGATTATATTTCTAATGAGAGCAATGGTAGCCTAGCCAATTTGAGACACAAAACTATCATAGGGACCTTATTTTAAATATTTTAAAAATGTTAATTTATTTTTGAGAGATAGAGAGTAAGCAGAGGAGGGGCAGAGAAAGAGGGAGACACAGAATCCGAAGCAGACTTCAGACTCTGAGCTGTCAGCACAGAGCCCAGTGAGGGGCTGGAACTTAAGGACCATGAGATCATGACCTGATCTGAAGTTGAAGCTTAGCTGACTGCCCACCCAGGCCTCCCAGGACCTTATATAAACTAAAATATGCAGAAATGTTTGGAGAAGTTGAAATAATGTTCATTTAAATACACCTTTGCATTTTAGAGGCACCAGGGTGGCTCAGTCACTTAAGTGTCTGACTCTTGATTTTGGCCCAGGTCATGGTCCTGGAGTTTGTGAAATCAGCTCCACACTGGGCTGTGTGATGACTGCATGGAGCCTGTATGGGATTCTCTCTCTCCCTCTCTGCCCCTCCCCTACTCACGAGCTCTCTCTCAAAAATAAACAAACATTAAAAAAAAAAAACAATAAGGGGCGCCTGGGTGGCTTAGTCGGTTGAGCGTCCGACTTTCGCTCAGGTCATGATCTCGCGGTTCGTGGGTTTGAGCCCCGCGTCTGGCTCTGTGCTGACTGCCAGCTCAGAGCCTGGAGCCTGTTTCAGTCTGTGACTCCCTCTCTGACCCTCCCCTGCTCACGCTGTCTCTCTCTCTCTCTCCTAGAAATAAATAAAACATTAAAAAAAAAAAAAATAAACCTTTGCATTTTAAAATTGTTTGGGGAAAATGTATGAATCTTATACTATGTATGTACTTAAAATATATTTAAATATATGATATGCAAATTGGCATGTATAGAGTATAATATGAGCTATATTTAAATATATTTTGATCAGATTGTTGGAACTACAGATTTCGTTTATTCAGTCTTGGAAAATGATCACCGGTAAACCTTAATGGTGAAGTGAGTCCTTATTGACAAACTAGGCAGCTAAATCACACTGCTGTTTTGGAAAGTTTCTTTTTTGCAGTTTTAGTAAGTGAGTACTACAAATAGCCAAGGCAGTCATCTCCTTCTGAATTCTAAGATAGACTTCTGATAATACTTAGAGTCTTGCTGTGATGGACTGAAGACTTCAGGGTTTTTTACACTCCTTGTTTTTTTTCTTTATTTTTTTGTTTGCTTGTTTGTTTTTATTTTTTTTCTTTTTTTTTTTTTTTTAATGTTTTAAAAAATTATTTTGTATTGAAGTATAGTCGACATATAACCAGTGATGATAATTTCTTTCTATTTATTTTTAAATATGTTTTTAATGTTTACTTATTTTTGAGAGACGGAGTGCAAGANGATCATGACCTAAGCGAAAGTCGGACGCTTAACCGACTAAGCCACCCAGGCGCCCCTGCTTGTTTGTTTTTAAATAGGCTCCATATCCATCATGAGTCTTAAAGTCACGACCCTGGGATTGAAAATTGATGCTCTACTGATTGAGCTAGCCAGGCAACCCTGTTTTTTGTTTTGTTTTGTTTTGTTTTGTTTTCCTGGGACTGTTTTCTTAGGTGTGATTTTTTTTTTTTAATGTTTTAAAAAATTATTTTGTATTGAAGTATAGTCGACATATAACCAGTGATGATAATTTCTTTCTATTTATTTTTAAATATGTTTTTAATGTTTACTTATTTTTGAGAGACGGAGTGCAAGAAGGGGAGAGGCAGAGAGAGAAGGAGACACAGAATCTGAAGCAGGCTCCAGGCTCTGAGCTGTCAGCACAGAGCCCAAAGTGGGGCTCAAACCCATGAACTGTGAGATCATGACCTGAGCCAAAGTCAGGTGCTTAACTGACTGAGCCACCCAGGTACCCTGGAGTGATAGTATTTTTTGACCACCATTCAGTTGGGGAGGGAGAGAGAGAATCCCAAGCAGTATGGAGCCCACCTCAGTACTGAGTGGAAATCAAGTGTTGGATGCTTAACCAACCCAGCCAGTCAGACACCCCCACAAATGAAGTCTTTAAGTGACAATTGCTCATTATCTATCAGTTTGATAGGGAGACATCTAATGCCATAGCCTTAAATATTTCTGAATCCATAACATCCTAATACCTACCCAAACACCCCAATTTTAATACCACATTTCTTTGTAACCGAAGTAGGTATAAGACACAAAGCCCCACTTGTGTGTGTTTCTGATCTTTTGGTTAAAGAGGCTTCTTAGAGATTATATTGTGTGTGTGTGTGTGTGTGTGTGTGTGTGTGTGTGTGTGTGTGTTGTCCCCCTGGTGCCCTGGAGGTTTTTACTCCCCTGGGTTGTGTTTCACTAGAAGATTTATGATGGTAGAGAGGTAAGAGGAGTGTGGAAATGAGAAGAGAAGGGTCAGCCAGATGCCTCTACCTTGTGCTAGTTCTCAGGCAGAATAGGAACTAGCATCTGAGGAGGCTGATCTAAAAATTGATCTCATGGGGACGCCTTGATGGCTAAGTCAGTTTTTTGTGAGATTGAACCCTTTGTCAGGCTCTGTGCTGACCTGCTTGTGATCCTCTTGTGCTCTCTCACTGACCCACCCTCTGCTTGTGTGAATGCAAGCCTGCTCTCTCTTAAAATAAGCAAACATTTTAAAAAATAAATGAAGATTGATTTCCTTAAAATAAAAAATAAAATTTGATCTCCTGAGGGGGGTGCCTGGTTGGCTTAGTTGGTAGACCATGATCTCAGGGTCGTGAGTTCAAGCTCCACATTGGGCCTACAGCTTAATTAAAAATATCAATCAGGATGCCTGGGTGGCACTGTTGATTAAGCATCTGACTGACTCTTGATTTCAGTTCAGGGCATGATCTCATAGTTCATAAATTGGAAACCTGTGTTCGGCTCTGTGCTGACTATGGGAGCCTGCTTGGGATTCTCTCACTCACTCCCTGCCTCTCCCCTGCTGATGCACACATTGTTTCTCAAAATAAACTAAAAAAAGGTCTTTATTACCTTTAAAAAAAAATCAGTCTCCTTAAACCTGTGCTTCTGTATCCAATGGAATGTTTTCATGTACTCACAGAGGAGTCCAGAGTTGACTTCAGATTCGCTGTATATTACTTTTCCTGGCCCTTGCTTTTTTTCTCATTTATCTTGGAGATCCTTCCATATTACTTCTTTCTTTTACTGACTGCATTATATTCCATAGTTTGTACTATGGAATATAATGTGACCACTATATACTGGTGGAGGACTGGGTTTATCACCCTTTACTGTTCCATAGTTCATACATGCATACCATTTAGTGCATGTATAAACAGAATATCTATATTTAGGATAGATTCCTAGGATCACAATTGTGAGGTCTGAAGGTTGTACATTGTAATGTTGATAAATATTGTCAAATTGCCTGCCTCAGATAGGGTACCAGTTTATACCTATACCTACCATCAGTGAATGCGTGCCTAATCCCTCTCACCCTTACCAATATGATTACTATCAGGTTTTTGATCCTTACTAATCTAATGGTTACCTTGGTATAGTTTTATTTTACATTTCTTATAAAAATGTGGCTTTTTTATAGAAGCCACTTTATATTTCTTTAAACCTTTTGCCTGTTTTATATTAAGTTTAAATTTTGTTAAAATAATTTGTAATGGGAAAATCTTTAACTCAATGAAGGAAAAAAACAGATATCCTTTCATTTGAATGGACACGTTTAACCTTATATTTTCCCACCAGTTATTCTCCCCTTAGAATAAGGAAAAACATTTAGCTTACATTGTCTTCCTTGTCTTCTACCTTCCAATGTTGCCATTTTACAGCATTTTGTTCTAGAATTTTGGAATTTTAGAATTAAGTAGTGATGACTTAATAACAGCACATCGCACCAGACACTGTTCTCAGGACTTTTACATGTAAGTCCGTCTTATATTACATAGCTGCTTTTTAATGTTTATATCTTCATTTTTCTCATTTGTTCTCTCGCTACTGTTTCTTGTATCCAAGTTATCTTTATTTTTGAATTACATTTGTGTTTTGCTTTGCTGAAATGTGTCATTATCAAAGTTTTTTTCAGAAAGCGTCTGTGGGTGGTAAACTTTCTAAATCTTTGCCTGCCTTAAAATGTCTCTATTTTACCATCACACTTGAATGCTAGTTTGGCTTTTTATAGAATCCTTGGTTCAAAATAGTTTCCTCTCAGAACTTTGGAGCAAAACGGTTCATTGTCTTCTGGAATTCAGTGTTATTGATAAGAAGTCTGATGTCAGTCTGATTCTTACTCTTTTGTAGGTAACATGTTTTATCCGTTGGAAGCTCTTCTCTTTTAGAATTGGTGTTCTGGGTTCTGAAGCCTGGAACTCACCCAGGAGACTCGCTCCTCCAGGGGCCCCAGGACACGTATCTCCTCACCAAGAGGTCTGGGTGCTGACACGAGGTCTCTGATGTGTTTGCCCCATACAAGAAAGGCAGTGAAAATCTTTTGAGAGGGCTACCTTAAGAAACAAGCCAATGTACACATGGTGGAGAGTCCCAAATACCACTACGAGTAGGGAAATAAAATAACAAAAGTCTCAACAGGAGAAACCAATAGACACCATTCAAAGAACACTTCCTGAATGGACAGGCCCTGGACAGTCAAAGAGCCCTCTTTAATACATTAGTACCTGCAGGGGCAGAGTGCATAACAAGCTTTTAAAATTAACAAGAGGGATGCCTGGGTGCCTCAGTCGGTTAAGCATCCGACTTTGGCTCAGGTCATGATCTCACGGTTCGTGGGTTCGAGCCCCGCATCGGGCTCTGTGCTGACTGCCAGCTCAGAGCCTGTAGTCTGTTTCAGATTCTGTGTCTCCCTCTCTCTCTCTGACCCACCCCTGCTCACGCTGTCTCTCTCTGTCTCTCAGAAATAAAACAATTAAAAATTAATTAATTAATTAAAAAAATAAAATTTATAAGAGATAGAAAGCTAACCAAAATGATGAAACGGAAGGACTCTCCTCCGTAGAATTGGTGTTCGGAAATCTTACCAGAATATGTCTACATGTTGGACCTTAGCAACCATTCTGTTTGGTGAATATGTTGAAGGAAGGGAGGACCTTTATTTTGTTTTCAGCTCAGAGGTGTTTTCTTCTAAGATTGCTGTTTCTGTGTTTTTCTTATTTACTTGTTTGTTTATTTTAGCAATTTTTAAAATTATTTTTTAAATATTTATTTTATTTTTGAGAGAGAGCTAGGTAGGGGCAGAGAGGGAGGGAGACAGAGGATCTGAAGCAGGGTCTGGGCTGACAGCAGAGAGTCTTGATGTGGAGTTTGAACTCACAAACCGTGAGATCATGACCAGAGTCAAAGTTGGACACTTAAACCAACTAAGCCACCCAGGCACCCCTGTGTTGTCCTTCTGTTCTCTTCGTTCTCTTTATGGAATTCCTTGAACAAAAGTTGATGATTTCTATTCACTTGGTGTCATTCTTTTATTTCTTAGCCCTTTTGTGTGGCTTACTATGAGAATTCTGTGATTTAATACTTTGGTGACTTATTTCATCAGCAGCTGTGTCTATTTTGAGATTTGTTCAGCTCATTTGTTGAAATCTTAGTAGAGTTGACCCCTGAGCCATGCAGGTGGTGTGGGTACCAATCCCCTGCACAGTAAAACATCCCCATATAACTTTTGACTCTCCAAACCTCAATTACGAATAGCCTGTTGACTAGAAGGTTTACTGATAACATAAACAGTCATTTAACATATTTTGTATGCTATATGTATCATATATTGTATTCTTATAATAAAGTAAACTAGAGAAAAAAATGTTAAGTGTATCCTAAGGAACAGAAAATACATTTACATGCTGTTTTTATTGAAACAAAGCCATATATAAGTGGACCCTTGCACATCAAGCCCATGATGCTCAAGAGCCAGGTGTACTTGGAAGAAGAATCCTAAAGACAGAAGGGGAAATACAATAGGAAGTTACCCTGGCAGGGCGCCTGGTGGCTCAGTTGGTTGAGCATCTTCGGCTCAGGTCATGATCTCAGGTTCCTGGGTTCTGTGTTGGCAGTACGGAGCCTGCTTGGGATTCTCTCTGTCTTGTCTCGGCCCCTCCCCAGCTCCTGTCACACCCTCTCTCAAAATAAATAAATAAACTTAAGGAAAAAAAAAAAAAAAGATGGGGCACCTGGGGGCTCAGTAACTCATAAGCATCCCACTTCAGCTCAGATCATGATCTCACAGTTCATGGGTTTGAGCCCCACATTGGGCTCTGTGCTGACAGCTCAGAGCCTGGAGCCTGCCTCAGATTCTGTGTCTCCCTCTCTACCCCTCCCCTGCTCCCACTCTGTCTGTCTGTCTCTCAAAAATAAACATTAAAAAAATTTTTTAAAATTTAAAAAAAAAGAAAGAAAATTACCCTGGCATTTGAAGACTTTCTTCATTCCAGTTTTTGTACTTTGACCACAAATTTTATTAGCAGGGATAAGGCTAAACATATTCTAATTCTAGACGTCTATTGTATTTTCTTAGGAAGTTTGACATTATGAGAGTATAGCCCATAGGTCTGTTGTTTCTTAGTCTAGTCTGTTACGTGTGTAGGTACATTGACATCAGCCTGACATGAGATCTCCTTTTCTGAGTCCAGGCTCAAATCTGGCTAATCTGAGACCCTGAGCCCCAACTCTGTCCCTGCAGGCCCTTCTCAGTCCTTTCCAGGCAGCTACTACCAGTTGATTGGAGTTGGCACAAAAATCTATTTTTTGTTACAGCATTAAAAGTAATAAATGTTCACTTATAAGGACATTTTTCTCTTGCTGTTTAAAATGTTTTTATTTTGGGGAATGACATTTTATAATTAGCAGTTATGGCAAGTTTGTGTCTCATTAACCAGATTATTATCAACTGTAAATACTACTGAGGCTTACTAGTTGACAAGTTAATTATGTTTTATAATACACATTTTCTTATTGATCCGTTACTTTGAATGTTAATGGCTGTTATTATCTTTTTTAAACTTCCTTTTTTTTTTTTTAAGTTTATTTATTTATTTTGAGAGAGAGGGAGTGCACATTCATGCTCAAGCAGGGAAGGGGCAGAGAGAGAGAATCCCATACAGGCTGTGTACCCATCGTGGAGCCTGACTTGGGGCTTGAACTTGCCAACTGTAAGATTATGACCTGAGCTGAAATCAGGAGTTGGATGCTCAACTGCCTGAGCTACCCAGGTACCCCTAAACAAAGCTAGTACTTCATTAATACTTTAAAATTGATGTCACATTACTTATTGATCATTATTTTTTTTTTTAATGTTTTTATTTATTTCTAGGAGAGAGAGAGAGACAGCGTGAGCAGGGGAGGGTCAGAGAGAGAGGGAGACACAGACTCTGAAACAGGCTCCAGGCTCTGAGCTGGCAGTCAGCACAGAGCCCGACGCGGGGCTCGAACCCACGAACACGAGATCATGACCCAAGCGAAAGTCGGACGCCTAACCTAATAAGCCACCTAGGCGCCCCACTTATTGATCATTATTAAGTGAGGCATTCCAGTAATTAGATTTTCTTTAGCTTCTTTAAAGGTTTGTGTTAGCTTCTACTTAATTTGTGGATTCATGTTTTATATTTTCTTTTTTTTTTTATATTTTTATTTATTTCTAGGAGAGAAAGAGAGACAGCGTGAGCAGGGGAGGGTCAGAGAGAGGGAGACACAGACTCTGAAATAGGCTCCAGGCTCTGAACTGGCAGTCAGCACAGAGCCCGACGCGGGGCTCGAACCCACGAACCGCGAGATCATGGCCTAAGCGAAAGTCAGACGCTTAACCGACTAAGCCACCCAGGCGCCCCTCATGTTTTATATTTTCATATGACTAATTGAATGAAAATAATATTTGTAGGCAGTAGCTAATATAACATTTTCCACAGATTACTATTTAAATGGTTTCACTGAGGTATAGTAATATACACACTGAATTCTATACCTTCTTATTGCTACCTTGATTTCTATTAGTGCTTTTACGTGTGTGTGTGTGTGTGTGTGTGTGTAGCCTTTATTTAGAATAGCTACAAAGTATGTTTTCATTTAAGATTTCAAACTATAGAATTTTAGACCTGGAGGACCTTATTATATACATAATCTATTCAAACTCTCTGTATCTTGTAGCTCAGTCCTTGACCGAAGGTTACCTAGCTCAAACGATATTCTGTCCTCTGCTACTTTTCTGTTTTATTTATCTTTTTTTTTAAATTTACTTTGGAGAAGATAAACATGGTTATACCCCATTATATGTTTGTCTAATTTGGCTGTGTAGAAAAACAGGTTTTGGAGTCAGACATGGATATTAATGTTGATTTTGTCATATGCCTTGGGCAGATTAATTAATCCTTTTGAGCCTTAGTGTCTTCCTCTTTACTAATACTTTACTAATACTAATACTTTCTACCTTGTTACCTATCCTCCTTATCTTGTGAGTTGTAGAAATAAAATGAATAAAGGACCTGGCAGATCATGAGGTATGCAGAAAACGGTAGCTTTTTATATCAGTCGGAGTCATGAGAGAAACAAACCAGCCTACATATGATCTCTTACTGGGAATTAGGTGCTTATGAAATAATGGAAAGACTGAAGGTCGTATCCTAGGCTGGGACCCAGGAGGATTCCCGTAACAACAGTACAGAGAACTGACCCATGTGGGAAGCTGCTTCCTCTGAAGCCTTCCCTGGAGTTCAGCTGGCAGCATGCTGTTTCAGTTGTCCTGCAGAGCCAGGGAAGAGGAGATTGGCAGTGGTCATCTAAAGCCTCAGTCCAAGACTGTAGAGATCATATCCAGAAGCTGTTGATGCTCACTCCTTTCCCAACACCTGAGAACTTGGAGAATGGACATTACTGCATCAAAGCTTCACTTTTTCAGCCTTCCTAGCTAATGGCTAAGGGTCTCAGGAAGGTGACCCCAGCCTCATTGGGGCTGTGAACCCGTAGCCTCTTGGTACTGTTTATGCCAGTTCCTTGCACAACTTGTCGTGCATGGAAAATGAGGAACTCGTTTTATTTATTTTTTATTTATTTTTAATGTTTTTTAAAATTATTTTTGAAAGAGAATGAGAGAGAGAGCGAGGAGGGGAGGGAGGGTCAGAGAGAGAGGAAGACACAGAATGTGAAGCAGGCTCCAGGCTCCGAGCTGTCAGCACAGGGCCCGACGCGGGGCTCGAACTCACAAATGGTGAGATCGTGACCTGAGCTGAAGTTGGCTGCCCAGCCGACTGAGCCACCCAGGTGCCCCACTAGGATCTTGTTTTAAGTTTCAGATGTCTTCAAAGGGAAGGAATGAAGTTGAGAAAATCCAAATGTTTACTCTGGTGGCATTTTGATAGATGATAGTAGATAAGGATCATTATTGCTGTGTTTGGTATTCAGAATTATACATCAAGCAAGTGACATTCTAGAACTAGAATTGGAAATCCCAAACCCATTTCTTTTCAGTGGGCTGCGTTCCTTCCAATATCTTGTTCTTCAATAAATAATCCACAGAACATCTCCGCAGGAACAAGGGTCTATTTTCAGTGCTAGGTATGTTAACAGTGACCAGACACTACTCTGCGCTCTGAAAGGCTTTAGTGCTGGGGGTTGCAGACACGTGTTGTTTCACCACAGTGTATAATAAGTGCTGTGGCAGAGGTGAAATACCTGGGAAGGAGACCTGACCCCTTCCTGTCAGGGGGGTTTCTAAAGTGACACCACGTGCTTAAAAGAAATGAACATTCACAAGTTTGAGTACCCTAGTCACTTAAACATTTTATAAAAGAGTAAAGAGAATTGTATCATCACAGTTTTGGTTAAGAACACAACGGTATAGATGGGAAACTCTTGCAGAGAGGTGGAGGGAATACTTAAGAAAACCCTCTTGGATTTGGCCATTTCTGTTGCTGAGCTGAAGTGAGAGGCATCTTTGATGGCGGCTTCTGCCTTCACCCATTTATCGTAAGGCTTTCAGGGGCCATGCTCCTTTCCTAAAGAGCCAAGTAGGCATCGTGGCATAACACAGATTCTAGACCTAGGGTCCAAATAGTCTCTATTCTTTTCCTCTATTGCCTTGTTTTTTTTCATCCAAGATGTAAGAAGGGGCTCTTGGCCTTATTTATTTATTTTTTTTAATGCTTTATTTATTTCTGAGAGAGAAAGAGACAGCGTGAGCAGGGGAGGGTCAGAGAGAGAGGGAGACACAGAATCTGAAACAGGCCCCAGGCTCTGAGCTAGCTGTCAGCACAGAGCCCAACATGGGGCTTGAACCCATGAACTGTGAGATCATGACCTGAGCCAAAGTCGGACGCTTAACTGACTGAGCCACCCAGGCATCCCCCCCACTTTTTTGTTTTCATTTTATGTGTATAATAAACAACACTTTAAGGCATTGTAGAGAGCTGGTGGGCTTAAAACATTTTCTCTTTTCATACTTATGTTTCCCCTTTCAGGGCTATAGTACATAGTCCCATCATGTCATAAAAATTATTTGACAAATAGAAGTGTGTGGGTGGGTGTACAGTGAAGAGCAGCATTGTGCCCCTTGTACGTTTGCGAAGCACAACCCCGCAAGACTAGTTGTTACGATGGCCAAGGACTTCTCCCTTGTATAGGACAGTTGAGTCCTCACTGTGTATCTTTCCTAGAGCATGTTGCTATTCCCCTGCCACCAGCAGCTCCAACACCACCATCCACCACAATCACCATCACTATCCACAAGTGGGCAAGGACAGGGTAAAGAGCTATGAGTTAGCTGGAAGAGATATTTTACTTAATATGTACAGCACTTATTGGCAGAGATCAGTATGCTGCAATAATATGTTACGTATTTCCTAATGAGGGTGCTTATAGTTAAGGGGAAGTTGTGGTCATTTAGGAGCCCTCCGAGTGCCCTCTTTCCCTCAAAGAGATCCCCCTCTACACTAAAAACCTCTTAAACTGATACTCAGAATAATTATCCCAGGGCCCTGTGCTTCATGCTTTAAAGGGCCCTTTGTAAATTCCCTTGGCATAACATTATTAGTATTTTTTTTTAAGTTTATTTATTTAAGTAATCTCCACACCCAGCATGGAGCTCGAGGTCACAACCCCAAGAGCAAGAGCCATTTGCTTTACTGACTGAGCCAGCCAGGTGCCCCTGTTAGTATTTATTAACTTTTAACATTTTTTAGATGTAAACTTGTTTTTGTATTTGAGTCTTTTTTGGAGAAGGGAAAGGCAGAAGTACTTAAATTCCAAGAAGGCATATTTTCAAGTTGTTTTTAGGGAAAAAGACTTTCTTCTGCCCTACTTTTGTCCTTTGGTAAAAAAGAATGGGGAATAAAATCATTCTTGGTAGAATAGGAATGTTACATGATGAGCTCTTAGTCTAATATAGAAATAGAATGATGAAATACCATTACATGTTCACTCCGATCAGCAATTGTTTTCAGTCCACATTGGAATTTGCATTAATTTTTCAAACTTCCGAAGGATGTATTATATTTTTACTGGTGGAAGACCTTGAACTGTTAAGGGCTCGGTTGCTGTAGGATGTTGAAGGCTTACTTGTTTATTTTGTGTTTTCCGTGTACTGTGTTTGATACTGCATATCAGACCAACTCTTGATTTTTCTTTTTATTCCCTTGAGTGAAAGATAGAGTATAAATTGCATATTACTTATATAGATTAAATAAGAAGGGTTGAGAGTTCTTCCTTTGATAAAAGGGTTACTTTCCCAACCATACCACTTTATGAGCCTGATCTCCTCTCCCCACTGCTCAGTTTAGTGGAAAAATTACATTTCTTCACAGCCAAATTAAACCTTTCTGTTGGCCAGTATTTATAGATCTTGGAATAAAGTATAGTTTTGGACACCATCTGATACAATATCTTGGTTCTATCTAGCTTCGTTGCATAAATAAAGATTTTTTTAATAAATTCATTCTTCTTAGTATAATTTTTTTCGATGATCTCTTGCTTTGTTTTGTGTTTTTTCCCACTCTTGACATCAGTCGTTAAAGCTGCATGAATATTTTCTTTCTGTGGGGACTTGTGAGTCTTTGTGGCAAGGTTGTAAAAATAGCTGGTTGGCCAAACTTGCTTTTACATTTAAGAGTTTTGGAAATGCATGTGGATGAAACTATGCTTCCTGGCAGGAATTAAATTCAACCTGGTAGAAAAATTACTGAAGGTTAGGATATTAGAAAGACATCTCTAGAGACAGCAAAAATAAAAGATTTTATTTCCTGTTTTTGTATAATTCTTTCTGCCTTTCAGGTGTAATATGGTTGACTCCTTTGTTGTGTTTTTCTAGTTTAAGTAGCAAGGCCATTTCCTTTGTTGAGGTGGTTTTCAGATTACTCAGTACTCTATATAGTTGGGGAAATGTTTTCTATATTTTCCCCTTATTTGAAAAGACTTGTTAAAAACTTGCTTATGACTGTATATCATTTCATATAAAAGACTATAAATAGGATAGGAAAGGATGACAGGATTATAAGAAAATTTTAGAAATTATGAAGCTCATTAGTGAAAGGCTTCCAGAAAGAAATAAACTGCAGAAAATGTGTGTAAAAAATGTTATTGTAATCCTGTACCTGTGATTGATTCTTGTTTCCATTTTGTCCATGGTAGACTATAAATTTTCTGGTCCTTGGTTTCCATGTGGCTGGCTTAAAGCTTTGAAAATGGTTGTATTTTATAGTGAGGAATAACTCATCTTTCTTATATTGGTAATTCATATGTCACACAATTCACAACTGTAAATAGAGTATACCATTGTAGAATTATTTCTGATTATTTAGTTTACAGAGAAAAAGGAATAGAAGAATGCTTTGGTGACCATACTAATGAATACTCTTTCATAATGTACCTTTTTTTGTCTATTTTTCTTTTTGAATGATGCAAAGAGCAGGTATATACAGTTTTTAAGGTTTTTAGCAGTGTATGTTCCCAAAGAGGCTTCCAGAAAGTATGAATCAATTGTACTCTCATGCTTTGCTGTCATTTAGTCTTCTCCTGTATTGTAGAAGTTTTATAGTTTTAGATTTAACATTTAAGTTATGACCCACTTTCAATTAATTTTTATATATAGTGCAAGGTATCCATACCTAAGTTCCTTTTTTTGTGGGGTTGCGGGGTGTGTGCATGTCTGGTTGCTCCAGCACCATTTGTGGGAACGGCTGTCCTTTTTCCATTTGCACTGCTTTGATGCCTTTGTCAAATCTGTTGGTCATGTATGTGCGGCTGTTTCTGCCTTTTCCATTCTGTTCCACTGATCTACTTGTTGCTCTTTTTGCCAATAACCTCCTTTTGATTACTGTAGTTTTTTAATACTTGAAATCAAGTAATGTTAGCCCTCCAACTTTGATTTCTCTTTTTCGGAGTTCTTCCAGCTATATCCTAGATCCTTTGCATTTCCATCTGAATTTTACTATCAGCTTGTCAACTTGTACAAAAAGCATGCTGGGATTTTGATTGGGAGTGTGCTAGACCCATTAATCAATTTGAGGGGAATTGATTATTTGACATTTTAACCATGTTGGGTCTTCTAATCCATGAACACAGTATGTCTCTCAGCCTTGATAATTTATTACTTTTTATTGTTGAGTAGCTGTCCATTGTATGGATGTGCCACCGTTTGTTTATTCACTCATCTGTGATGGACATTTCACTTGTTTCTGGATTTGGGCTACTACAGATGAAGTTGCTGTGAATATTTGTTTACAGGTTTTTACACAGACATACATTCTCTTGAATTGTACTAGAATGGCTTTATCCATGCGATAGGGGTATTTTTAGCTTTTTAAGACACCGTGAATTGTTTGCCAACGTGATTGTAACATTTTATATTCCCACAGGCGGTATAAGAGAGTTTTGGTTTCTTCACTCTGCCCGCAGTTGGTACGGGCAGTCTTGAATTTAGGCCTTATATTAGGTGTGTAGTAGACATGGTAAAGTTTACTATTTTGCGTCCTGGATATTTTCATATTCCTCTAAATCATGAGTTTTGCTCTTGGATGCACTCAAGTTACTTGGAAACCATTTGATCCTTTTGGTTGCTGTGTTTATGACTTTACATATCTTTGTTAAGTGAACATGGAGCAGTCAGAGCTCAATCTAGGGCCTAATTGTTCCATTACTTAGGCAAGACTTTTCTGTGTACACTAGGCACTCTACATTGTGAATTAAAAGTTTTTTCAGTGTAGCGGTTTGGGAACAAATCTGTTCATGGCCCTGTGTGATCAGTGGACACTGTTCCTTCTGATTCTTTCCCAGTGATTCTTTCCTTGGCTTCTGGTGGTTTCCCCATGTGCTTTGACTGGTATTTTAATCGAAGATCACCCCTTGCAGTCTCCAGGTCTTCTCTGTTCTCTGGTACTCTTTCACTCTCTAGTTGCTTTGATCTCCCTGATTGCTCAACTTTGTCTTCCTAACTCATGGACTCTGCTAGGCTCTGCCTCAGTTTCTTCTCCTTCCACTGTTGCCTGGAAGTTCTCTCAAGCAGTTTAGTAATGTTAGGGGCTCATCTCTTTTTGCATCCTGTCTCTCAAGAATTCTTCTTCTTCATCACCTGATGTCCAGTGGTCTAGCGTTAAGAAAACTGACGTTTCATGTATTTTGTCTGTTGTCTGCTATTTAAATTATTTATTAATTTTGAATTGTTTTGGTTGTTTCAGATAGGAAGGTAGGTCTGGTTCCTGTTAATTCATTTGCCTGGAAGCAGAAATCCTAGTTATTTAAAAAAAATTGTTTTAAGTCAAGATACAAAATACAATGGAATGGGTGAAGTGTGCAGGTCAGATGTGTACATTAAAAAATTTTCTACAGATGTGTACATTAAAAATTTTTTTTTAATTTCTTTTATTGATTTCTGAGAGAGAGAGACACACAGTGTGAGCAGGGGAGGGTCAGAGAGAGAGGGAGACACAGAATAGGAAGCAGGCTCCAGGCTCTGAGCCAGCTGTCAGCACAGAGCCCGACGCAGGGCTCGAACCCACGAACCATGAGATCATGACCTGAGCCAAAGTTGGACGCCCAACCGACTGAGCCGCCCAGGTGCCCCGAGAGCTGAGTACCCAGGCGCCCCACGATTTCACCATTTGTGAGTTGGCACACTACATTGGCCTTTTTGCTGTCAGGGTAGAGCCGGCTTCGGATCCTCTGTCTTCCTCTTTCTCTGCCTCTCCCCGGTTTGTGCATGCTCTCTCTTTCTCTCTCTCAAAAATAAGTAACACATTAAAAAAAAAAAAAAAAAGACCTCCATATTACATTACATTACATTATTACATACTCAGCTCAAGCTAGAGAATCTTTAATTAGATTAAATTAGATTAATTAATTAATTAATTAGATTCCTTGTGCCCGTTCCTGGTCCCTACTGCCCTCTTCCTCCCACAGGTAATCACTGTTGTGATGTCTACCCACCATCTGTTCTTAGTTTTGCCAAGTTCTTCGCCTTCATCTAGATGGAGTACCTACAGTATTTGCCCTTTTGTGCCTGACTTTTTCCCTCAGCACCCTGCCTGTAGGATCTGTCTGTGTTCTTGCTTGTTATCACTTGTTCTTTTCTCTGGCCCAGGGGTATTCCTTCTTCTTTTGATAAACATCTGAGTGGTTTCCAGTTTGGGGCTCGTATGAGAAAGCTGCTAGGAACGAACCTCTTGTACAAGTCCTTTGGTGTACTTAAACTCTATTACTCTTGGGTAAATGACTAGGAATGGAATTGTTGGTTTATGGGGTGGGCATAAATTTACTTCAGTAGATACTACCAAAAAATTTCCCAAAGTGGCCCAGCCAACTTTTACTTTGTTTGTTAATGTATTGTAATTCCAGTTGATTTATGTTCTTCATGAGATTTCGTATTTTTAGTCTTTAAAATTTTCACCATTATGGGACTGTAAGTTTCCTTTTTTAGGCCAAAGGGTCATACTCAGGTTGAATAAAATGAGGGCTAGAGTGACCAGCTGTCCTAAAGGGTTCTCTGAACAGAGGACTTTGTTTTAAAACCAGGACAGTTCTAGTTGTCCTAAATGAGGCTCTCCACTGATTTAGTCAGCAGGATGTGAAGGTGGTAGATGCAGGAAATTCCCATGGTCTAGCCAGCCTCAAGTACAGATAAGGCCTGGGCCAGCCTTGTACGATCATGTGTTCTCTAATTTAAAAAGATGGGGACCCTCCACCCCAATCCCCTTTTTCCTTCAGTTTTCACTTAAGCTATGTTTCTTCACAGAAGGCTCTGCTGGCCCCTCAGGCTACAGTAGTTTCGTCTGTCATACTTCCGGAGCACCTTACAGAAGTTTATAATACTTAACCACACTTGAAATAATATATTCTCCTCTGTGATCCTAGGTCAACTATAATCTATCAGGGAAGGACTTTTTATTTTTTTTTTTAAATATGTTTATTTATTTTGAGAAAGAGAGAAGAGAGTACTGGTGGGGGATGGTCAGAGGGAGAAGGAGTTAAGAGAATCCCAAGCAGGCTCCTCACTTTAAGCTAAGAGCGCAGTGTGGACCTTGAACTCTGGAGCCACGAGATCATGATCTGAGCCAAAATTAAGAGTTGGACACTCAACCAACTGAGCCACCCAGACGCCCCATATCGGGGCACGACTTTTATGTCTTCCTCACAGATATCTCTGCACACATTGGTAGGCACATCAATAAAATTTTTTCTTTCTTTCTTTCTTTCTTTCTTTCTTTCTTTCTTTCTTTCTTTCTCTCTCTCTCTCTCCCCCCCTCTCCCCTCCCCCTCCCTCTCCCTCTCTCCCTCCCTCCCTCCCTTCCTTCCTTCCTTCCTTCCTTTTCTTTTGCCAGGAAAAGGGTGGGGTTGGGATGGGAATAGGTCAAACATATGGCAGGACTGTTCATTAGGAGATTTTTCAGCCATGAATGTTTAGTTTTGATTCCACTGGTGGTTGAAAGCTATTGGGAGCTTTGTGTTTTGTTTTTTTGTTCTTTTAATCAAAGCAGAAGAAAGGTGAGTTGTGTTCTAGGAAGATGATGGCTTCTGTGTCCATAATGATTTGGAGAGGATGGTGGTCTGGTGGTGCTGGAAAATTTCGTTACTTCTAATCCTTTTGTTCTGTTACTTAAATTTAAAAATTGATAGCAAGTAGGAAAATGCATGGTGGCATGTTAAGGCTGTATAAGATTCCAGATGGACTTTGAATATATTAAAAGATTGGGCAGCCTTTGCCAGATGCAGTGTTCTTTGAATAAATAAATGTAAAGCAGAAATAGCTTAGATTTCTGATGGGATCCTAACTTGCTGTAGAGCAACTTATGAGTCATTATATCATACAATGTGAAGATAAAATTTGTAGCAGGTTTCTTAAACCAAATAAAGTAAAAAACCTCTTGCTTCAGGCAGTTTTTATTTTTCTTTTCAGGTTAGATTTCAGTTAATAATTCTTGTGCAGAGGTCAGTCATTCCTGAATACCTTTCAGGGAGTTCTGGAGGACAGAACGATTTTTATAGTAATACTAAGTTGTCATTTAATTGTCCCACTAATTGTCTCATGAGTATATAGCTGAGTTTCTCCACGGACTGTATGACACACAATGGCATCACCACTCATAATAATGTAGACTGTGTGCTTGTTATTTCTTGTGTTTTAAAAATTTCTTCATTTGAGGGGTGCCTAGGTAGTGCAACTGATTAAGCATCTAACTTCGGCTCAGGTCATGAGTTTGTGAGTTTCAGCCCCACATCGGGCTCGCTGCACTCACTGTAGAGCCTGCTTTGGACCCACTGTGTTCCCCACTCTCTGCACCTCCCCTACTCTTACAGAGGCATTCTCTCTCTCTCTTTCTCTCTCAGAAAAAGATTTTTTTCTTCATTTTAATTTCTACTACAGTATTGGTAGATATAATGCATATAAACAAAAGCTCTTTGAAGTCTTAGATAGGATTTAAGAGTATGAGTAGTTCTGAGACTACAAAGCTTAAAAACAGTAGAGATTATGTAAAAATAAAATCTTTTAATAAAGTGAAAACAGATTTTTAATTTTTTAGTTTAGTATGATTTGCCTTCTTAACTAGGAACCATTATTATGTTGATTTATTTTTTTAAAGTTTATGTTTTTGAGAGAGCGAGAACAAGTGGGGAAGGGGCAAAGAGAGATGGGGACGGAGGATCCAGAGCAGGCTCCGTGGCCATGAACCATGATTATGATCTGAGCTGAGGTTGAATGACCAACCAACTGAGCCTCCCAGGCACCCCAAGAACCTTACTGTAGAATATAGGAATTGTTTTCCAGATGTCAAAGATCATATTAAAACATATGAAAATTCATTTAAGAAATAGTAATAGCAAGGGTACCTGGGTGACTCAGTTGTTTGAGCATCTATATTCGGCTCAGGTCATGATCTTACAGTTCATGAGTTCAAGCCCCATGTTGGGCTCTGTGTTGACAGTTCAGAGCCTGGAGCCTGCTTTGGATTCTGTGTCTCCCTCTCTGTCTGTCCCTACCTCTGTCTCTCTCTCTCAAAAATAAGTAAACATTAAAAAAAAAAAAAAAAAGTAATAGCAGAGTGCCTGGGTGGCTCACTGGTCAAGCATCCAGCTCTTGACTTCAGCTCAAGTTGTGATCTCACAGTCATGAGATCAAGCCCTGTGACAGGTTTCACACTGGGTCTGGAGCCCACTTAAGATTCTCTCCTTCTCCATCTCCCTCTGCCTCTATCTCTTTAAAAAATAAAAAAAAACAAACAAAAAATAACAAAAGCAAAAAATACATATAGTAATAGCAGTTTTTTAAAACCTAAGTCTGTGTTAGACATTGTGCTAAGCAATTTCTATGCATTATCTCAGTCCTCACAGTAACCTTATGAGGGAGCAGAAATTATGTACACATTTTACAGATAAAGAAACTGAGGATTACAAAGAGTGATTTGCCTAAGGTCACATAACTGGGAACATGTGTTACTAGGCTTTGAATTCAGGTGTGACTCTGAAGCCAGATCTCCATCCCCCTGTTAGATCCTGAAAGAATTGTGAAAAGTGGAGCCCCTTGAACAGTAACTTTTTTATAGTTACTCTCCTATTGTTTATGTCTTAACTTTGTGCATCTATCCTTGCAGCCACTGACTTGAGTGTTACCTGAGAATTCTTACCTGGTCTCTGGTGAACACTTCTTGAATCCCCACAAGTAAAAGAGCATGGATACAAAGATAAATGGCCCATCTTTGCTCTCAAGGCACTCTAAATCAGATGACTGTAGTGCAAGGCATTCTGTGACAAGTATCCGAGCTTATGTGGGTGCTGCTTTGTGGCATAGAGCAAGGGATTCTGCCGCATGGAGACTGGCGAAAGTCTGAATAGATCAAGTGCCGTAATCTCAGAGGCTTCTTCCAGCTTTACATTTGATCTTTTTACTTCTGCTAACTTTTCATCCGCCCCATTATTCTCCCTTATTTATATCATGCATTTCTTTTTTTTTTTTTTAGGTTTATTTCTTTTGAGAGAGAAAGAGAGAGAGCAAGTGGGAGAGGGGCAGAGAGAGAGGGAGAGAGGATCTCAAGTAAGCGCTACACTGTCAGCACAGAGTCCGACAGACTGTGAGAACATTGACCTGAGCTGAAATCAAGAGTCAGACACCTAACCAACTGAGCTACCCAGGGACCCCTAATGCATTAAAACACAAAAAATTTTTAAATGTTTTTTTTTTTAATTTTTTAATGTTTTTAAATNCGGGGGCAGGACGCAGAATCCAAAGCAGGGTCCAGGCTCTGAGCTGTCAGCACAGAGTCCGACATGGGGCTCGAACTCAGGAACTGCGAGATCATGACCTAAGCCGAAGTCAGACGCTCAACTGACTGAGCATTTCTTTATAAAAGCATTCAATTCTTAGTTCCTGCCTGATTTTGATCTCCCAAGCCATCCTACTTTTCTGTTTTGCCCTCTTCCTGTTTTTATTTTAAAGTCGGACGCTTAACCGACTAAGCCACCCAGGTGCCCCATGCCCTCTTCCTTTTTTAATTTTCAAAACCAAAATTTACTTGTACATTTAATATTTTTATATATGTATATTTATTTGCATCTATTTCAGAAATTGGTTAATGCCAGAATGCCAGTTGAAATTTATATTTTTGCAAGGTGATCGAAAGAGATGAAGAAAACAAAGTTACAGGTTAAAGAAATGATTGTCAGCGTGCCTGCGTGTCTCAGTTGGTTAAGTGTGAGATTTCGGCTCAGGTCATGATCTCTTGGTTTGTGAGTTTGAGCCCTGCGTTGGGCTCTGTGCTGACCTCTCAGAGTCCGAAGTGTGCTTCGGATTCTGCATCTCCCTCTATCTCTCTGCTCCTCCCCTTCTCGCACTCTCTCTTTCAAAAATAAACAAACATTAAAATAAAAAGAAATGATTATCAACTGTGGTCATTGTTGCCATGAAGAAAAAAAAAGATAGAACTTATCCTGTATTAGAGTTTTGGTTCAGGGAACAGGACCCTTCTGTTGGGTCCTATTCACTTTTTAATTTGAAGTATTTTTAGGAAGCAGAATAGAGTTAATAATGTAGTATTAATTATGAATCTACCAGCCAGCATTGTCTTCTCTTAATATTTTCACATTTTTGCTTCAGATTCTTAAAGTGTCATGTGTATCCCTCCCTAACCCCATACACTTCCTAGTTTCTCCGTAGGTGAATTGATATCTTAACTTCGTATGTTTTTTCCATTCATGTTTTCATATTTTTTATATACGTGTGTGTATTTTTATAGAGCACTGTTTTTACATTAAAAAAAGTAAATGTTCTCGTACATATGTATCCTTCTACAGATTGCTTTTTTGCTCAACATCAACTTTTGGAGATCCATGCATGTTGGTACTTGGATTCACTCATGCATTTTTATCTACTGAATAGAATTTCATTTCATGACTGTACTGAAATTTATCTATTCTTTTGGCCTTTTGCATTGTGTGTCTGTATTTCTTTTTACGGTCCAGAGGTGTCTGTCTGTCTGTCTCTCTCTCTCTTAATAACTATCATGCCATGAATTCCTGGGGAATGGGCTCCCATAGCTCAGGCTCCTTTCCACAGGTTCTTACAAAGTGCACTTCTCTGGGTGGGGCAGGCCGGCGCTTCAGATGAACCCAAGTACCTTTCTCTTTGACGTCCTTCTTCTGACCATTTTCCTTCATGCAGTTCAGGAAGCTATCTCTGCTCCTAGAGTGCTTATTACTGTGCTTAATATGTACATTAATTCACATGGCAAGAATCTTGCCCTAAACTTGCTGCTTTACAACCTTGCCAACAGCATGCCGGGGCAACACTGTAGACTCCTCAGTGTTGCCATGATAATGTTTGTGGGGCACTCTTTTTTTGAACAGTGTGCCTTCCCTTGATGTCTGCTATCACCTTTCTTGTGGATGGGCATGAATGTGGCCGAAGGAATAGCTCTGTGTTTTCTAAAAGCCTAGGTAACATATAGCAGGTGCTGCTCCTCTTTCCCTTTGTGTTGGTCATTCTGATGCATAACTGGGAGATGGTGGCTCCACTGACCTTTTGCATTTTATTTGACTTTTTTCTCAAGTTTAGCTTTTTATTTCTTTTTGATACAGTTCACATACCCTGTAATTCATCTTTTTAAAAAATGTATACAATTTGGGGGGCGCGTGGGTGGCTCAGTTGCTTAAGCATCCGACTTCAGCTTATGTCATGATCTCACGGTTCTTGGGTTCAAGCCTCATGTCGGGCTCTGTGCTGACAACTCAGAGCCTGGAGCCTGCTTCAGATTCTGTATCTCCCTCTCTCTCTGACCCTCCCCTGCGTACGCTGTCTCTCTCTCTCTCTGTCAGAAAAAAAAAAAACAAAACATTAAAAAAATAAAACAAAAAAATGTATACAATTTGGTAGCTTTTAGTATAGTTACAAATTTGTGCAACCATAACCATTATTTAATTCCAGGACATTTGTATCACTCCGTAAAGAAACTCATACCTGTTATCACTCACTCCCTCATTTCCCCTCCACCCATTCTCTAGCAACTACTTATTTACTTCCTGTCTCTGTGGATTTGCTTATTGTGGACTTTTCATATAAATAGAATCATATAAGTATATGGCCCTTTGTGTCTTTCACTTTCATAATGTTTCACTTAGTATAATGTCTCAAAGTTCATCTATGTTGTAGAATAAATCATCAGCACTTCATTCCTTTTTATGGCTGAATAATACTTGGTTTATGGTAACTTATGTTTAGCAATCTGAGGAACTGCCAACCTGTTTGAACAATACAGCTGCACCATTTTACATACCACCAATAATGTACAAAGATTCCAATTTTCCACATTCTTGCCAGTGCTTGTTACATATTTTTTTATTGTAGTCATCCTAGTTGATTTGAAATATCTCAGTATATTTTGATTTGCATTTCCCTAGTGACTAATGATGTTGAACATCTTTTCCTTTACTTATGGGCCATTTACATATCTCTTGGAGAAATGTCTATTGAAATACTCTGCCCATTATTTAATTGAGTTTTGTTTTAAGTGTTGAGTTTTAAGAATTCTTTATACATTCTGGATTCTAGCCTCTTATCAGGTACATGATTTTCAAATATTTCCTTCCATTCTGTGGTGTAGATTGTCTCTTCTTTTTTTTAAGTAAGCTTTGTGTCCAACATTTGGCTTGAACTCAACTCCAAGATGAAGAGTCACATGTTCTACCAAATGAGCCAGACAGGCGCCCCATCTCTAGTTTCTTGATAGTGTCATTTTAAGTATAGAAATTTTACTACACCAATTCATATATATATTTTTGTTTGCTTATACTTTAGGGTGCCATACTAAAGAAACCATTACCTCTTCTAAAGTCATAAAGATCTATAGCTGTATTTTATCAGAGAGTGTTATAGTTTTAGCTCTTAAATTTAGGACTTTGATTTATTTTGCATTCATTTTTTTAAATACAGTGTGAGAGTAAAACTTCATTCTTCATTCTTCATATCCAGTTTGATATTTGTAGAAAGAAATTTGTATCATTTGTAGAAAAAAATCATTTTCCCCAACAAATTGTCTTTTGAAAAAAATGATTATTTATTTTGAGAGAGAGGAAGGAGGAGGGGGAAAAGAGAGAGAAAGAGAGAGAGAGAGAAAGAGAATGAATCCCAAACAGGCTCCACACTCTCAGAGCAGAGCCAACGTGGGGCTAAATCTCAGGAATTGCGAGATCATGACCCTGAGCTGAAATCAGACCCTTAACTGACTAAGCCACACCAGTGCCCCTGAAATGATTGTCTTGATACTTTTGTCCAAAATCAATTAACCATAAATGTATGGGCTTATTTCTAGACTCTGTTCCTCTGATGTGTATGTCTGTCCTTATGCTAATACCATACGGTCTTGCTGTAGCTTTGAAATCTGGACGTGTGTGTGTGCTTTTAAATTCTTTTTTTAAATTAATTTGGTTATTATGGGTCACTTATGTGCACATGAATTTTAGGGTTAGTTCAATTTTTGTGAAAAGACAGTTGGAATTTTGGTAGAGGTTGCATTGAATCTATAGATTATTTACGGAGAATTTCCATTTAACCATACAAAGTCATTCAGTTTGTGAATGTAGTCTTTTCATTTATTGTTTGATTTCTTTCAACAGTGTTTTGTAGTTTTTAGGATACAAGTTTCGTCTTTTGTTAAATACTCTTCTAAGTATTTTTTTTTTCCTATTGTGCCATTGTAAATGAACTTGTTTTCTTGATTTCAGTTTTGGATTTTTCATTGCTAATGATGAAAATATAACTGATTTTTCTTTACTGATTCTTTGTCTCTAAACTGCCAAACTGTTTTTCTTCCCTCAGTTAGTTTCCTGAAATCTCAATTGTCAGAAAAATCCTTCTAATTTTATTCAACTTGCTTATTCCTTTTTTCAGATTTCTTTTCCTTACTAGGCAAACTTGAGTTACATCAATACTGAGCTATTTTCAGTCCCAATAATATGTCTCCAAACATTTGGGTACTTGTTAAATGAATCTCCAGACAAATTTTTAACCACCTGCTTTTCTGTACGGTCTGTACCAGCTAACATCTTATCATTGTGGGCTGATATTCCATTAAAATAGAGACCTAAGGAAGATTGGGAGAAGCCTGTGGAGGACTCTCCTTCTGTCTACTTTCCCTTCATTCCTCCCAATTAACTGGTAGGAATTAGAATGCTAAACTATTCTGAAGAACACCGTTTCAAGTCCAGAAGTACCTAGAATCAAGTAAAGCTACTCCTTCCCTCTCTTCTGTCCCTTGTTCAGATACCTAAATTCATCAGTGGTATCTGGTCTTGTACGTATCACATGCCCATTTTCTAAAGCTTTGTCCAAGTTCCTGATAGTAACCTACTGCTGAGAAGACTGATCTCAGTCTGGTGGATGTTCTGGTGCTCTGGACTATTTGGCTAGTTTGACTTGCTTTCTGACCCCCACTTCTTGGACACTGTGTGTACTCACTTTGTCCCATCCCCTCTCAGCCCGCATGTGTAGTTAGCCTTGCTGAGATTTTTGGCTGTGGCTTCTTTCTCATCCTGCAGTCTAAAACTTTGAAATTCGTAAGAGCCTTAGTGGGTTGTGCATTATGTGGCCCATACTACTAAAACAGAAGATATTAGTATTTTTTTCAGTTTATTTATTTATTTTGAGAGAGAGAGAGAGAGAGAATCCCAAGCAGGGTCTGTGATATTCGCATGGAGCCCGACACAGCATTCACGAACCATGAGATCATGACCTGAGCCAAAATCAAGAGTTGGATGCCTAACCGATTAAGTCACCCAGGCGTCCCAGAAGATACTAGTATTAAGAGTAGAGAGTTTATACAATCCCATTGCACAGATTCCTTCTCTGTTGTTTCTCTCCGCTCTATGCTTCTCGTCAGGGTCTTATCGCTAGTAAACTGTACAGAAAGTTTTCCAACTATAAAGAAAGTATAGAAAATAATTTGGTATCAGTCTCTCTTATACTTTAATAACTGCTAGAAGGGAGCAAATTTGATGTTCCATCAAACTTGGTAAAATGGTTTTTAAAAATTATGAATATATTACCATGTACCCAATTTCTGATGATAAGATCTTTTAAACTTTTTCATTGTCTAAATCCCAGTTTTGCCATTGTGACTCTTTAATATTTTTAGGATGTTAATAGCATGAGAATCATTCCTATTTAGAAGCCAATGTAAATTTATAAAAACATGTAAATGAAATTTAACTAGTACATTTTGAAGGTGACTTTTAGGTACTGTTGTGGTGATTTCTCTTTTCATTGTGGCTGCACATAAGAGATTCCAGTCCTTTTCATGCTGCACTAGGAGGTTGTATAAAAGAATAAGATTTGCTGCTGTTATTGGTAGAGTTTGTTGTGGTTTTATCTGTACAGGGTATGCATTAGAATTCAGTTAGCTTGCGTTTTACAGAACAACAATTTATCAAATCCTAATTAAGTAAAGAGTATAATTTTATATGTGATATTTGCTGGTGCTGATAGTGCTAATGCAGCAATAACTTCATTGATTTCCACTGGTGAAATATCTATGCAAGTAAATGGCTCTTTTAGGGCTGTGTTTCTCTTTGAGTAGTTCATTAAAAAGAATATTCAAAGAATTTAAAATCATTTTAGTCTTTTTTTTGAGCTAGGTGAGTCTTTTCTAAATCTGTTTTTCAGGTTCATTTTCAATTACAGAGTTTCAAAAATTTGAAAGTATTGTAGAAAAGATCTGGTGCTTATTAGCCTTTTCATTATCCTCATGCAGTTGAAAAGCTCTGCTATAGCTAGAGAATTATATGTGATAAAATCTCTTGTGGTTCTGGGTCTACAAATAGGAATTTAGAAGAATAGGGAGGAATATAACATATGTGTATATATTTCTGTGTGTCCCTGGGGGGTGTGGTGCCCATCAGTGTCCCAAAATTAAGATCTTAGAGTCCTAAACTTAAGCTCTTCTAAGTGAAGAGCAACCCTCCCCACCCCCACCCCTTTCCATTAGTATCATTGTCTGAGTCCTCAGTGCCCCTGATGTTCCCACAGTCTGGTCCAGGTAAGACTGCAGAGGATCTGTGAGCCCTAAGAGATATATTAGGAAATTTTTATATCTAAAATTATTTGGAATTATATCTGTAAATGACACTTGGTCATTTTTTTTCTTTAAAAATATTTCATTTTTAATATTTATTTTTGAGAGAGAGAGAGCGTGAGCAGGAGAGGGGCAGCAGAGGAGGGGCAGGGAGAGAGAGGGAGGGAGACACAGAATCTGAAGCAGGCCCCAGGCTCCAAACTGTCAGCATAAAGTGTAGATAGAGCCTGACGTGAGGCTTGAGCTAAGCTCAAAAAATGTGAGATTATGACCTGAGCTGAAGTCAGATGCCTAACAGACTGAGTCACTCAGGTACCCCTTTAAAAAGATTATTAAAGGCGGCTTTTAAATTTTTAGTATAATTTTTTAAATGTTTTAATGTTTATTTTTGAGAGACCGAGAAAAACTGAGTCCAACCAGGGGAGGGGCAGAGAGAGAGGGAGACACAGAATCTGAAGCAGGCTTCAGGCTCTGAGCTGTCAGCGCAGAGCCCAATGTGGGGCTCAAACTCACAAACTGTAAGATCATGACCTGAGCCAAAGTTGGAAGCCCAACCGACTGAGATGCCCAGATGCCCTTATTATTATTTTTTGAATGTTTATTTACTTTTGAGAGATAGAATACGAGTTGGGGAAGGACAGAGAGCAGAAGAAGCAGGCTCCAGGCTCTGAGCCATCCTCACAGAGCCCAAGGTGGGGCTCGAATTCACAAGGCATGAGATTGTGACCTGAGTTGAAGTTGGAGCTTAACTGAATGAGACACCCAGGCACCCCTAAATGCAGTTTTTTTTCAAACTTACATAATACTTTGCTGTTTCCTGTCCCTTGCTTCTGACGCTGCTTCTCAATAACTTTTGCTCACTGCTTGTTTCCAATACCTCAAATAGTGCCTTTTTGGGCGTTTAATAAATCTTGGTTGAACGAAAGAGATTGTTCTTACTCTGTTTCCAGACTTGATAAATAATTTATACTTTACAATACAATCCTGGGGCGCCTGAGTGGCTCAGTCAGTTGAGTGTCCGACTCTTGATTTTAGCTCAGGACATGATCCCAGGGCTGAGCCCCATGTTGGGCTCCACGATAAATTTGGAACCTGCTAGGGATTTTCTCCTAACTCCCCGCCCCCTCCCCTCTCCCCTGCTCCTGTATGCACTTTGTCTTTCTCAAATTAAAAACAAAGCAGAACAAAACAAAACAAGAAACCAAGTACAATTCTAGGGTGACTGCCATTTTCCCTCTTGGATAGCAGCTTAGAGTTCCATTCTGATTCTAGTTTCTTTGCATGTGACCTATGTTTCTTTTCTGTAAATGTTCGTGATCTCATGTTAGCACTTAAAAAAATTAAGTGTAGGGGCACCTGGGTGGCTCAGATGGTCAATCGTCTGATATTGGCTCAGGTCATGATCTCATGGTTCATGGGTTTGAGCCCCTCATCGGTGCCTGTGCTGACAGCTCAGAGCCTGGAGCCTGTTTTGGATTCTGCATCTCCCTCATTCTGCCCCTCCCTGCTTGTACTCTGTTTCTCTCAAAAATAAACAAACATTTAAGAATTTTTTTTTTTAAATTAAGTGCGCTAGAAATTCAGTCTGGACACTCCTCTTTCACAAAAAGGGGAAATGTTCTTGAATCATTTTTTTGAGAAGTTTTCCCCCACGCCCTCTCGCTACCAAAAGAGACAAGGAAATATGTTTCCCTGTTGTTTCTGTCTGGAAATTTTATTCCTGGGATGTTGGACTTTATGAAGTATCTTTTAGTTTTTAAAAATCTTTTGGTTTTTGCTTTTTTGTCTCTTTGTCTTAGTGTTGAAATTTCTGAGAGATTACCTTAATAGTACTTTACAATCCTATTAGCTTTTTGTTTGTGTTACCAAAGTTTAAAAGTGTTATCTTCTCTCTTTTTTACTGATTATGCTGGGATTTAGTTATAGTGTTGTCAGTGGACTTTCAACCTTTCTTCCTGGCTTTGTCTCTCGCCCACTCCTCTTTCTCTCCCTGCACTTTATGGTATCTTTGAGGGCTAAGACACCTCAAGCTTTGTGCTTGCCTTCTCTTTGCACCTGTCTATACAAATATAGATTGTCACTTCCTTTCTTTGGCTAAGTGTGTACTTTCTGGGTTTGTGTGCATGTGTGTGTGTGTGTGTTTGTTTGCATTTGCTTTCCCATCTTCTAAAACTTTTTTTTGGCCGAAAGGTTTTGTTCCAGTATTGCTCCCGTTTTTACTCTCATTGAAATGTTTGTACATTTTAATTGCTGTTTGGTGTGATTTTTATGGGGGAAGAGGAGGTATATGCATATGTTCCATCTCCCATTTTGTTTATTTTTATCTTATNTGAAGCAGGCTCCAGGCTCTGAGTTGTCAGCACAGAGCCAGACATGGAGCTTGAACTCACGAGCCACGAGATCATGACCTAAGCCAAAGTTGGACATTTAACTGACTGAAGCACCCAGGTGCCCCCATCTGCCATTTTAAAATTAGAGTTCTTCCTCTTTGTTTGTGGCATGATTAATGTCATTTTATGGTTGTAACTCAGATAACAAGTTAAATCTGTTAAGTTTAAAATAAAAAATAATAAAATCTGTTGGTTTGAAGAAAATACTGAATGAAAGGGTGACCTCTCTTAATATCCAGATAGATAAAATGTGCTTTGTAATAACACATTGTTTGAATTTTATTTGTGTAGAAGAAATTGAGGAAGAATCTGAAACAACAATTGAGGCGGACTTGACTGACAAACAGAAACATCAGTTGAAACACCGGGAGCTCTTTTTGTCCCGCCAGTATGAATCTCTGCCTGCAACACATATCAGGTAAGAACTTCTTAGAAGTTGATGTGAAGTATTCAGTAATGTTGTGACAATTAGAAGAAATACACAACAGCCTACTTTGAGGCATTTCCAAACTCTCTCATGATCTTGCTCAAATTAGTTTACTATAGGCCTGATACTGGAATTTTATCTTGAAAATTTATAGTGTTATTACCCTATTAAAGCCCTACGAGTGTTTTGAAGTAAAGTAACCATTGTAGCTTTATTTTAATCCAGACTTTCCTAATTGATTTGAATACCTGTTAGCATTCTGTAGAGCAATATCCAGCAAACACTATTTTAGGAAATTCTGGTCTTCTCCAGATTTCTAGAACATTAAGGAGTCAGTCATTAGAGTCCCAGAACTGAAACACAAGATTTGGTTCCCAGGCAGGTGACTCTTGGCTTTGTAGACTGTATTTTCTGTTGAGGAACTCTGGAATGGGAAACTTTCTATGTTTTATTACTTACTTGCATCTGCTCTATGCTTTGATGGTAAGCAAAAGTGAAAACATTCTGTCCCTGGTTTGTAGTTTTAGGGGCTGTAAATGAGTGGTGAGATCTTCTAGGATATGCTGGAAGTGGTAAAATTCAAGCATAAATATCTTGGATGTCCAACAAAATGTTTGAACTCAGAAGATGGACAATTACTGGCCCTCAGGGTCAGGTAAACTTGGCATTTAGTCAACCTTGGAGAGAGTGGGTCGTGTTTGATGCAGAGGGAACAAATTCATGTGGCTGTGGGGTGGCACGTGGGGGAGATGCAGGGTTTTGTCCCCTTCACGTTAAGGAAAGTTCTTCAACTTTTGTTTGCAATCTTTGTTTCTTTAATTCAGCTCTCTCCTAGTCATGATTGTCTTAACAACCGTTTATATAAGGAAATACATGGTATTAACTCTTTATTTTGAAAATTGGCCCCTCTTCTTTAGCCCCCAGTGTGGGTATTGCATCTGTCTTTTTTATTTTTTTTTTTATTTTTTTTTTTAAATGTTTTATTTATTTCTAAGAGAGAGAGAGAGAGAGACAGCGTGAGCAGGGGAGGGTCAGAGAGAGAGGGAGTCACAGACTGAAACAGGCTCCAGGCTCTGAGCTGGCAGTCAGCACAGAGCCCGACGCGGGGCTCGAACCCACGAACCGCGAGATCATGACCTAAGCGAAAGTCGGACGCTTAACCGACTAAGCCACCCAGGCGCCCCTGCATCTGTCTTTTTTAGATTAAGACAGATTTGGAGTCTTACTTAAGCTGTGATTTGGTGCTTGTATTACACACACACACACCACATACCCAGCTCCCAGGACTTTTGTGCATATTTCTCTTTTCAGAAACGGACACAGATTTTCTAAAGTAGAAAATGTATGGCAAAGATACTGGAATTCCAAGTGCTTGAAATCTTTTCAGAAATAAATTGATCTTAGCAGTTAGCATCACAGCATTGCTTTATTAGTTTTTTTAGGGGACACTGTGTTTAGATAGGCCAGAGTGAGTGTATTCTGTGTGACTAGGTCCTGTGCTGGAAAAAATAATCTGGCCAGGTAATATAGAAACAGTGATTTTACCTACCAGTGGGGGTATTTTAAGAAGTAGGAAAGTAAGCTAATTTTTGTACAAACAGATGGAACATGAAAACATATTTCATAATTTTCTTAAAGACATATATAACTAATAATGTCGGAGAGCCATATGCATTTATTACTTAATTGGAAGAAGCTAGATTCTACGGATTCATTTTAAGCTCAAGAAGTAATGTGGCTAGTCATAAGAATCCTGCCAGAATGAGAATCTGACAAATGGTTTTAAAAATGTACCCAAAACACAAAAGTACATTTTTAATTTACCATCCTGATAACTTAGAATCTGTTTATAAGTAATGTTTCCTTTAACAGATTGCTTGGAATGGAAAAACTAGTAATGTGTTTTTCGTCATCCATAGAACTAAGAAAGTATTTTGAAATATAATTGTCAAGATACCCTTTTGTTGAACATAGAAATTATGTGTAGAATACATGATCATTCATTCAGTCACTATTGAACGTTATTTCCTGAGTATATTCTAGATTAAGGCCCTTACTAAGTGCTTGATAAATAAAATGAGGTCCCCATCTTAGAAATTCAAGGGGTTTACTGGGTGAATTTACTGGTAATTTTTTTTTGAATTATTAAATAGATGAGGCTTTTGCTTTTTATTGTATCCAAGTTGAGAGGGAGTAGTTCAGAGCCGCATTTTCTCATCTGTAGCTATTGTTTTCTAACAGCTGAAATGTTAGGGGTTAGGAATAGTCTCTGGCCAAAGCAGGGAGCCATGCTGACCAGCCCAGAGGCTGATTTGTGGAATAAGTACACACTGGAGTGATCTTCACATTTTGCTCATGTTGAAGTTATGCCCTATCTATTTCTGCTATAACAGGAGAAAATTACTGAAGCCCCATTGTTCTTTGGCAGCAAAGAGGGGTAATTTGGTGAATACTGGCTTTTTATTCTCCAGGGACATTATCAAGTGCCCAGAATTTCCTCAGTGCCATATGGAATGTAGGAGCAAACATTCTTGAGATCCTTTGTAGTTTGAGAGCGACAACACTCACTGGATAGTATATGCTTTCAAAGTGATTTGGAGACTACTCTTTGTTCCTTCTGATTCTGCTGGCAGAGAGAACGTAAACCAGGACCGGGACAATTCTGGATAGTTAGTGATTCACCTTGTGTTTGCGAGCTAGATAGGACTTGAACAATAAAAATATCTTTGGAACATTTCTTTGGGGGTGGGTGGTGGTGGTAAGGAGAGAGGCAGCATGTTTCATGCACGGTGCCTTAAGTCATCAGTAATAGCTTATATGCTACAAACACTCTAAAGCGCCATAAAATTGTTACGCAGCTGCAAGACCTGTTATGGATACATAATATTGTATTCAGTCTCACAGATAGGCCATATTGATTGAACTTGGCTTTCAAAAATTCTTCCATTCAACTTTTGTGACAGATATTATTCCAGTTGTTTTACATGTATTTAATTTAATCTCCACAATCACTTTATAACATAGGTTCTGTTATTATCCCCATTTTACAGATGAGACTGAAACACAAAAAGATAAAGTAGCTTGTCACTTTCACAGCTCTTACATGGCAGATTGAGAAATTGAACCAGACCACCTGGCTGCAGATAGACAGACAGCATTATGATATATACGTGACTGTAAGTGTTAAAAAAACATCAGAGATAAAAAGAAAGCTATTGAGTTACTTGTTGGATAGGCAGGCTCTTTGATATTTTATTTTTTCACATAATTTTTCTATGATATGTTCAAGTCAAATGGACAGAACTGAATTAAAAGCTAAGTTAATCATATAGACTGTACTGTTATATACTAACAGATGATGCTGTAATGCTAGATACATAGTGAGAAGTAGGAACTGCCTGCTTGATTGGGTGTCTCAGCTTATGGATGTGTCTTATATATGGTCCACTGTCCATTTTTCCACATCCTGAACACAAAGAGCTTGGCTTTTTATAAGCTGTTAATTACAGCCTTATACGTGTAATGATTAATGCCTACTCCAGGCCTCTGCTGCAGGTAGTTAGTTATTTAAAAAGAGCCAGTCCTTACCTGCTTGCCAGCCTTGGGATCTGGATCACAGCCTTTGAAGTTATGCTTCATTGTGTCTTAAAGGCATTTTCTTAGGTACCTGTTGATTATTGGCCTCAAATTTTTCCTGTAGTAAGGGCTTTGGACTTGACGATTCGTTCTTTAAGTCTGTCTTGTTATGAGGGTGAGTGGTGTTAGATAAACCATTATATCTGTGTCACAGACCTGGTCCTCATTCGGAGCATCTGTGGTAAGGATCCTGTCTACCTCATTGCTCAACCCTTGACTATGCTTTTTAAGAAGTCCAGAGAACCTATTCCAGAACCTATATGTGATGTCAGCAGTAGGATAAGTCTTAAAGACATAGGTGCACATAGTGTTCAGGCAGTCCCTTAATGGCAGGTGCTTTAGAGAAAGCCTTATATTCTTATCTTTTTAAACAAATTTTAGGTTCAGATTCCAGAATAGAAGCATCGCTGTCATCATAATGACCATTATTGCTCTGTGGAAGACCGGCTGTAGCAACAATTTGTAGTAAACTTTTCTTGGTTTATGTGATACCCTGTTGCTTCTGCATGGTCTTCTCACCTCCAAAATGAGGAGCTTTCTTAATTCAATTGAAAAAGTATCTTAAGCAGCTGATAAAAATCTTGTGGCTTAGGGATAATTTGTCTAGATGGTCTAGATTTGTCTAGACACCATCTTAGAGTGTAAGATTCCTTTTTTATTTTTTGAAAGTTCATTTATATTGAGAGAAAGAGAGCCGAGGAAGGGCAGAGGGGGAGAGAGAGAGAGAGAGAGAGAGAGGATGCAAACAGGCTCTGCATTGTGAATGCAGAGCGCAACACATGGCTCGATCTCATGAACCGTAAGATTATGACTTGAGCCAAAATCGAGTTGGATGCTTAACCGACTGAGCCACCCAGATGCCCCAGAGTGTTAGATTCTTGAAGATTGGGATCTTTATCTTTTTCCTGCCTACTGCAGAGCACAGCACAGAATAGCCAGTCCAAATTTGAAGCTTGCATAGTTTTCATTTAACTTTGTTATCTTTAAGGAAATGAAAATCATCAACAGATAATAGAATAATCTCTTCTTAATTATTACTGATAGTAAGTGAAATTTTAGATTGCGCACCCCTCTCCTTTCATGAGAATTAAAGATTGGATGTATGGAATTACAGGTTGCTCAGGGTTCTGGGGGAGAGTGAGTTACTCAGAGTCAGTGTCAAGCTTTTACTGGGAGGGCTAGGCAGAAGAGGGTAGGAAATTGTTTTTGTATATATACTGTCAGTGAAAAAAGTGAATTTATGAGCAGTATGTAGCAACCATGAGAAAGGGAGAATGGAAGTTTCTAGTGAACAAGAGTTATTTGGGTGATGGATGACCATAGTTCTTGTCTTAATATCCATTGTTAATAAGGGTAGGGAAACAGATAAATAACTCTCCTGTATTCAAGTGTTAGTATAATCAGAAACATTAGATTGTAATATGTACATAGCCTTTGATCTAACAGTTCTACTTGTGGGATTTTATTTAAGCAGAGTTCTCGATGCATATATCTCTCGATGTTTGTAGAGAGATATATATACTGATTTATTTATTGAAGAATTATTTTATTTTATTTACTCAGTGATCTTACTAGATGAATAAATGAGATCATTTTCATTTAGTAAGCATGTAGCTACATCATGAATGTAAATAGGAATTTGTTATTTGATGGATTTCAGATTTGTTTTAATATCAGAGAATGCAAGCAACTTTCTTCTTTATGGTTTTCTACATTTTCCTTTTTTATTTTTTGAAATGAAAACACATTAGGCATATAATGAGTAGAAGTTTATTTCAAAATTTGCAAATTTGGACATTAGACAGAGAAGGAAAATGCCATTTTGCATTCATCTTTTTCTGCTTCCTTCCTGACAACATGGCTGGTTCTGATGAAGACAGAATAAATGGAAATCCACTGAGAACTCCTCTTTATCCTCCCTTCTCCAATAGTGCTAAACTCGTATCATTAACTATAACATACTGTTTGACAGTAGACCTTTTCTTCTTTTTTAAAATAATTTATTTATTTTTGTGAGAGAAAGCGTAAGTGGAGGGGCAGAGACAGAGAAAGAGACAGAGGATCTGAAGCAGGCTCTTCACCGATGGGCTGGCATCAGCAAGCCCAACATGGAGACTGAACTCATGAACCATGAGATCGTGACCTGGGTCAGAGTCAGACGTCCAATCGACTGAGCCACCCAGGTGCCCCAACAGATCTTTTTCTAATTTAGGTGTACATTTTTCAAATAGTTTTCTTGCAAAATGCTGTTTCCTTCAATAATTATGGTCAATTTGGGGCACCTGGGTGGCTCAGTCAGTTAAGCGTCCAACTTCGGCTCAGGTCGTGATCTCATGGCTCATGGATTTGAGCCCCGCGTTGGGCTGTGTGCTGACTGCCAGCTCAGAGCCTGGAGCCTGTTTCAGATTTTGTATCTCCCTCTCTCTTTGACCCTCCCCTGCTCATGCTGTCTCTCTCACTCTCTCTTAGAAATAAATAAAACATTAAAAAAAAAAGAATTATTGTCAATTTAGGGGCACTTTGGTGGCTCAATTGGTTAAGTGTCTGACTCTGGCTCAGGTCATGGTCTCACAGTTTGTGAGTTGGAGCCCCATGTGGGCTCTGTGCTGTCAGCCCAAAGCCTGGAACCTGTTCTGGATTTTGTCTCTCTCTCCTTCTGCCCTCCCCTCCCCCCCCACCCCCGCTCACATGCTGTCTCTTTCTCTCAAAAATGTCTAAAGACATTAAAGAAAAATTTTAAATTATTGTCAGTGTATATTCCCACCACAGTATATTATGAATAGTCCCATTTTGTTGTTCCTTCAGCATTACTGCATATTAAAATTTAAAAATAAACTTTTGTTGGTTATTTTCTGATAATGAAAGAATTATAATTTGTTGAAATGTCAAATACAGAAAAAGATTCACTGTCTCTATCACACACACACACACACACACACACACACACACCCTCTGTAGTTCTCCGTTCAGCAGCACTGACATTTTGGTGCATCCTTAGTGCATTTTTTGTCCTACTCTTTCGTGTATTTGTTGCATTTTGGCTGCGTGTTGCTGGAACGGATGTGGAACGGCAGAGGTGCCACATTACTCATCTGTAGCTTCCTCTCTCATTAAGCGATGCTTATTCTTCAGCGCCACTGGTGTCATCTTTGCTCTTTCTAGGTTAGTTGGTTTGTTTTTAAATATTTGAGAAATGTGGCTGGAAAAGAAACAATGGAACAGCAGGAGGAGGGGAGGACAGTTAAATAAAGGCTGGAAAAATTCCTTTCTTGAGAAGCTGACAGACATGCCTGAGAAGTTTGATATACGTGAAGGAGCAGAATGAAACTGGAGTAAGAATACGTTGTCACTCAGAAAGAATGCTCATTCAAAACCAAATCAAAATGTCACCACCATGGAATAGGCAGAGGTTTCCTGTGATCATGGAGGTGCCCTCCTGTGTTTCCTTGATGTTTTGCTGTTTCACCTTTTGTACTTTTTNGCGAAAGTCGGACGCTTAACCAACTAAGCCACCCAGGCACCCCCCTTTTGTACTTTTTTAACCATTAAAAAAATGTTTATTTAAGAGACAGAGAGAAAGAGTGTGTGCAAAGAGGAGGGGGATGGGGTGGGGGGGCGCAAAGAGAGAGGGAGGCACAGAATCCGAAGCAGGCTCCAGGCTCTGAGCTGTCAGCACCGAGCCCAATACGGGGCTTGAACTCATGGACCGTGAGATCATGACCTGAGCTTAACTGACTGAGCCACCCAGGTGCCCCAAGAATATTCTTGACAAGGGGCGCCTGGGTGGCTCAGTTGGTTGAGTGTCTAACTCTTGATTTCAGCTCAGGCCATTATCTCAGGGTCACGAGTTCGAGCCCCATGTTGGATTGATTCTATGCTGAGCGTGGAGCCTGCTTGGGATTTTTTCTCTTCCCCTCTCTATATCCCTCCCCTGCCTATTGTCTCTCCCTCTCTAATTCACTTGTGCGCTCTCTCTCTCTCTCTCTCTCTGTTTCAAATTAAAAAAAAAAATTTAGGGGCGCCTGGGTGGCTCAGTNAGCCTGGAGCCTTCTTCAGAGTCTGTGTCTCCCTCTCTCACTGGTCCTCCCCTGCTCACACACACTCTCTCTCTCTCTCTCTCAAAAATAAATTTAAAAAACAACTTTTTAAAAATATTTACTTATTTTTGAGAGAGAGACAGAGTCCAAGCGGGGAAGGGCAGAGAGAGAGGGAGACACAGACTCTGAAGCAGGCTCCAAGTTCTGGGCAGTCATGAAGTAGCCTGATATGGGTCTCGAATCCACAGACCGTGAGGTCATGACCTGAGCTGAAGTTGGATGCTTAGCCAACTGAGCCACCCAGGTGCCTCCCCCACCCAAAAAATTAAAAAAAAATTTTTTTTAATGTTTACTTATATTCAGAGAGAGGAAACAGAGTGCAAGCAGAGGAGGGGCAGAAAGAGAGAGAGACAGAATCTGAAGCAGGCTCCAGGCTCCAAGCTGTCAGCACAGATCCCAATATGGGGCTCAGACACACCAGCTGTGAGATCATGACCTGAGCTGAAGTCGGATGCCTAAGCAACTGAGCCACCCAGACGCCCCTAAAAAAATTTTTTTTAAGTAAGCTCTACACCTGATGTGCGTTTGAATTCATGATCCTGCATGCTTTACTGACTGAGCCAGCCAGGTGACTTGAGAAAACAATTACTTTTTAAATGTTTGTTTTTGAGACAGAGCAAACAGGGGAGGGGAAGAGAGAGAGGTGGACAGAGGATCTGAAGCTGACTGCAGAGAGCCTTAAACTTAGTGACTTAAATTCACGAGCACCAACTGTGAGATCATGACCTCAGTTGGAGGCTTAGCTGACTGAGGCACCTAGGCACCCCAAGAAAACAAGTTTTAAAAGACTTATTTTCATTGAAAAATAGCCAACTTTTATTTTTTATTTATTTATTTGAGAGAGTGGGTGCAAGTGAGGGAGGCGCAGAGAAAAAGAGGGAAAGAGGGAGAAAGGGAAAGAGAGAGAAGGGGGGGCGCTCATGTTTTTTACATGAAGCCGGGCTCCAGCTCACTCAGTGTGGGACTTGAGCTATGAACTGTGAGATCTTGACCTAAGCCAAATACTGTGAAGAGAAAAATCATATCACAGTTTAACTTTTTTTAAAAACTGTATATTTATTGTTGAGAGAGGGAGACAGAATCTGAAACAGGTTCCAGGCTCTGAGCTGTCAGCACAGAGCCCGATGCAGGGCTTGAATTCATGAGCCATGACATCATGACCTGAGACAAAGTCAGATGCTTAACCGATTAAGCCACTCTCAGGCGCCCTACATTTTAAAGCCCATGTGTTTAGCACACTTTGTCTTGAATGTTGTCATTGTATGGTAAAATCTTTACTTTGAAATGATCAACTTATCATCTGTGGGTTGAAGTGTTTCCTTCTCTGATCAGAGTCCCAGTGCAGAAAAGCATGGGGCTGGATGAAATTTTATTTTACATGTTATCCCAAGCTCTGGTGGTCCGTATGGTTGTGGAAGTGCCTTGGTGATCAGCACAGTTTGTCATCCTGTCCCAGGGAAGAGAATCTTCCTAGCACCTACTGCTTTCTTTTGGACATTCTACTTTGTCTTAGCTATAAAAGGGAAAAGTGGCACCAAGAGAAGGATTTTTTCACCCTTGAATACCTCTTTTATAGTTTGTTTCATATTTGTTATCAAATCTTCAGAATCATGGATTAAAGCTTTGTTGCTTTGGCATTCTCTACGTACCACAGACAGAATGAGTTTTCCAAAACACTAATTGTCATTTTTCGTAGCAGAATCCATTGATCTATCACATTAAGCTTGGCCTTCTTGGCTTTTTATTCCTTTATCTTTTGTACTCAAACAGATGTTCTACGTTTTTGTTGTTGTTGCTTTTGTTTTTAGCCTTCTTTAATTTTTATTTCTTAACATCTGTTAAAGCAGTATTTGAAAATGTATCTTTGAATAGAAATGTTTAAAGGATTCCAGATTTCTTTCCCTTTTTTTTGGTCCTTTTTATAGTCTAAAGATCCATAAAATCACATTCTTTCACTTATATAAAACAGTCCATAAGTGTTTGTTAGAAAGATACAGTTAGCCCATGGTTCATCAGTTCTATAATGTAGAACAGTGATTCTCAACCAGGGGCAGTTTTGTCTCCTCGGGACCATTCATTCAAGTCTGGACAGATTTGGTTGTTTCAGCTATGTGTAGGGGTGCTACTGTCATCCAGTCAGCAGAGGCCCGGGATGCTGCTAAACACCCTACTTTCATAGGACAGCCCTCCTCAACAAAGAATTAATTACCTGGCTTCATGTGTTAATAATCCCAAAGTTGAGGGGCGCCTGGATGGCTCAGTTGGTTAAGCATCCAACTCTTTTCAGCTCAGATCCTGATCTCATGGGCCTGGCTCTGTGCTGAGCAAGGAGCCTGCTTGGGATTCTCTGTCTCTCCCGAGTGTGTGCATGCTCACTCTCCCTCTCAAAAGAAATAAATAAACATTAAGAAAAATAGTGCCAAACTGAGAAAACCTAATATAGAGTCATGGTAAATAATCTTTGCTTCCTTGGTATGTATATATTATTTATACAAATTTATATACTTTATCTAATCAGGATCCCCCTTTTACTTTCAGTTTAAATTGTGTGTGTGTGTGTGTGTGTGTGTGTGTGTGTGTTTTAAGATTTATATTGGAGTTTTTAAAATGTTTTTTTTTTTTTTGAGAGAGAGAGTGTGCAAGTAGGGAAGGGGCAGAGAGAGACAGGGGTGGGGGGACAGAGGATCCAAAGCAGGTTCTGCACCAACAGCAGCGAGCCTGACACAGGGCTGGAACCCACAAACTGCAAGATCATTACTTGAGCTAAAGTCGGATACTCAACCTAGTGAGCATCCAGTTGCCCCTAAATTGTATTTTTAAAAATCAAAACCTGTGTGATAACATCCAAGGCAGTCATAAGCAGAGATCCCCCACATAGTCATTTTCAGCTTTTCTCAGTGGCTCCTGCATTTATACCTCTTATACTGCTACTCTCACTTTTTCAGTTTCAGAAATCTCTACTTTTTCTCTATTTCCTTTCCCTTGTGTTTCTAATACATCACAATTTAACTTAATAATCAGTCATTGTATTTTATGAACATGTAAGGATTCTCCATATATTCTTTCTCATACAACCTTTTATCTTCTGTGGACTTAATAATTGTTTTCCCTTTCCTTTTTCATCTTTTTTTTTTTTTTAATGTTTTATTGTTTTTTGAGAGAGACAGACAGTGTGAGCAGGGGAGGGTTAGAGAGAGAAGGAGACACAGAATCCGACGACAGGCTCCAGGCTCTGAGGTAGTGGTCAGCACAGAGCCTGATGCGGGGTTCGAATCCACAAACTATGAGATCATGACCTGAGCCAAAGTCGGACACTCAACTGACTGAGCCACCCAGGCACTCCTCCTTTTTCTTCTTCTGTATTTTTTTAGTAAGCTATATACCCAACGTGGGGCTCCAACTCAGACTCTGAGACCGAGAATCACATGCTCTACTGACTGAGATAGCCAGGCGCCCCTCTTGCCTTGCCTTTCAGTTAGTCTTCCAAAATGTAAAAAATTCTTAGTCCTTGCTCATCTTGAAAATGTTTTCTGCACTTAACCGATGATTTGCTTAAGCATAAAATTTTGATTTGGAAATCATTTCATTCAGAATTTTGAATCTCCTTTTGCCCTATTTTACACTATTGCTGNTTGGATTAAATACTGTTTAAAACTGTCTACTTGCTGAATTTCCAATCACAAAATTTAGCATGAGAAAATGTTCAGAATCCAGAACAACTGTAAGACTCATAACACCATTGAGAAAAATGCCTTTCTTTAATGAAAAACTATTGTCTTTCATTGAACAAGGAAAGTTTAGTCAGACTCCATTTGTAGTAGGAGTTTTTCAAGGTCATTGTGCCTAAAGATCACTGGGTGATGCTTATTTTCCATGTAGATTCTTTGATCCCTCCCTGAGATCTTTGGATTCGGTAAATCTGACTAAGGATCACTTGGTGATACTTGTTAACCATGCAGATTTCTTGATCCCTCCCCAGGACATTTGGCTTCAATAAGTCTGGTGTGACACTAAGAAATTTTCACTTTCCTAAGCAGGGACCTTAGTGGTGCTGCACCATTCATTCTACAAGCTGCAGTGGTATGAAACCGAAAGTCTTCAGGCACTGGGGAAATGAATGCTAATTTAAACTTCTTTCATTTATACAAATAGGTAGTGTCTTTAAATAAAATAAATCTATAACCTGGGTGCACATTATACATGTGGTTTTTGAATCTGTGGGAGTATACTGAATATCCTGTTAAGCAGATAGGCTGATCAGAAGCTGCCATAAAACACAGGACTGCGTTGTGTCATAATTATTTATTCACATTTCTCTTTGTCCCAACACCCTGCCCAGTCTCTGAAGCAAACAGAGTAGGTTTTTAAAACTCTTTTCAGTGAAAAATTCTGTGTTACTATATATAGTTCTTGTAGAAAAGCAATATAAATAATTATATAGGCCTGGAGTGATCTTTGATTGTGTTAAGGTCCTTGATGTATTTTATATTTTTATCATCATGTTTGGGTATCTTTATTCTTTAAGAATGGAAGTATGGTGGAAGAGCACAATTAGGGCCATTGCTTCAGATTTAGCATAAATCAGTTGGATCATCTATATTCACAGTTTGATAATAGTTCCTTTAGTTTGGGGTTAGCTTAAAATTTCTTTTTTTTTTTTCTGAGCCAAGATTTGTTCAGCATAAAGGAAGCCAGCACTTTAAATCTCTTTTTAAACTACTTTTATCAACAACACTTGGCGTGGTAGTACATCTGTTAATTACATATTCATATTTACTCCATAAAATAATCTGACTCAACCTCCTGCTTTGTTAGCTGTTAGTATATGTATTTGAATATTTTAAGTGTCAGATTTTCATTTTTCTTTCTTTTTTTTGTAAAAAAACTTTTAATGTTTATTTTTGAGAGAAAGAGACAGAGCATGAGCAGTGGAGAGTCAGAGAGACAAGAAGGCACAGAATCCAAAGTAGGCTCCAGGCTCTGAGCTGTTAGCGCAGAGCCCAATATGGGCCTCATACTCATGAACCATGAGATCATGGCCTGAGCCGAAGTTGGATGCTTAAACTGACTTGGGTGCCCCTCAGAGTTTCATTTTTAATTTGGAACAAAAATACATAGCTATGGTAAAGAAAATTTACAAATGAAAAATCTTGTATTATTTTTTCATCTTTGCATAACAGCTACATTCCCCCAAATAATTTATATTTTAGAGTAGCTGGATATCCTCTTGATTTTGTAGTCATGCCCTATCTCTAAAAGAGTATATAACCAGAGTTTTCTTATCTCCTAATACAGATATGAAAATAGTGGTTTGGTGATTCAGTTTAAATCCTCTCATCATTTCAGACAGTATGGAGGAGACTCTTAAGTATGCTGTATTGTTTGTCCTTGAACTTCAAGTGACTATTAAAGAAAGTGGTATCTATATTCAGCTTTTGCTCCTCTGCACTTAAAAAAAAGTGACTTTAGAGAACTTTAAAAAACAAGATTTTATTTCTTCTAGGTAATTAAGTGTTAAATGTTAGAAATACTGCTTTGTCAGCTGTTACAGAGGCAAAAAAAAAAAAAAATAGACGAAACCTATTTTTGGAAACCCACTTATGCACACTGCCTGTGTTCGGAGCATACACACAGGTCATAGAAGTTCTTCTGGTGACAGCTGTAGATGTTCAGACCTCAGCCGAGCAATTTCCCTGCTCCTAATTCTGTCCTTTCTAAGAGCACGTCAGGTAATTGTTGACTGTGAGTGTTGTTATAGGCTCTGAAGTAATAATGTTAATTTTTCTGCTTCAGTAATTTGCATGAATAAAATGTATTAGAAAAACCAAAAACCTTTATAACTCTCACTAACCAAATTAGAGATATGACAGGATAATATGGAAATAATGCATATTCTCAGAAGTCTTTTGAAGTGATGTTAACTGTAGGTGATTACCAGAAAAAGCTGTTTTCATGAAGGGAAAACTTTTTTAACCTTAAGAAATATACATTTGCAAAATGTTTGGTAAACTAATTTTTGACCAATGTGTTAGTGTTTTACATTTTAGTTTGCTTTTGGTAATCTTTTCCTTTGAATTATTTTTCACTCTGATATTCCAACAGCCTGCTATTTTAGCTTCCCATTCAATGTATATGTGACATATTAGTTTTTTGCTTGTTATTTTGTGATGAGCAAGAAGTGACTTTTATTCACAAAGTCAAATAACATCATGACACTTAAAAAAAATATTTTGGGAGTTCTATCCAAATATCTGTAACTTGAAATGTCTGTCAAAATTCTCCTGTCAAATTTGTAGCTCTACAGAAATTTTCAAGATAGGATGATTAAAAGTGTTTGTAATAAATGCCTCTACCTGTATAACCTTAATTTTTCTCAAGTCTGGCAAGCCTTTTCCTTTTTTTTTTCTTTCTTTCTTTCTTTCTTTTTTTTTTTTAATAGACACTCGTTTTCAAATTCACACCAAGGGCTATGATCAAAGGTAAATGCCATCAGACTTCAAGGTCTTTGAATCTGTAGATCTTTATTTTGCCCCTTACTTTATGGCAGTGCATTTAATTTTTAACTAGTCTTTAAAGCAAGGTCAGTAAAGGTAAGCTAGTTAATCTTGATGAATGTGTATTATTTTTACGTCCTCATATGCAGTTTCTACTTTAAAAAATCCGAAGATTATTTAGGTACTGGTTTGCATGGTGAAGTCTGTCTAACGACTCCCTGTATAAAATCACTTCATATTAACTCTTTAGAGATTCAGAAATTCACTTTTAATCTGAAGGTTTCATTGTACTCCTTTTTTTCCTCTGTAATAATTAGGAAATACCTCTGAAGTGTTTTATGTTATAAAATTTACTGCCTAACAACAGTTCCTTCCACAGGTTAGCCTCACAGTAAATGTCTACAAAAAGTCTTATTTTTTACGTTATTATACAATACCAGGATTGTAAAGCGAGTCTACGTATAAACATTTATGTATATTCCTATCTGCCATCTAGTTTCTTAACAGCAATTTTACATTCTGCATATTCCTGACTTTGTATATGTCATCACTGTGAAGGTGAGGTGGCCTTTCTTACATTCATTCACTTTTTCCCTTTTTCAACAGGGGAAAATGCAGTGTTGCCCTTCTGAATGAGACAGAGTCAGTATTGTCATATCTTGATAAAGAGGTAATTCACAATTACAATTATTTTATGGTTTTTTTCCCCTCAATTTCACATGAATCCCATACCTTTGAATTTATTTCTTCTTGCAACAAATTATTGCAGCATTATATAGAAGTATAATGACCAGAGTACATTTAGGTCATTTGATTTTTCTGGTGAACTGAGAGACGAGTTGGCGAAAGCTCCCGTGCCTGTCTTCTGTAAGTGGACAATGAAAGGCTGTATAAGGTATGATGCTTTAGTTGGAAGCAGTAGAAATATTTTTGGCTTTATAAACTAAGTGACTTTAGTATACAGGTCCTCCTCCCTGGTTTTTTTTGTTTTTTTTTTTGTTGTTGTTGTTGTTGTTGTTTTTTAAATAAAGAGTTTTTCTGTTCGGCTTTTTCCAGATGAGATCTTAGCACTGGTGGTTTGCTTTCTTTCCTGGTATCCCAGTAAACTTGGTTAACTACAAGTGTTTCTTTCTGTGAACTTCAACAAACATTTTAAACATTTTTTTATCAAGTTAATTGAGAGCATATACTTCATCGGAGGGAGGAAATTCCTGTAAACCGAATATTTCACGATGGGAAAACTTTTACTGTTGACATTTGAGGATTTAACCTTTATACTGTCACGTTGTTTTTGTTTTCCAAAATCTGTGTGTGTGTGTGTTTAAAGAATCAAAGGGATATATTTTCTTCAAAATAAATTTTTTATTGTACTTAAAAGTGTTGTCCCTCATCTCAAATGAAGAAAACATAACTATAAGAGATTGATGCAGACACGTGGAACTAGTGTACATTAGAACATTGAATAGGGCAAACTAAGAGGGGGTAAATGTTCAAGGCAGAAAAAAGGTTGATAGTCTTTATAACTTACTCTTGTGAAATTTAGAAAAGAAAGTAATAGTGTTTGTTGTCAGTCAACATATGGATAATAATATGGATAAAGAGAATGCTCAGATGTTAGCATTAGTTCACAGAAGCAGAAATAACAGAAGGAAACATGAGTATGTTTCAGTTTATTTTACTGCTGTATTTGGCTGTTAAGATGGTATAATTTTTTTTTTTAAGTGCTATTTTTGCTGAACTCAGGAACCTGTGATCACAACCTGAGCTGAGATCAAAAGTTGATGCTTAACTAACTGAGCCACCTGGGCACCCCTCAAAGGACAACTTTCTAATCACAATTTTTTATTTCTTGTAAAATTAGATTACGTTTACATTTTGAATAATTTCCCTATTTGGCCCTTATAAACTTAAGGGATCTTAAGCAACCTGTGTGACCCTACATAATAGTTTCATTTTGTTTTACTGTAAAATATGGAAAAATCCCATTTTTATAGAATACTGTCCTAACACATTTTACAGAATAAGAGTGACCAGAAGTATGCATACTTTGAAAGCCATGCTGCACCAATGGCAGTAGCGTTAGTCACCTACTAACATTCTTTGTGGCTCCTGTCTTACAAAACAAACAATTCTGATTACATATTGATCCCCCCCATTCAGCCTGTTGAGCAGGTTGGTTTGTATATTCTGCAGATTTTTTTCCTTTCCCTAGGTAGACTTTTTTTCTATGCGTAAATTGTCATATTGTTGTGTTTTATTGTTTAGTCTTTTCTTTTGACCGTGACCCATGAGGAAGATTTCTGAATGGATGGTATCACCTTGTCCTGTTTTCTCCTTTCCCTTTATCACAGTCTGTAAGGAGAAATCTGGTAAAATCTGGTAGATTACCTCCTACTTGCAGCTTGCTTGGCGCGGTCTTGGTGAAGTGCTGCTGAGCAGGCCCTCCAGGATATAATGCAGAGTTGTCTAGTAGGTAACCCTCAGAATCGTAGCAGGAAGCAGGGACAAGACCTTTGAAGACCTCCAGTAGTGAGCAGAATTTAGCAAAGGCCTGGTAGGCTGGTCACTTTATCCATTGGGCTCAGTAACTAGGGCCTTTCTGCATTTTAAAGGACTTTGGAAAGTTAGTGGGTATGCTGGTGGTGGTAGGTAGTTATGTTTATATACCTATTTATATATATATAAATATGAACACTTCAGGATTTAAAGGAGAACTCCAGAATTAGAATTAATAGATGTTTAATGAATAATACAGTGTGACATTTTAATTAGTAAATTGTATGTAAGCTCAACTATTCTAAACTTTAATGTGAAATGTGTAATCATTTGAGTATGTTGGTGAAATGTGGATGGATACTCCAGAGTAAGGGCACCTGGTGTCCTTCTTGTTTGCTGTGGGCTTTAGAGAATTTAAATGATTGCTTGATTCAGGTGTCTTACCTTTGACTTAGAGCTTAGCTTTGCTAGCTTCAGAATCCTGTTTTAGAGCAGTTAAATGGTTTTCTTTTAGACTAAAACAAACACACAACAAAATTTCATAATCTACCTTTATTGTAAGGTTGGTTTTGCTTGATTTCATTTTATACTGTTTCACGTAGTAACATTAATAACATCATTCTCTTCATCAAGATTTATGAATTTATTCACCAAAATGAAATTTTATTACGTTCTCTGAAGTTTTATGATTTTATTATCGTGACATGGCCTTATTGCTTTATAAGAAGTAGAAGGAATTGAGTTTACCTAGATATTTTCTGTCATTTTTTTTTTTTAGGATACCTTTTTCTACTCCTTGGTCTATGACCCTTCAGTGAAAACACTATTAGCTGACAAAGGTGAAATCAGAGTGGGACCTAGATATCAAGCAGACATTCCAGAAATGCTCTTAGAAGGTATGTTTTTCTTTGGGTTTCAAGTCCTATGAAAACAAATGTTTTGAAACTCAAATATTCTTTTCCTCATATGGGAGAAACATCTTTTGGGGTAAAGTTTAAAAGTTACAAGTTCTTCTACTTGTAGAAATACAACAAATACCAACAGAAAATAATTTGATCAATTGTTTGTTTTTTATTTTACATTTTTATGAGTTTTCTGACTGTGTTTTCCTTTTAAATGCAACTTTAAGAACATTGGTATTGTTGAACTTGTGTCTTAATGTGATACGTACATGCCTGGAAATCCAGAATGCTCCTACGTCATCTAACTGAGGGGGCCTGGACTCTAGTGAACAGTTACATTTTGATGGGGATTCGGGCTAATCTGGGTAGTTTATGTATGGGAGAGATTCAGAGCTTTGCGTTTTCAAAACATCTTCCTAACAAGACATAATTTTTCTTTCTCCTGTTAAAACTGTACACACAAAACCTTTATTTTCTGATTTCAAAAGCAAACATTCTTAATGTTAAAAAATGAAACGCAGAAATGTGTGATGTAGGAAATGAACATCATCCGCTTTCCTTCATTCCAAAACCATATTTAGTCACTATGGTCGTTTCGGGTGTGTTTGTTTGGTTCTCACTGGCTTACCCTCCATCCAGGACAGGCCACAGGCAGTGCCGTGGTGCACGTGTTAATCTGCAACTGCTTTCCTCAGTTAACCATGTACCTGTAGTACTTTTCTCTATGAGCACAGCGACTTTTATTCTTTTCACTGACTGTGCAGGTCTTAAATTTGCGTGATGTACTATAATTCCCTCTTCCAGCCCCCTATTGATATACTTTTAGGTTTTTACGTTTTTCTTTAAAAAAAAATTTTTTTTATGTTTTATTTTTGAGAGAGAGATGGAGACAGCGTGAGCAGGGGAGGGTCAGAGAGAGAGGGAGACACAGGATCCAAAGACAGACTACTGGCTCTGAGCTAGCTGTCAGCACAGAGCCCGACGAGGGGCTCAAACCCACGAACTGTGAGACCATGACCTGAGCCGAAGTCAATGCTTAACTGATTGAGCCACTGAGGTGCCCAAAGTGTTTACGATTTTTGATGTTACAAATTAATGCTACTAGAAAAGCTATGCATGTATATTTTTTCAAGTATAACTTCTTGGAGGTGAAACGGCATATACATTTTACGTATTGAAAATGCTCCTTTGCGCTTCAAAAAGGCTATTACTGTATTAGGAAAGAACCAGGTGGTTTTACCAACACTGTTTATGAAGGATTTTTTCACCCTCCGTTTTTCACCCACATTTTGATATATCATTGTCTTAGGGTTTTTTGCTATGTTTTAAAATTGAAATTATGCTTGCCCTAGTTATCTTTAGCCCTTAATTAAATATCTTGTGCTTTTTCTTTTTCTTCTTTTTTAACTGTAAAGTTTACTTATTTTGAGAGAGAGAGCATACGTGAGAGCAGGGAGGGAGCAGAAAGAGGAGAGAGAGAATCCCAAGCAGACTCAGTGCTGTCACCACAGAGTCTGCAGGGTTTGATCACACGGCTGTGAAATCATGACCTGAACTGAAATCAAGAGTCTGATGCCCAACTGGCTGAACCACCCAGGCACCCTCTTATTTTGAGAGAGAGAGAGAGAGAGAACGAGAACATGCATGCTAGGGAGGGGCAGAGGGAGAGGGAGAGAGAAAATGTTAAATAGGCTCCAAGTTCAGTACAGAACACAGTGTGGTGCTCGATCCCACAACTGTGAGATCACGACCCAAGTTGAAATCGAGAGTCAGACACCTAATGGACTGAGCCACCCAGGGTTCCCATCCTGTGCTTTTTCTACTTGGTTATTTACCTTTTTATTGGCAAGAATTACTTGACTACTAAAGGTAAACAAACACAAAAGTATTTACCTTGTTTACAAGGATTATAAACCTTTTCCCCACATATTTATTTGATTAAAAACTTTTTAATAGTGATTTTAAATTTTAAATATATTTTACTTTATTTTTTATCATACAAAAGTTTGGAATTTATTAGTCATTTCCTTTAAAGTCTTTTACGATTTGTGTTATTCACAAAAAGGCCTCCACTTTTTGTTTTTGCCCTCTGATTATTAAAACATATCAGTACTTCCAGGGAGGGGTTCCTGGCTGGCTCAGTCAGAGGAGCTTATGACTCTTGATCTTGGGGTCGTGAGTTCAAGCCCCGTGTTGGGTGTAGAGATTACTAAAATAAACTTCTTTTAAATGTTTTTTTTTTTTTTTTGAGAGAGAGAGAGAGCACGAGTAGAGGAGAGCCAGAGAGAGGGAGGGACAGAGGATCTGAAGTGGGCTCTGCGCTGATAGCAATGACCCGGATGTGGGGCTCGAACACCAACGGTGAGATGATGACCTGAGCTGAAGTTGGACGCTTACCCGACTGAGCCACCCAGGCATCCCAAACTAAACTTTTATAAAAACATAGGCGTTCTTCCATATGTTCTTCTCTCTCTTTACCTTGTCATACTTCTAAGAAAATGTATGCAGAAAAGTTAAATCAATAGATACTCACGATAGAGTTTGAGAATTGTAGTACACATCAGTGTTAGTGGTGGCTGTGAAGAGTGCCAGGCTGCAGACGTCTGTGCTTTCATGAACTTAAGTACCAGGAAAAGTCAGTCAATAAAGATTAAGCTTGAAGTACAGAATTTTATGTCTGCACTCACCTGTGTTTGGAAATGATTTTGAACAGATTGAGAGTAGTGAGTCAGTTTATTATAGGTGGAGAGATTGCATTCATTGACATTCTCATCTGTGCAAATCAACTTATCTTCCAGAAGGAATTTTTACGTTTTTAGTCCTTAAAAGTGTCATCTTAGACCTATGTTTCTGTACCTAACTGTTCACTAAACATTATTTTATCCAGAAAAATAAAACAACTTGATTTTTAAATTTTACAAACAATGCTGTAATGAGTATAATGGATAATTTTGCACTCTGGATATAAATGGCAAATAAAGTAGAATTGCTGAGTATTAGGGCATGTGTTTCTGAAATTTTATACAAAATGCCAAATTGTCTTACAGATAGTCATTGACAGGTGGGTTTTTCCCTTGTTTTTAATTAAGGTTAATTCATACGTAGTACATTCCACCCTTTTTAATGAATAGTTCTGTGAGTTTTGGACAAAAGTATATATTTCTAGTGAGGTAGTTTGGCAAATCCATCTGTGCACAAGCCAAAAGCCAGGAAGGGCCCTGTGTCATGTGTGCATAGGCCCCCAGCCACGTTCTTCATCTCCTCAGCAGCCTTTGTCCCTTTTCCCTGAACTCCGTTCTCTCCCAGCTTTGAACTCTGCAGATCGGTCGTTCATGTTGTCTTCTATACTATTTTTTTATTATTTGACTTCAGAAATTTTAAAATCAACACTCAAGTTCTTGGTTGTGTGGTTCTCCCCTGGGCACAGAGCATAAGCCCTGGTATGTAGAAAGCCTGGAAATTATTGTGTATTGCTCGTGGAGAGAGAAATGCTGAACCAAGTCATGAAGTTGAAATGTTTCAAGTAACAGTGGGCAGAAGAATCAGATCATGGAATCTCACGAGTTTTTGTTTATCCAGAGAACTTTTTAAATACAGTGTTTACTGCTGAGAGGCATAATGACTGGTTAGTGTGATGTAATTAGGAAAGTGTATCTACCTAGATTAGAACGTTTTTTAAGAAAGAGCATGAGCTGGGGAGAGAGGCGGGGAGAGAGAGAAAGAGAATTTTAATCAGGCTCCACACTCAACATGGAGCCCCATGTGGGGCTCGATCCTATGACCCTGAAATTGACCTGAGCTGAAATCAAGAGTTAGCCGCTCAACCAACTAAGCCACCCAGGAGCCTCTGCTTACATTGGAATTAAAAAGAATGATTTTAGGAAACAAAATGATTCATAAAATGCAGTAATTTATTCTACGGTTCTCCTCAAACCAGACTTGAAGTTCTTATATGTAAGAGGAATGATTCTTAACAGCTTGTAGCATTTAGAGAGTTGTACCAGTTCTCTGACAAAGGCATACTTTGTATTTAGAAAATGTGACTAAATGCTCATTAATGTAATAGATCTTTTATTTAATAGATTAAAAAAAATTTAATGTCTATTTTTGAGAGAGAGCACAAGTGGGGGATGGGCAGAGAGAGAGGGAGGGAGACACAATCTGAAACAGGCTTCAGGCTCTGAGCTGTCAGCACAGAACCCTATGCAAGCCTCGAACCCATGAACCATGAGATCATGACCTGAGCCAAAGTTGGATGCTTAACTGACTGAGCCGCTCAGGTGCCCCTTAATAGATTTTTTAAATGTTTATATATATTTATTGAGAGACAGAGAGAGAGAGAGAAAACACGTACACACGAGAGAGTGTGAGTGGGAAAGGGGAGGAGAAGAGAGAGAGAATTCCAAGCAGATTACATACTCAGCATGGAGCCCGGCATTGATGAAGAGTCAAGTCGTAGGCTTAACTGAGCTACCCAGGCACCCCTCATCAACAAGTCTTAGTTGCCTTTAATATAGTGGTTCTCCTGGCAGTCTTTTGGGTGGGTGGTTTATAAACTTTATTTAGGTAATAGAATCATCTCTCCAGATGAAACACTGTACAGTATGACCGTAAATAAGAAAAGCCTGGTTGTTATGGATGAGGTGGGAGAGAGGCCCCATTGAGTCTCTCAAGATACCACAGTGACTGTCAGGACTGAGAGAATTACACACTGAAGCCCACTGTTCAGTACTCCCCTCTTAGAGTCCTGTCTCCTCATTACACACAATCGCCACACAGTTAGAAGTGCTGTTGACCAAGTCCCTTTGCAACGTAGCATAACAGTGGAGGCTCCAGTGTATTCGCTTCTTCCCATTTTTTAGATTTTAAAATTACCTTTATTGCAAACAGTAGGGATTGTGGTAGAAAGTGCAAGTAACTGAAAACAAAAAGTAGTAGGCCCTTAGATCATCCCTCCTTGCTCCACTGTTAAACACTGTTATTAATTTAACATGTTTTCCAGTTATATATAACTATTATATAGCGATCCATGAAATTGTATTCAATGTTTCATTGTGTGATAGATGACAGGTCCAAGTTGATCTATCTCTTATTATAGAACAAGTTCCCCTTCACTGTTCTTTAAAATATCCTGTTTGTGTGGCAGTGTGGGACGGTGTCTCATCTCAGAGATTTTTTTCCTGAATGTTGAATTTTTTATTGGTTTGTCAAATTCTTCCCTCCAGATTTCATTAGAATTCTGATTGAAATTGTATTAATATTACCTATTCCTTTGGGAGGTGACTGGTCATTTTGTAATATTGAGTCTGTTTCTGTGGGTCTACGTGGATCTGTTTTCTGAGGTTTTTATTCTGTCCCACTGGCCTGTTTGCCTGTTAATGTTATAATAACTCACTGTTTTAGTTATAGTGACTTTGTAGTGTATGGCTAATGTCTCGTGAGGCTAATTCTCCTCTTATTTTTCCAAATGAATTTTATTATTGGCTTGAATCTTACTTAACTATGTCTAGAGGAGTTTCAGTTAATTTAGGGAGAACAGACTTTTGATGCTTTTGAAAAGTCTTAGTTAGAAACAATGGATGTCTTTTTCTTTGTTCAAGGCTACTTTTGAGTCTTGTGGTTTCATTTTTCTTTTATTCTTTTTTTAATTTCAAGTTAGTTAACATGTATGGTAAAATTGGTTTCAGGTGTAGAATTCAGTGATTCATCACTTACCTATAACACCCCAGTGATTTATCACTTACCTATAACTTCATCACAAAAAGTGCCCTCTTTAATACCCATCACCATTTAGCCTGTTTCCCACCCACCTCCTCCATCAACCCTCAGTTTCTTCTCTGGAGTTAAGAGTCTCTTACAGTTCACTTCTCTCTCTCTCTCTCTCTCTCTCTCTCTCTCTCTCTCTCTCCCTCTCCCTCTCCCTCTCTCTCCCTCTCTCTCTCTCCC
>NW_027531896.1:3304293-3316303 GCF_008692635.1 Crocuta crocuta | reverse complement strand
ATCCTCTCTCTCCCTCCCTCCCTCCCTCCCTCTCTCTCTCCCCCTCCCTCTCTCTCCCTCTCTCTCTCCCTTTCCCTATGTTAATATTTTTCCTAATATAGTTTTAGTCATATAGATTCTATACATTTTTTAAATGTTTTTTTATTTATTTCTGAGAGAGAGACAGTGTGAGCAGGGGAGAGTCAGAGAGAGGGAGACACAGAATCTGAAACAGGCTCTAGGCTCTGAGCTAGCTGTCAGCACAAAGCCCGATGCAGGGCTCAAACACACGAACCACGAGATCATGACCTGAGCCAAAGCCGGATGTTCAACCAACTGAGCCATCCAGGCTCCCCTATAAATTTCTTTTTAAGTTTATAATTTGTTAGCTATAAGTATTCATCTTTAACAAAGAAAAACACCGTATTTTTCATCATAAATGAAGAAGCACATTGGATTCTTATTTGAGCCTAAAGCATTTAGCGTATCCAAAATGTTACATTTCACTTATAATCAGGCAACTAACTAGATGCAAGATTTAAAGAACTTCTTTTTTTGTAATTAATATATTTTCAGGGAGAGGGTATAAGATGGCAAATAGGTATACCAGCAGTTAAACCACTCTTGTAGGGGCGCCTGGGTGGCTCAGTCAGTTAAGTGCCAACTTTGGCTCAGGTCATGATCTCACAGTTCATGAGTTTGAACCCCGCATGGGGCTTTGTGCTGACAGCTCAGAGCCTGGAGCCTGCTTTGGATTCCATGTCTCCCTCTCTCTCTACCCTTCTCCTACTCATGCTCTCTTTCTGTCTGTTTCTCTCTCTCTCAAAAATAAATAAAAACATTAAAAAAGAAAAACATGGACATTAGCATAATACACATAGCTAGTACCTGTTCTCAGGGAAATTAAATAGTAGAAAATACCATACTCAATAGATATTTAGGACTTGCTGCAGTCTGTGTTTACTAACCCTTTTGATACTCCTGAGTGGGTACATTTGACCAGTGGCCATATTCCAATTTGCATTGGCATGGGATCTAGAGCCTGAATTAATACCCCGAGTAGGTGGCAGCATCAGCACCGTGCCAGAATATATAACAGGCTTGCTTTGTTGTGAATGTGTCTTGATGGATTCTAAAACGTTGTTGTGGCATTTGTCTTGCTAGTGAATAAACCTTTTTGTTGTTTCAGAATTTTAAAATTCATTTATGGCTACCCACCATCTAACAAACTCTTGAGATCTGGAAAGATCAGTATGTAGTTTGCAAAGGAAGATAAAGGTTTCTTTGAGATTTTTTAAATCTTCTATTGAGCTTGAATAAACCACCTAGAGAATTTTCCATTGAAAAAGATGTCATAACATGGAAAGTTTTGAATTCTTATTTCATTGTAATACTGAAATTTTCAACAAAATCTATTTAAATATTAATTAAAATTTGTAACTGCAAAAACTGTTATAATAACATTTAAATTAATAAACCAAAATGACTGTGGGTCTGTAGGTTTGGGCAAAACCTAGCAATAATATGTTTCGCTGAGTCACCTTGGGAAAAACACCTCTTAAGTTCCCATTTCCTCCTCATTATTTTTTTAATGTTTATTTATTTTAGAGAGAGATAGAGACAGAGACACAGAGCAAGAGTGGGGAGGGACAAAGAGAGAGGGAGACACAGAATCCCAAGCAGGCTCCAGGCTCTCAGCTGTCAGCACAGAGTCCATCGTGGGGCTTAAACTCAGAAACCGCGAGATCATGACCTGAACCAAAGTTGGACGTCCAACCCACTGAGCCACCCCGGCGCCCCCATGTCCTCCTCTTTAAAAAGAGAATAATATGTATGTGCACACTTCATAGTGTTGTGATGATCCGATGAAGTAATCCTGGAAAGCATTTAGCAAAGTGCCCGACACTCAGTGTTCACTGTTGGAGTTGCTTCTCCCCGGCCCCCACGGTCTCCTGCCATCAGTTAAATAACTCTTGCTGATATTTGGGCATTTCAAGATGTGTCTGTCTTTGAGAGTTAAAGAATTAAATTAGTATAATCTCTTCTGCTACAATACTTGCTTTTTAACTTGAATTAGTTCAGATGCGGTTGATAAGTAGCGAAATGTCAGTATAGCATGGAAGTTGGTCAGTTTATAGGAGACTTTTCTCAGCACTCAGGGAAGTAAGTATTCTCACAGATAAGGACAGTTTAAGAGAAAAAAAAGATGGAAATTCTACAAGAATTCCTTTCCTCTAGTGCAAGTAAAGCCTGGTTCCGTGGCTTCAGAATCTGTGGCACTTTCCACTATGATAAAGCTATATGGGGAAGCTTGAGAGTTAATGATGAAGGGGGCTTTGAAGATATTCTCGCCTAGTGTTTAAAAAAAATCCTGTGCCCTGTTTTGTTTTTTACTTTTGTAGAAACTATACAACCAACCATTGTTTTTGTTGCAAATGTCAGTAGAGACTTAACTATGCTAGTGTTTTTATTATGATTATTACTTTTTAAAAATTCTCTGCTTACCTAGTAGGTTTTCAAAGTTTTACTTTCCACAAACCCTAGTTTTTTAGTGTGTAATTTTGCAGAATGTGTGGTTCAACAAATGTGGTGGATGTTAACTAACTTAAAAACACCAACCTATAACAATTAGGTGTAAGCAGGTGTTAATTGCAACCATGTAGAACAGTAATTCTCAACCCTGGGGCAGGGGACATTAGACAATGTCTGTAGACAGTTTTGGCTGTCACTGCTGGTAGAGGGAGTGAGCGGTGGGGCTTAGATGCTAGTGGCTTCTAGTGAGTAGTGGCCAGGGAAGCTGCTGGTCATCTGGTAATGCACAGGACAGCCCCCTCAACAAAGAGTTATTCAGGCCTGAGTATCAATAGTGCTGAGGTTGAGAAACCGTGCTCTAAGGGTTCTTGGGAAATAGTTAACAATAAATGTTATTTTTGCATTAATATTCGTGGTGTTATAGTACTACTTAACTTTGGGGATGCCTGGGTGGCTCAGTTAGTTATGTGTTGAAGCCCCACATTGGGCTCTCCTGCTTGGAATTCTCTCTCTCTCTCTCTCAATAAATTAAACAAACAAACTTAAAAAAAGTAATAATTATGAAGTATAAATTGTTGTGTGATCTAGTCTAGTTCTGTGCTTTTGTTTCTATTTGTGCCAGTACGACATCATTTAATTTCTATTGCTGTATATTATAATCCCACCCAGTTTAATTAATTTTTTTAAGTTCATTTATTTATTCTGAGAAAGAGAAAGTGTGAGCAGAGGAGGGTCAGAGAGAGGAGAGAGAGAGAATCCCAACCAGGCTCCATGCTGTCAGCACAGAACCCAGTGTGGGGCTCGAACTCACGAACTGTGAGATCATGACCTGAGCCGAAATCAAGAATTGGATTTGTGGAGATTAATATTCAAATTATTTTATTGGCTTTCAAAACTAAATTTTGTGAAATTTAGCCTTTTGGTGTACTTGTACAGAAATGATAGCCTTAGGATTTTAAATCTTTACTCTTTTTTAAGTTATCTTCTTTGAAAGTTTCTTTGAAAGTTTTGTTTTATATAAATATAACTCGTTTTGTTTCTTAGTGTTTTATATTTTTGCTGCTATAATAGAAGATATATTTTTTTACATTATATTTTCTTTGGAATGGCACTACATTTTTTATATTCTTTTTTATTGTGCCTTGTTACTTTTTTATAGTGTCTAGTTACTTATTTTTATATTATTTTTATTGAGATATAATTGACATGTAACACTGTATAAGTTTGTTTACAGTATATTGATTTGATGAATTTATATGTTGCAGTGTGATTACTACCATAGCTTAGCTAACACCACTATCACATCATATGATTATACTTTCTTTTTGTTGTGGGAACAATTAATATCTAGTCTCTTATCAACTTTGAAGTTTATAGTATTACTGACTGTAATTACTGTGCTGTGCATTAGATGTCCAGGACCTGCTTTTTTACTAGTTGGAGGTTTGTATCCCTAAACAACGTCTATCCATTTTCAGTTTCCCTATACTGTAGCCCCGTGTAACCGCTGTTCCACTCTGAGTATTGCTTTTTTAGATCCCACATGTAAATGATATACAATATTTGTCTCTAGTAAGTCGTCGTTCCTTTGATTCATAATATAAAACATTGGCCAGAACCTTCAGAACCATATTGAATAAAGATGGTGACTAATGGCATCTCTGTGAGTTTCTGAATTTAATATAACATGAAAAGTATGGTACCTTGATGATTGGTGCAAAGAAAGTGAATTGTGTTTAGAATAGAGAATATTTCCAATTATCCAGGAAAGAGCCTATTAGTTCCATACAGCTTTAGTTCTTCAGAGTCTTTGAACAACATAATGTACTTTTAGGTGATAAAACTGAAGAAGTTCTTTGTCTACATTTTCTCTTTTCTTTTTTTCATCCATGTTTTCTAGAAATCTTAAAATTGTAGGTAGCTGGAGGGTTAGGGATACCACATTTAAAATCATTGCTGAATCTACATTTTTTTCAAAATTATGAAGAATTTTTGAAGCAAAAATAAGGTGCTATATATATACACTTATGTAATTAGTTGGTAAATGCATTTTTTAAGAATTCAGAGATTAGGAGGATATTCATAGGCTGGTGGGGATGAGATTGGGACTGAACTAATTGCCCGGGTTATCTTCAGTGGAACAGTGGAGTGAAATTATTGCAATGAGTAGCGTGAACATGACCAGTAATCTTGGTCCTGTCTTTGGCTCATACCAGTTACCAAGACTATTCCAAAGATTAGTACGAGCTTAGCTGAGCATTTGGTCTTATAGCTTCTAAATAGGTTTATTCAAGAGTTCTTAAATGTTTTTTTCCCCTGTGAAGAAATGATCACGTTGTGATATAAATGTAATTATATGGCAAACCCAAAATGGGGGATTCTCATTAGTTTAGAGTGACTGATATGGAACTCTTTTTTTTTTTTTTTTTTAAGAGGGAGAGAGAATCTTGAGCAGTCTATACAACCAGCATGGAATCTGATGCAGGGCTCAGTCTCCCAACTGTGAGATCATGACCTGAGCCAAAATAAAGAGTTGGACACTTAACTGACTGAGCCACGTAGGCACCCCACGATACGGAACATTTCTTTATTTTTGAGAGAAAAAGAGAGCGTGATTGGGAAGGGGCAGAGAGAGAGGGAGACACAGAATCCAAAGCAGGCTCCAGGTTCTGAGCTGTCAGCACAGAGCCCGATGTGGGGCTGGAACCCACAAACCATGGGATCACACCTGAGCAGAAGTCAGACACTTAACCCACTGAGCCACCCAGGTGCCCCCATACCATTATTATTTATCTTAAGTTTTATCATTTGCAGATTACAGGGAAGTGTAATTGTGTCATTCTACTTTCTCAAGTTTCATACAGTTTGCAAATCTTCTGGCTTTTAACTGTGAGCTAATGTTGAATGTCTTGGCTTAGGTTGCCGAGAATTGTAAGCAAAAACAATGAAAACCAAAATCCTTTCAAACACTTTAGACCTAGTACTCGCTCTGCTCTGCTTGTGCTTCTTTATGTTAGGGGTGGAGATTGGCTGTATGGTTACCTGCCTTTGAACAAAACTGGGCAAGTCCCATCCTGACAGCAGTGGCTGACTTAGGAGGCTGCAGATGGAAAGGCTAGGTCTGTCCCGCCACCCTCCCCTACCCCCTTTCTCCTGTTGAGCCACTGATACCTGCTTGCTCCTATATTAGGTCTGAGCACAGTTGAGGTTCCTAGCCAAGGTTTGTCAGTCATCAGGGACGCTTAGCTTCAGCACTTATCAGCCAGTGCAGGGCATCCTGCCTCATATAAATCAAAAGCTAAACAAAGCCAAAACCAGTCCACAGCCTAATAAGAAATCCATAGTTAAAAATCGGACCCGGGCGCCTGAGTGGCTTAATTGGTTAAGCGTCCGATTTTCGCTTAGGTCATGATCTCGCGGTTCGTGGGTTCGAGCCCCGCGTCGGGCTCTGTGCTGACAGCTCAGAGCCTGGAGCCTATTTCAGAGTCTGTATCTCCCTCTCTCTCTGACCGTCCTCTGCTCACGCTGTCTCTCTCTCTCTCTCTCCTAGAAATAAATAAAAATATTTTTTAAAAAAATCAGATCTCCAGTTGCCTCCCATGTCTCTTCAATTACTGTCCTCTGTCTTGACATTGAGTCCTGCCCAACAGATCTATCTCCTTGTGAGAGATTCCTAAACTAAAGAAAGCATCTTGCATTATTGCCAGCCTTTTCCTCAGCCCTGCTAGCATTGCTGCTTTCTGTTAATGCCAACGCTATGCATGCAGTTCTCAAGACCTGAAATTGACCTGCTACAGACATCTCCTCTCTTTACTCTCTACCATCAGTGTCAGCACCACGTTTTGTCTTCATCAGATATCTCTGTAAAGCAAAGCACATACCATTGCTAAGTGTGAGATACACAGTTTGGTTCTGGTCTTGCCACTCTCCTACTGAAACGGCTAGTGCTTCTCTTTACCTCGAAGTAAAATCTGTGTAGAATCTTCAGTGATATGCTCATAACCTCTTCTCTTAGTTATCGTACTCTCTCATTCCCTTTAATTCGCTTGTGACAAAATGAGCTGTTTTTCTCTCTTTCACATCATAAAGCCACATTACTTTGCTCATATTCTTATTTCTTACTTTAAGTCCTTCTCCCTGCTGGTGCAATCAGACCCTTCAGTTCTTAGCAGAAATGCCACGCACTTTATGGCATCATTCCCTAGCTTGTCCGAAGTGATTTCTCTAATTGTTGGAATCTTACAGCCATTTCTGTATGTCCCTTATGACACCTATTTCTTTTTGTTTGTATCATAGTGACTTATATAGTTAGTTTTACCAGTGAAAGTATCCCGTGGCAGGAGTGCTTTTTGTTTTGTCTTTATGTCCCTCAGTATGAGGCTGAGTACCTCACACATGCAGGTGCTCAGGAAATACATGTTACTAACTAAATGAAGATCTCATATGGTTGGTTTGGTTGTATTATTATCAGTGTTGACTTTACAAAATGTTGTCTGTCTGCTGAAATAATGTACCAAAATCACAAATATTTGCCTTACATTTAGAATGCTGTGGTGCCCACAGTCATCAGCCGAATGTGACAGTTGCCTTGTTAAGTAACAAGACTCCATTTCTTTTGTTCTTGGACAGGAGAATCAGATGAGAGGGAACAGTCCAAATTGGAAGTTAAAGTTTGGGATCCAAATAGCCCACTTACAGATCGCCAGATTGACCAGTTTTTAGTTGTAGCACGGTAAGTATGACACTGTTGAGTCAAGAAGTTTCTTTTTTTTTTAAACATTTTGTGTGTGTGTGTGTGTGTTTTTATGTTTACTCATTTTACTTGATATTGCATGCATACAAGTGGGCGAGGGGCAGAGAGAAACAGAGAGGGGGAGGGAGGAAGAGAGAGAATCCCAAGCAGGGTCAGCACAGAGCCCCGTGCGAGGCTCAAACTCACGAACTGTGAGATCATGAACTGAGCTGAAATCAAGAGTTGGGCATTTAACCAACTGAGCTGGCCCAAGAAATTGCTTTTTATAAGAATTTATAGGTGTATGTGTGTTCCTTTCTTTGTATTCTGCCTTTCCTTTGGTTGTGTTCTTTTTCTAGTTAAGTAAGAAGGTCGAAATATGTATCATACCACTTCCTAAATATGATTAATCATTAGTTTTTGTTTGAAAATGTATTTATTAATTTACTGATTAAGAAAATAATAATTTCTTCTTGTAAAATTGTGTGCACCACAGACAGTATGAAGATGAAATTCACCACCGGAATTCCCATATCTTTAATTAAAGCAGTTAGGTCCTTTACACTAGAAGGGGACGATTCAGGTGTGTGTAATAATGTGCACCTTGCATTCCCCTTACTGCACCTCCATATGAGGAAGGCCTGCTGCTAAGCATATGGCTTTCTTGGAGAGCATTAAGCCTGGCTGCCCAACTGGCTTGCTCCCCTGCACTTGACCCACCACACCCTTTGAGAAATGAATGGGACAAAAATTTATCTTTATTTTTTCAATTACAAAAGTAAATGATACTCATGGTGGAGTTATTGCAAGGCAGCAAGTAAGTGGGATTATCATAACATAGTAAATAGTGGGAAAATTGGGGGAAAAAACTAAGCGTACATCAGCTAGCACTTGCTAAGTGAATTCAGTAATGGAATATTACTTTACAATAATGAAGTATATTCAAGTAATGGAATATTACTTTACAATAATGAAAATAAATGAATTAAAGGATATGTAGCAAAGAGATAAATCTCAAAAATAATGTTGAGTGAGGATACACACAATATGATCACTTATAAAAGTTTTACCGTGTACAAACAGTGTCTTCGTTAATGGGCATATAGTTGAGTATGTGTATCATGTATATGTATGGGTTCTGGGGATGTGTACAGGAAGCTCTAACAAAATTTTTAATATTTATTTCCTTAAAAAATGATCCAAGCCTGGCAAAATATTAGAATCAAGTTGGTACAGACATGATTACAAGAGTCTTCACTAGGTTCTCTAGTTTTCCATTGAACATTTTTCATGACGCAAAGGAGACAGGGGTCTCAGCCCACCTGGACATGACAGCACTGTTCATGGTGTCTGTCACCATGGAAGTCACACATCATGTTGGCGGCCAGGCATTTGGACTCCAGTGCCCACACACCCCGCCACTGGTGACCAGGTGGAGACCTGATGTACATTGTTGGGGAGCCAGTCAGGAGACAGAGGAGACTGTAGACGTGAGGGCGGAAATGAATCACTGGTGGAACCACTGGCCTAGAGATGCCAGGCAGGTTACCCAGATCTGGGGCTATTTAATAGACATTGCAGGTTTAAATTTGATTTTCTTTGTTTTTTCCTTTTTCCTTGAAGCCAGCATGAAAGACACAAAGGAGATGCATTTGGTGCCTTTCTCATTTTTTTTTTTTTCTTTTTTAATGTGTGTGTGTGTGTGTGTGTGTGTGTGTGTTTTAATTTCTAGGAGAGAGAGAGAGAGACAGCATGAGCAGGGGAGGGTCAGAGAGAGAGGGAGTCACAGACTCTGAAACAGGCTCCAGCCTCTGAGCTGGCAGTCAGCACAGAGCCCAACGCGGGGCTCGAACCCACGAACCACGAGATCATGACCTAAGCAAAAGTCGGACGCTTAACCGACTAAGCCACCCAGGCGCCCCATTTTTTTTTTTTTTTGCTCTTTTTTTAGAGAGAGAGAGAGCATGAGAAGAGGGGCAGAGGGAGAGAGAGAGAATCTTAAGGTTTTTTTTTTTTCTTTTTAACATTTATTCATTTTTGAGAGAGAGACAGAGACAGAGAGTGAGGGAGACACAGAATCTGAAGCAGGCTCCAAGCTCTGAGCTGTCAGCACAGAGCCTGATGTGGGGCTCGAACTCATGGACCACAAGATCATGACCTGAACTGATGTCAGACACTCAAACAGATGAGCCACCAGGCTCCCCAGAGAGAGAGAGAGAGAGGGAGGGAGAATCTTAAGCTGGCTTCATGCTCAGCACAAAGCCCAATGTGGGGCTTGATCCCAGGACTCTGAGATCATTACCTGAGCTGAAATCAAGAGTTGGATGCTCAACCAGCTAAGCCACCCAGGCACCCCCTCAATTTTTGTTTTTAAAAAAAATCTTCTAAATACAAATGAAGACCATAATCAAATACCATTGTACATCCCACCAGAACGGTCAAAATTTAAAAGCCAGTACCACACATTGGTAAAGAGGTAGAGCAGCCATCACCCTCCTATCATGCTGGTGGGATTGTAAGTTGCTATAACCACTTTGCTATCTGACCCACACATCCTTTGAGTGTCACTCCTGAATGTGTACTCAGCAGAAGTACATACAGACACCTGTGCGCCAAAAGATGCATCTACAGATGGCATTCATGGCACTACCCAGAATAGTCCCAAACTGGACATGATATCCATCAACAATAGAGTGGGAGGGGGCATCATACAAAGGAATACTCCATAGCAAGGAAAATGAGTGCATGCCTCTAGTACCAGTAGCATGGGTGAGTCCACAGACATCATTTTGAACAAAGAAGCCGCATGTGAAAAGAGTACATAGTGTGTGCTTCTATTAAGTTCTCAAATGAGCAGAACTAACCCATGATGGTGGTTCTCTTTGGGGAAGAAGGAGAGAGGACAGGTTGGGAAAGAGTAGGAGTCTTCTGTGGTGCTGTTGTTGTTCCCTGACCTGGGTGTTAGTGACATGGGTGGTTCTGGGGTGCTATTGCTGCATAGTTGTACAGGGTGTGCTTTTGTGCATGTGCATTACATGTTTATCAGAACATTAAAAAGGTTTCTTCCTCAGCTAACTTCCTTACAGTATAGTAAGGGAAGAGAAGAAATTAAAATAAAATACAACAAGCAGCAGGTCTTAATGTTCATTTCATGCTTTTTCCATGGGAGGGCCTTTTAAATCATTACGTGAAAAAAAAGTGTTGTGGCAATTGTTATTTGTTTCTTAGGTGGAAATCTATTATAGCCTGAGCCTTTATGGGAAGAAGTTGCTACAACTGATGATACCTCATTTCAAGGGGAAAATGTTATTGGGATCTCACAATTTAGGCTAAAAAAAAGTGGTCAGAACTTGTTTTGGAGTAATAGTCAAACTCTGCGTTTACTTCTCACTTTTTGAGCACAGTTGAATACCAAATTGTTTATTCCACGGCATTTCATAGTGGACCTTTCCCGCCTTTATGGCTCACAAATCACTTTTTCTCGGTTTCATTATAATAACCCATATATGGTTAATTGCCTTGTCAATGCTGAAAGCGTAAAATACTTTTCATTTGATATTTGATTCTCAGACATCCAAGAACTTGTTTGGTTTTTTTTTTCTTCTCCATGGCACATACCCACACGACAGCTATATTTGTTATTTACCTGTGTAAACTTACCTGTTTTCCTGTGTAAAGCAGTATTGACCCAGCTGAGCCCCACCTGTAAAGAACATGGGAAAGAATTGCCCACTGCCTGTTTAGGAGATTACCTCCTCTCTTGGAGGCTGATACACAGGAATGAAGACTTTCTAACACTGCTAGATGCAGAGGAGGTTGGTTCCATCGCTGTGCTGTCCCCCTCCCATAAGTCCTCGAGGCAGTTTGCCTCATGCAGTCCCCCCCGCCCCGAGATCCTCCCTAAATGAGCACACCGAGAGCAAGAAGGAAACGAGCCCCCCGCCCCCCAAAGAATTGTAGCAGAGATGAACATAGTGCTCCTCTTGGCCACCACTGTTCCCTACATAGGAGGAAACTGAGGCATCCCGCCCAGGGCGCAACACGCTGATTGCAGACAAGACTGAGCCTCCCACTCAGACCTCTGCTCACAGGCCCCGCATCCTTAGCGCTGACTTCTACAGTTTTCACACACTACCCAAATGTGTTTTTGTAAGTATAAAAAACTAATGGGGCCTTAATTTTTCTTCTTTGTTTTTGTGGATTATTCAGTGCTGTTGGGACATTTGCTCGGGCCCTTGATTGCAGCAGCTCCGTGCGGCAGCCTAGTTTGCATATGAGCGCAGCTGCAGCTTCTCGAGACATCACCCTGGTAAGTTGGTTTTTGAAATGTCGGGGTTATTATTTCCTCTGCTGCTTTAATTTTAAAGCCAGTATAGCAGTGTTATGGATGGGAGAGCTTTCTGTTGAAAGAGGCTTCTGGCTCCCAGCCCTGCTGACTGCTGGGTTGATTTGGCTTGGCTGATTGGTTGACTGGGGGTAGGGAGTCTCACCCTAAGTCCCCGCTTATGTGTGTGAGCTGAGACGAATAAGGACTGCTGATGGAGTAGGTATGAAACAATAAAAACATATTCTGAGGAAAACAACATTCTGACCCATCTCTTTTCACTTTTATACTTTTTTCCCCTCATACTCTATCTATGTACTTAAATTGTTACACGTCATATATATAGCACTTTACAGTTTTTTGTTTTAATGTGAGAAGGAACTCTTTTGTCTTTAAATGTTTATTTTTTGAGAGAAAGTGTGTGTGTGGCGGGGGGGTGGGGG
>NW_027531896.1:3301571-3303084 GCF_008692635.1 Crocuta crocuta | reverse complement strand
GGGGGAGGGTTAGACAGAAGACCCAAAGCAGGCTCTGTGCTAACAGCAGAGACCCCAATGTGAGGCTCAAACCCATGAACTGCACAAGATCATAACCTGAACCTAAGTCAGATGCTTAACCAACTGAGCCACCCAGGTGCCCCAGTGCTTTACAGTTTTTTTAAGTGGACGTGACCCCCTCTTGAAACTGTTGGCTATAGGAGTTACTCTGTCATTATTCAGTATCAATATTTATAAGTTTCTGTGGAATATTCACTGGAAAAAGGTTCTCTTTTTGTACATTATTTCATTACATTATGGTTGCTTCTTCTCAGACTATTTCCTTTTTTCTCTTCATGAACAGTGCAACTTCCCATGTTCAGTGTACACCTCTAATGCGTGCTGTGGCCAGGCATTGAGCTTGGCGCTTGGCTGCTTTCTCTGCACTGTCCAGCAAAGTAGACCTGCAGATTGTTTTTGTTTTTACGTTTATTTTGAGAGAGAGAGAAAGTAGGTGAGGGGCAGAGAGAGAGGGAGAGAGAGAATCCCAAGCAGGCTCCACACTATCAACACAGAGCCCAGCACAGGGCTTGATCTCACGAACCGTGACATCATGACCTGAACCAAAACGAAGAGTAGTACACTTAACTGACTGAACCACCCAGGTGCCCCAGGATTTTGCCGATTGAAGTTACTTTTCTTTATGATTGCCATGGCCCTTTTGAGACAAGCATGATAATGTGCTCATTTTACAAATGAGAAAACTGAGTTTTGGTGAGGTTATTTGATGGATACCAATTACATGTAATAAAAGTTCCATGGTTTTTTTTCCACAATACCATACCTTTTCACAGCCAATTTATTATGAAATAATGTAGGTCTTCTTTCTGCAGCCACTTATTTAGTGCTGGATATACCATAACTCATGACACTATGTTATCCATCCTGTCTCTTCTGGATACTAATTTCTGGGGATTCTCTTGTAGTTTTAATATGAGGGCGCCTGCATGGCTTAGTTGGTTAAGTGTCCAACTCTTGATTTCAGCTCAGGTCTTTCTCTCTCTTTCTCTCACTCACTCACTCACTGTCTCTCAAAATAAACCAAAAAAAAGGGGTTCCTGGGTGACTCAATCAGTTAAATGTCTGATTTCAGCCCAGGTCATGATCTCATAGTCTATGAGTTCAAGCCCCACGTCAGGCTCTGTGCTCACAGCACAGAGCCTATAGCCTGCTTTGGATTCTGTGTCTCCTTCTCTGCCCCTCCTCCGCTCACACTATCTGTCTCTCTCTCTCTCTCTGTCTCTCTCTCTGTCTCTCAAAAAATGAATAAATGTTAAAAATAAATAAATAAATGAATAAACTAAAAAAAAAAAAGTCAGTACCATGCTCTGTTGATGATGATTGCAAATGCAGTCTTGCCCAGAGTATGCAGAAAAAATGTGAGCAATAATTTTGTTTTTCTGTTAAATTTATCAGAGTTTTATAGTTACCAACTTAGAGAAATACACCTTCCAGTCATGTCTTCCTTTCACCT
>NW_027531896.1:3295552-3300456 GCF_008692635.1 Crocuta crocuta | reverse complement strand
CAGAGCCCAGCACAGGGCTTGATCTCACGAACCGTGACATCATGACCTGAACCAAAACGAAGAGTAGTACACTTAACTGACTGAACCACCCAGGTGCCCCAGGATTTTGCCGATTGAAGTTACTTTTCTTTATGATTGCCATGGCCCTTTTGAGACAAGCATGATAATGTGCTCATTTTACAAATGAGAAAACTGAGTTTTGGTGAGGTTATTTGATGGATACCAATTACATGTAATAAAAGTTCCATGGTTTTTTTTCCACAATACCATACCTCTTCACAGCCAATTTATTATGAAATAATGTAGGTCTTCTTTCTGCAGCCACTTATTTAGTGCTGGATATACCATAACTCATGACACTATGTTATCCATCCTGTCTCTTCTGGATACTAATTTCTGGGGATTCTCTTGTAGTTTTAATATGAGGGCGCCTGCATGGCTTAGTTGGTTAAGTGTCCAACTCTTGATTTCAGCTCAGGTCTTTCTCTCTCTTTCTCTCACTCACTCACTCACTGTCTCTCAAAATAAACCAAAAAAAAGGGGTTCCTGGGTGACTCAATCAGTTAAATGTCTGATTTCAGCCCAGGTCATGATCTCATAGTCTATGAGTTCAAGCCCCACGTCAGGCTCTGTGCTCACAGCACAGAGCCTATAGCCTGCTTTGGATTCTGTGTCTCCTTCTCTGCCCCTCCTCCGCTCACACTATCTGTCTCTCTCTCTCTCTCTCTCTCTCTCTCTCTCTCAAAAAATGAATAAATGTTAAAAATAAATAAATAAATGAATAAACTAAAAAAAAAAGTCAGTACCATGCTCTGTTGATGATGATTGCAAATGCAGTCTTGCCCAGAGTATGCAGAAAAAATGTGAGCAATAATTTTGTTTTTCTGTTAAATTTATCAGAGTTTTATAGTTACCAACTTAGAGAAATACACCTTCCAGTCATGTCTTCCTTTCACCTTTTAAGCNTAAAAAAAAAAGTCAGTACCATGCTCTGTTGATGATGATTGCAAATGCAGTCTTGCCCAGAGTATGCAGAAAAAATGTGAGCAATAATTTTGTTTTTCTGTTAAATTTATCAGAGTTTTATAGTTACCAACTTAGAGAAATACACCTTCCAGTCATGTCTTCCTTTCACCTTTTAAGCCATAATCACTGCCAAATGAAATGCATCAAAAAGTCCTGAAAATTCTTCCCCCAAAATGTATCCGAAATCTAACCACTGTTCTCTGTCTCCGGTTCTTCCATGCTAATCCAGACCTTGGTACTTAGGGTACTGGTACTCAGTACCTCACGACAGGTTTCCCCAAGTCCACTCCTAAAAGTCTCAATTTTGTTTTCTGATGGAATGGAATACAATGAGAGGTTCTTTCTTTCTCATTATGTTCCAGTTTGAAATGCTTTCCCCGAAATACCACAGGAATGTAAAAACTCATACTGGATTGCACATCAAATTCGTTTCTTACAGTGCTTTCTTATACTATAGATAATGGTGAAAGCATGAACAGTCTATAGCCATCAGGGAGCCCTCTATGCTTTCTTAGAGACTGGAATATTGTTTGTAGAAGCAAGTTCTGTTCTCCATTGGTACGTTAATGTTTTATGTAAAAGTTTAGGGGTTTCAAAATAGGTTTATATTTTGGTTGTTTAGAAGTTGGACTTTACCGAAGGAGTGAGAGTACAAGTGTCACATTTGTAAAACCCTTCACAATCCTGCCAACAGATATTTATGTGAACCAAAATTATATGGAATCTAATCACTACTTGTATATTTTTCCATGTTCAAGATTTTTTCCTTCAATTATAAAATTAATGTATGCTTATTATGAAAAATGCCAAAATTTAGTACAGCAGCAGGCAACAAAAGTCTTGTACTCATTACCCAGAGTAAAATATTCTCACCATTTTGTAATATTTCCTTTCAGCCACTCCGTGTATTATGAACAGTAATTCCCACAAATTACAGGATAGAACAGAAGATAATGTAATAAAATTCCACATAATGCCACCTAAAACAAATGTTAGTATTTTAGTTCTTTGGATTAAAGAAATCTCAGCGATCATACTTTTGAGTCTCTAATACTGTCTCCCTAGTCCCATTCTGCATCCTCTCTGTACCCCTGACCCCCATCACTCTTATTTCCTGTGAAGAGGCAGCTGCTATCACAGATTTGCTGTGTATCTAGTTTTTCTAGTTCCACTATGTATTTGTGTGTCTGAAAACAACATAAAGATTGTTTTGCATGTGTTTCAATTTACTCTGTGACATTTTGCTATTTGCCTATTATTGATATCTACCATGTTAATAAGCACATACCCAGTTCACTCACTTTATCCACTGGGTAGTATTTGTAGTACTCCTTCATGGAATAGTGCACCACATTATTTATGTATTCTCTTACTGGTGAACATCGGGGCTCCTTCAAAAACATTTTTTATTTGCTACCATCCATAATACTGCATTGAAAATCCCAACACATATCCTGTGTGAGCATGTATGTGAGCTCTCTGGCATAACTAGAATTGGAATAGTTATTCATAGTGATTCATAGGGCAGTGCTCACTTTAAATTTGACCAAACACAGCCAAGTTTACTCTACACAAGGCAGAAATAAATTTATGTATTTATTTTTAAAATGTTTATTCATTTTTGAGAGAGAGTGTGTGTACACACGCACTAACATGTGATGGAGAGGGGCAGAGAGAAAGGGAGAGAGAGAATCCCAAGCAGGCTCTACCCTCTTAGGGCAGAAGCCTATGTGGGGCTCGATCTCGTGAACCATGAGATCATGACCTGAGCTGAAATCAACAATCGGACACTTAGCCAACTGATAGAAATTTATAATCCCTGATACAAATTTATAATCCCATAAGCAGTCAATGAGTGTTTTCCTGTCCTCATCCATTTTTTTTTATATTGGCTTCAACATTGTGTATTTTCAGACTAAAGTTTGTACTAACCTCATGCTTGCCTCATTTTAACTTATATTTCTTACTTAATAAGGTTAAGCAGGTTTTCATGTTTATTGACTCTTCAGGGTTTTTCTTCTTTGTATTTTAGATTCATATCCTTTGTACATTCTTCACTTGTTTCATTTTTTCTAATACTTTAAAAATAGTATTCATATTCATGACTATAAATCTATCTGGAGTGGTTTTTTTTTTAATTTTTTTTTATGTTTTATTTATTTCTAGGAGAGAGAGAGAGACAGCGTGAGCAGGGGAGGGTCAGAGAGAGAGGGAGTCACAGACTGAAACAGGCTCCAGGCTCTGAGCTGGCAGTCAGCACAGAGCCTGACGCGGGGCTCGAACCCACGAACCGTGAGATCATGACCTAAGTGAAAGTCGGTCGCTTAACCGACTAAGCCACCCAGGCGCCCGTATCTGGAGTTTATTTTTGAGACTTGAATGAGGTATAGGAGTCGACTTCTTTTTTCCATATGGTAAATAGTCATCCAGTACATTTTATTGAATTTGTTGTCCGCATGACTTTGTAACCCTTCCATTCTCTTCTTTCAGGGTTTTAGGTATGGTTAGGCCTGGTCTGGATTTGTAATCTATTCTTTTCTGTTTTGTTGATTTGTCCCTGAACACACACCACATTATACAAAAGCCTATTAAGTCCCACGTGAACTTTCTTTTTTATTTTATTATTATTATTTTCATGTTTATTCTTTTTTTTTTTAATGTTTTATTTATTTCTAGGAGAGAGAGAGAGACAGCGTGAGCAGGGGAGGGTCAGAGAGAGAGGGAGTCACAGACTGAAACAGGCTCCAGGCTCTGAGCTGGCAGTCAGCACAGAGCCCGACGCGGGGCTCGAACCCACGAACCGCGAGATCATAACCTAAGCGAAAGTCGGACACTTAACCAACTAAGCCACCCAGGCGCCCCTTTTAATGTTTATTCTTGAGAGAGAGACAGAGCACAAGTGGGGGAAGGGGCAGAGAGACAGGGAGACACAGAATCTGAAGCGGACTCCAGACTCCAAACTGTCAGCACAGAGCCCACTATAGGGTTTGAACTCACGAATCCTGAGATCATGACCTGAGCCAAAGTCAGACACTTAACCGGCTGCGCCACCCAGGTGCTCCCACGTGAACTTTATTTTTACAACATAGTGGAAGTCATTTAAATCAGAGTTGGGTTTTTTTTTAATTTAATTTATTTTATTTTTTTATTTATTTCAGAGAGAGAGAGAGACAGCGTAAGCAGGAAAGGGTCAGAGGGAGAGGGAGATACAGAATCTAAAACAGGCCCTAGGCTCTGAGCTGGCTGTCAGAGCCCGACACGGGGCTTGAACCCACGAACCGTGAGATCATGACCTGAGCGAAAGTTGGATGTTTAACCAACTGAGCCACCCAGGCACTCCTAAATCAGAGTTTTTGTACTTTGTCTCCCCCCACCATATTTTCCCTAACAATATAAAATACTCTTTCCTATCATCATGAGAATCTGGAAAGTTGATTTTGTTGTTGTTTTTTTAATGTTGTGTGATTGTGCCTTGTATAGATATACTGTTACTTAGCACTTAGCCAGCCTCGCGTGGTATAATCCTGATCTTCTGAGGTAACACTTCCCAAATTATAACCAGAGATGCTCCCCATGTTGTAGTGCAGCAGATCCCTCTACCCTGTCTGAGAAGTGACAAGGGAAAGCCTTTTCCTGAGATAGTACAGAGCTCTGTGACAGGCTGATCTGCCTCAAGATAGGTGTGAACAGGCAAAGAGCAGGTATGTGGCCTTCTGGTTCCCGCTGCAGCAAACTCTCTGCTTCCCACTGGTGGTGACTGGAGGGACAGCGGGTGAATTTCTTTTGGAAGAGGGCAGTCTTTATTTTATTTTAAATGTTTATTTATTTATTTTTGAGAGACTAAGCATGGGTGAGGAAGGGGCAGAGAGAGGGAGACA
>NW_027531896.1:3278172-3294957 GCF_008692635.1 Crocuta crocuta | reverse complement strand
GTGGGGGGGGGGGGGGGCCAGGAGCAGAGAGCGAAAGAGGGAGACACAGAATCCGAAGCAGGCTCCAGACTCGGAGCTGTTGGCACAAAGCCTGATGTGGGGCTCAAACTCCTGAGCTGTGAGATCATGACCTGAGCCAAAGTCAGCTACTTAACCAACTGAGCCACCCAGGTGCCCCCTGAGAGGGCAGAATTTTTAAAGATTCAGTATTTGTTATAAAAGAAGCGTTTTAAAAAGAACACAACCTGTGTACCTTAATTAGTTTAAACATCATTTTGTGTTTATCATTTGCAGCACTTGCTTACATGTTTCTTCTGGGCGGGTGCTTTCACACCCTCCAGTGTTTGCATTTCTTCTGTTTTGTTTCCTTTAGTATTCAGCACAGGAGTGGGGGAAAGGAGTAGAGGGAGAGAGAGACTATTAAGCAGGGTCTGTGCTTAGCATGGAGCCTGATGCGACATGGGGCTCTACCTCATAACCCTGAGATCATGACCTGAGCTGAAATCCAGAGTCAGAAGCCTAACCGACTTAGCCACCCAGGTGCACCTATAATTGTTACTTTTTAAAGCAGAAGTGTACTCAGAGGTTCAGGAAATTGCATTTGTCATGTTTGTACAGCTGGTTTCAGAGACAGGATTTGGATCTGTTCTTAACTCCTACCTGGGATTCTGTCCCCCAGATTACATGTTTTCTGTTCTACTCTCCTTAAAATGGCTTGGGTTTAAAAATCATTGTTGTCTGGGTCAGAACAGGCAGTACTGAAGATCTGGTTTTTTGTCTGCAACATTGAAATGCTTTGGTTTCCTGCTCTAACAAGCCTAAGTTCAGCTTTACTTGGACTCTATATGTTGTTCTTATGTTTAGATTATTTTCAGAGCCATAAAATTGATATCTTTCAGAAGTCACAAAAACAGGAAGAAATTGATGCACTTTGTTATTTCAGATGCCCTGACCTGCACCTTTAGTCCTATTTGCCCAGTAGCCTCATACCTTCCTCTTCAATGTTAACATAAAAAATCCCGGGGGCACTTCTATAGAAATGAGTGGGAGTGCTTAGAAGTTGATTACTTGTACATTGATAATATGAGTTTTGCAGATTCTTTTCCAAAAAGATCGTATGAGAAGCTGGGAAGTTGTTTTGTGCCATGAAATGAAAATTAGATTTTTTAAAAATTTTTTTAATGTTTTATTTATTTTTGAGAGAGAGCGTGGGCAGGGGAGGGTCAGAGAGAGAGAGAGAGACACAGAATCCAAAGACAGGCTCCAGGCTCTGAGCTAGCTGTTAGCACAGAGCCCGACATGAGGCTCGAACCCACGAACCATGAGATCATGACCTGAGCCGACTGAGCCACCCAGGCGCCCCTGAAAATTAGATTTAAAAAAATAAATGAAAATTAGATTCATCATTCAGGGGCGCCTGGGTGGCTCAGTCAGTTAAGCAGCCGACTTCGGCTCAGGTCATGATGTCACATTCGTGGGTTCAAGCCCCACGTCAGGCTCTGTGCTGACAGCTAGCTCAGATCCTGGAGCCTGCTTCAGATTCTATGTTTCCCTCTCTCTCTGAGCTTCCCCTGCTCATGCTGTGTCTGTCTGTCTGTCTGTCTCTCTCTCGCTCTCTCTCAGAAAGAAAAAAAATTTTATAGTCATCATTCAGTTGAATTTGGAGAGTCAAGTTCTTATTTTTCTTTCAGTGTTTTCACGTCCATACAGGTCACGTTGGTACCTTTCTCCATCAGGTGACCAGACTGTATGTGAAGACTTCTCACTGCAGAGAAGGCATGGTTATGGAACTCTGGTGGCCTGTCCTAGGTGATTTTCACTGAGGCTTTTCCTGTAAGGGACTGTAGCCAACTGTCAGCATTCCTAATCTGAAGCATCTGTTTATCCTACACGTTGCATGCTACTTGTCGAATCACCAGTAGTGTTTTGGGAGCAGGTAATTAAGCTGCCCACAGATTGCTAGGTCTGACTTTCTTATTTTGAGACCTGTTACAATCATAGCTAGACTGAATTTCAAACTGCTAGTCTAAGAAACATGGTAAGGTTTATAATTGTTAAAACATTGAAGTTGTCATGGAGGCTTCCTAAATCTCACCTTCATTCCACTAAAATGTAAAGTGTCCTTTGTACAATATGCAAAGAAAGAAACGAAATTAGTTTACAACCTACATTGACCTCCCTTCGCCCCATTGGGGAAACAAAATTCTTTAGAACACAGTAAACCCCAAGGTGGTCTGTAAGTAGTTGGTGGAAGGCCGGGCCTGTTATGGGGTGGAGGGTGCCATGTGCATTGGTAGGGAGCTGTTGCCTGAGCACAGCCTAAGTCTCAGAGAACAGGTAATGGTCGAAGTGCTAGATTTCTCTTTTCTTGGACTCTGAGGACAAAGCAAGTTGGAGGATAAGATCTGAGAAAAAAGAGTTTTTTAAGTTGTTTGAGGCCTCAGAAATCTTCAAGGATAGACCATATTAGAGATAATGGTGAAGTAACTTATATAAAGATTCATATTTAATTGGTGACAGACTAAGTACTAGAAACAGGTTTTGTGATGCTGAATCTTGTTCTGAGAAAGGTCAGGTTGTGTTGATTTCATAGGGAGGAGACTGCATTCTGGAATATCTCTAATTCTATCTGATCTTTTTAAAATGCAGTTTTGATTTTGCTCTCTCCTATCTTACATCCTTTTAGTGGCTTTTAATAGCTTTCAGGGTAAAAACCCAGATCCTTAAAACAGGTTTAAAAAGCTGTGGGGTTTTGCCTGGCCAGTCTCTCCAGTCCCTTATCCCCACACTTCCCTCTATGTCCTCTGGGCCCCAGCCAGCCTTCCTTTGATTCCATTGCCTGCTTCCTGCCACAGGGCCTTTGCAATTTTAGTTCCCTTTGCCTGGACATTCTTACAGCCCTACCTAATTAACTTTTTTTTCATAATTTATTTATTTTTAAACTTTTAAAAAAATGTTTGCTTATTTTTGAGAGACGGAGACAGAGTGTGAGTGGGGTAGGGGCAGAGAAAGAGGGAGACAGAATCTGAAAAGGGTTCAGGCTCAGACCTATCAGCACAGAGCCCAACGTGGGACTTGAACTCAATGACCACAAAATCGTGACCTGAGCAGAAGTCAGATACTTAACCAGCTGAGCCACCCAGGCTCCCCAGACTTATTTATTTTGAGAGAGAGTGAGAGAGAGAACGAGAACAAGAACGAGTGGGGGAGGGGCAGAGGGAGGGAGAAAGAGAGAATCCTGAGCAGGCTCTGCACTGTCAGTGTAGAGCCCATTGCTGGGCTCTAACCCACAAATGGTGATATCATGACCTGAGCCAAAACCGAGTTGGACACTTATCTGACTGAGCACCCAGTTGCCCCACCACCTAATTAACTCTTAATTTTTTTTTAAATCTTGTCTAATCTGTCCATCTAGGGCAGGTTACTCTGTGATGTGCTCATGGAGAGAAGCAACAACATTCCTCCAAGTTAATTGTTTGTAATTACTTTTTATTTTGTGATTTTTGTGATTATCTCATTAATGTGTGTCTCTCTTCTTCCCCTTCCCTACATCTCAGCTTGCAGTATTCATCAATATAGTGACTATATCTGTTTTTCCTCACTGTTGAATTCCCAGTACCAAGCATAATTCCTGGGATATATTTACTAGGTATTCAGTAAATATCTGAGAATGAATAAATTAGTTTCTATCTCTGGGACATAGGACAATAGGTTCTTATTAGAATAGGTCATTGGAGTATATTTCTATTTAAATGTTATTTAGCATGTTAATAGATCTTTTATTGAATGCATCTCATCACTAAGAGAGATTATATATATATTTGAATAATAATGTCATTGTGTCACCAGAGCTGAACACACAGAGTCTACCAGGAATTATAGAAAGTTTCTGGCATTGGATATACTTGTTTAGAAACTGTGGTAAAATATACACAACATAAAATTTGCCATTTTAGCCATTTTTAAGTGCACGGTTCTCTGGCATTAAGTATTCATCCTTTTGTGCAGTCATCACCAGCATCCGTCTCCAGGATGTTTTTGTCTTCCCCAACTGAAACTCTGTCCTCATTAAATAATAACTCCCTGTTCCCCAGCCCTTAGCAACCACCATTCTGATTTCTGTTGCTGTCATTTTAACTACTCTGGGTACTTCATTTAAATGGAACCACACGGTATTTACCCTCCTGTGACTTGCTTATTTCACTTTGCATAATGTCTTCAGCTTCATCCATATAGTACTGTGTGTCATTGTTTCCTTCCTTTTTGAGGCTGCATAATACTTTATCGTGTGCATATACCACATTGTATTTATTCAATAGAAACTTGAGTTGTTTCTACATTTTGGCCATTATGAATAGTACTACTATGAACATGGGTGTACAAGTAGATATACTTATATGATTCTCTGGGTCCCCTCCCCCGCAACGCCCCGAACCTATAGCTTATGATCCATTTAGTTTTCTGCAAGTTACATAACCTCCTCATGCCTGAGTTTCCTCACTGGCAATGGGAATACTAATATGAAACCTATCTGTCCTGCTTCAGGGGGTTATCTATTGACAAGAAGAAGAGGGTTTATAGACATAACTCTACAAATTGCAGATGTATGTGTCCAAGAATATAGAACTTGATGGAACTGCAGTAGGTACCCAGAGCACACCTCAGTGCTGTTTTCCCTGGGCCCCTGGATTTTCTTTTTTCTTTTTTTTTTTTTTTAATTTATTTCTAGGAGAGAGAGAGACAGCGTGAGCAGGGGAGGGTCAGAGAGAGAGGGAGACACAGACTCTGAAATAGGCTCCAGGCTCTGAGCTGACAGGCAGCACAGAGAGTGACGTGGGGCTCAAACCCACGAACCGTGAGATCACGACCTAAGCGAAAGTCGGACGCTTAACCGACTAAGCCACCCAGGCGCCCCCTGGGCCCCTGGATTTTCTAAGGGGCATAAAACTCTTTGTGGAACTGGCTGCCCAGGTTGTGTGGAAGACAAGTGATTTATTGCTATGGTACAGTTCTTTTTGAGCTTCCATCAACATTCAGAAGAAATTATATTCGACAGTTTTTGCACCTTCATTTAAGGTAATATTCATAAACACCGGGCCTTGCTGGCTCTTGAGACTCTGTCCACACTGGAAGAGAGTATTTGATGTCCCAGTGTCCTGAACAAGATCTCTGGCACCCTCTTCCCAGCCTCTGGAAAAGTCTGTCTCTGAGTTACCATGTGGCATCAACTTGAGGAGTAAACAAGGTGGTACTTGTAAATCATTCAGAGCAGTGTGCGGCACAGTGTTAAAAGCTTGGTAATACTAGTTGTTTGTTGAGATGGTGATAACAATGATATATTCCCCCCTTTCCCCCAATCTTGTTGAGTCTCATTTACTTTCTTCTGATTTTATATCATTATTGATTGTCTGATAGGGCTTTTATCATGCCATATTTACTGTTATTGTAGTAGGTTATCAAATTTGAATATGGTCATTATGTTATGAGTGGTCATACACTGTAATATAATTGTTACAAGGAGATCATTAAATGATTTAAAGATCTTCCCCTTAAGGGCGCCTGGGTAGCTCAGTTGGTTAAGCATCAGACTTCCACTAAGGTCATAATCTCGTGGTTTGTGAGTTTGAGCCCCATGTTAGGCTCTGTGCTGAGCCTGCTTTGGATTCTGTGCCTCTCTCTCCCTCTCTGCCCCTCCCCCCACTTATCTCTTTCTCTCTCAAAAATAAATAAACATTAAAAAATAATAAAAGATCTTCCCCTTAAAACAAGCTATAATTTTTACAATAAAAATTTTCTCCTCAAGAAAAACTTTGAAAAAGTAAGTAACTCATTTTCTTGAAAAGAAAAAGTTGACTTAACCAACAGTAATTTTATTCTTCAGATTTTAACTCTTTGTAACAATTGCTAGCCATTAATCATGTACTTCATTCTCTTCATTCGTGAACCCTGTTGAAATCACATATTTCATTTAGGGCCTTGGGGGTACTGGGAATTTGAGGATAGATTGCAATTCACAGTCATTACAACATTTAAAGGAATTGCACTCTACAGAGTATATAAATCTTCAGATTAAAATTTTAGGTATCAGCTTACATCAGAAATCTAGTATTCAAAATGAGTATAAAATTGATGAAATGAGAATTCATATAATTTTTTTAAAACACAGTTTCCTAAAACTTAAGAGTACTGTCTATGTTCCCAAGGCTGTAAATTAGAATTAAAACTAAGACTACCACTGTGGTAAATCATATGAAACACGAAATTTTTCTTCCTTCTAAGTATATCACTGAGGCAGGAAATGAATGTTACTGTAGTGCTGTTATCTAATCTAGAGGCTTTAGTGAGATTTTCTAGTTGTTTCAGGTAGCCTCTTTATAACAAAAGAAATTTTTTTTTCTGGTTTAAGATCTACTTGGAAATCATTTACTTTATTGGGTTGTCATATCATTTTAATTTCAGTACAGAACAGTCCCTCATTCTTTGTCTTTTGTGACTGGCATTTTCAAATTGCCGGCTATTTATGTTGTAGAATGTCACTTAGTTTGGGATGTGGTTATAATTTGATTTATAATTAAAATAAGTTTTTAGGGGCGCCTGGGTGGCTCAGTCACTTAAGTGTCCGACTTCAGCTCAGGTTGTGATCGCACGCGCTCTGTGCTGAATGTTTACTCGGAGCCTGGAACCTGCCTTGGATTCTGTGTCTCCTTCTCTCTGCTCCTCCTCCGCTCACGCTCTGTCTCACTCTGTCTCTCAAGAATAAATAAAACGTAAAAAAATAATAATAATAATTAAAAAAATAAATTTTAATCCTACTTAAGTCCATTTTGGTCAGTTAAGTCAAGAGACTTTCCATTTCACCCTAAATTTTCAAATTTACTGAGATAAGTTTTCAGAGTATTCTTTAATTAGAATAATTTGGTAAGTCTCCAGTTATAAGTAGCTTTTTATTCTGTTTGTGTGTCATTTCCCATTTCTTTCAGGACAGTTTTGCTAGATTTTTCTTTTTTATTATCTAAAAGAAAGATTTTAGTTGACTTGATTTTTTTTTATTGTATGTTTTCTTTTTATTATTATTGTGTGTTTTATATTTAAGGGGTTTTTTTCCTGTATATTTTCTTCCTTCTACTTTTCTTAGGGTTTACTCCGATATTCCTGTTCCACTTTTTTTTTCTTTTTTTGCAGGGGCGGGGGGAGAGACAGAATATGAATCTTTTTTTTTTAATTTTTAAAAAATTTTTTTTATTTATTTCTAGGAGAGAGAGAGAGACAGCATGAGCAGGGGAGGGTCAGAGAGAGAGGGAGTGACAGACTCTGAAATAGGCTCCAGGCACTGAGCTGGCTGTCAGCACAGAGCCCAACGCGGGGCTCGAACCCACGAACCGCGCGATCATGACCTAAGCGAAAGTCGGACGCTTAACCGACTAAGCTACCCAGGCGCCCCGAGAGAATATGAATCTTAAGGAGGCTCCACGCCTAGTTGGGAGCTTGACGCGGAGTTGTCTCCCTACTGTGAGATCATGACCTGAGCCAAAATTAAGAGTGAGACACTTAACTGCCTGAGCCTCTCAGGCACTCCTCCTATTCCAGCTTTTTAAAAGACTTTTAGCCCATCAGCTGCATTTGTCTACTTTTCCATCATCAATATTTAAGATTATAAATGTGCCTCTATATGTACTAAAGTTTGATATGTAGTATTTTCATTATCATTTGGTTCTAAGTATTTCCTAATTTATAGTGTGGCATTTAATTGTGAGTTAATTTCCAAGGAAATGAGGTTCATAAATTTATCTCAATTGCCTTGGGGGTTGTGGTCAGAGAACACATATACCAATTCTTTTAATATATTGTGATTTCCTTTAGGGCTTGGAATATAATCCTATAATCCTCCCTAGCATTTTGTCCCTTGGGTATTAGCCACTTTTACTTCAGCCTAGTACAAAGGAAACTTTCTGGTTTTGTCTGTTCTGCCTTGTAGCAGTCTAGAAAATGCCATTAAGGTAAAAGGTTACATCAGTGTGGAAACTCACATGTCATACATATTCTTCCTGAATTATTTTAGCCTCCCCTTGCTTGCATTGGTTGTTCTTCAGTGTCCTCACATAGTTGTTTTATACAGTAAAACCTTGGTTTGTGAGTGTAATTCATTCCAGCAACAGGCTTGTAACCCAAAGCACTTCTATGTCAAAGCGAATTTCCCTATAAAAAATAATGAAAACGATTCATTCCACAACCCAAAAATATTCATGTAAAAATGATTACAATATTGTAATCATTACAAAATAATAAAATATAAAAAAAAATAACAAATTAACCTGTACTTACCTTTGTGAACCTTGGTGGCTGGTGTGAGGGAGACGAGAGAGGAGGGTTATTGTGTAGGATGACTTTCACTAACAGAATCACTGCTGTCTCTTGGCTCAGTGGAATCTTTTTCTGCATGGGGGGCATTGTATACACTCGCACGGATGTGACTACAGTACAGTATGAATACTCTCTTGTCATATACTGTATTTAATGTAACTGTCAATAAGGCAGCAGAGGAAAGGGTCTATATCTGTAGGCAGCCTGGCCTAGAATGAAGGGAAGCATTCCTGAGCTTTTTTCTCTTGGAAAAGCAAAGGACTGTCCATGGGTGCTTTGAANAAAAAAAATAAAAAAAAAAAAAAAAAAAAACCTAATCTGTGGAAGAGAAGGGATGGAGGCAGGATTGAACAGAGGAAGAAAGTAGGTTATGATGCCCTATGAATGAGGCTTCAGCCGGCTCCATGGGACACTTAGAAAGGTTGTCCCAAATCTGGGTGACACGCTGAGCCTATACACTCCTGCATCATTGGATAAAGGCTGCGCCAGGAAAAGGGCATGACCTTGGGTGATGATTCTTTTTGAGATCATTCCAAAGGTGACAGCTGAGGGCAGTCTGCTCACAGCACATCTAGCACGAAGTGAGTAAGTTCTTTATTCTCAAAAGGGAAAACACAGTATCTGTTACACTGCCTAGTATTTCAGTGGCTTATAACAACAAGAACATAATTTCTTATGTACTCCTTTGCAGATTGTCTAGGATTCTGCTGAATTAGACTGGGCCAATTTAGGTGCCAAGCCACAGTGTGAGTCCAGATCTGCTCCATGTGTATCTCATCCTCTCATGATGAAGCAATAGCTCAAGAGGGCAAATCTAGATATGCAAACACATGTCAGGGCTCTGTTATGTTAGTATCTTGAACATCTTATTTGCCAGTCAAGTCACGTGGACAGGCCCCACCTCAGTGGAGTGGAAGACTACTCTTCTATGGAGGTCCAGGGGAGGGAGTGAATATTTGCTGAATAATAATCCAGTCTACTATTGTGTGATTCTACTTAATGAACAAAGGATGAGAAATTCGCTGCCAAGATTTCATTGTCAGTCTTTCTCTGAAAATACTTCTGTTTGTCATCTCCATCTGTTATGAATGAGATGAAATGTGACAACACCTTCACCACTATTTGGCAGAGAGAACAGCTTGTGCTGAGTTCTTATGATTTTTAAATTTAGATTTGAATGGATCTTGTGTGTATCTGTATCTCTATTGAAAACATGGTATCTTTGTAAAGTATTTATCTGGGGGAGTGAAGAGTTTCTTTTATTTTACATTTAGTCTTTAAATTCTTTGTGTTACTTTAAATTGAGGTATATATACAGTAAAGTGTATTCAGTACACTTAGGTGCATAGTTTGTAAACTTGTATATTAGTATACATTCGTGTAATCACCACCCAGATCTAGATAAAGAACATTACCACAGTCTCAAAAGATTGTGCCTCTTCCCTCATGCCTCTTCCCAGTGAATGATCGCCCCCCTCCTTCTGAGGTAATCATTATTCTGACTTCTCTCACCATTGATTGTTACTCTTCTCAAAGTTCACATAAATGGAATCAGCCAGTGTGTTCTCTTATATGTCTAGCTCTTGGAATTTTTATGATCTTACTGATAAACCGTAAGTCATATGTCCAGACTTCTATGTCTTTTGTTAGCCTATTTCTGAGAGTCTTTTGATGTTGTCTCTTCTGTTACAGAAGGTAAATTTTGTGTTTTACTTACAGCTTTTAAGGGTGATATTGAACTCTATAAAAGCCCATTCAAAAGGAGACTCCTATGTGTGTGAGAAAGATGGAGTTAGTATGGACCTCTAGCCCATATTGTGGCTTCCTTTATGAAACTGGTCATCACTTTAAATAAAATTATTCCCTGGGAATTCCACAGTGCATATGTCTAATGGGATGTAGATTTTCTACACAGACTGATTATGACGACACTCTCCTCTGGGCTGTGTTTCAAAGCGGACTTTGGGGGTTTCATCGCTTCCGGTTAGCTATAAGTTGGACCCATTCTTTCCATTTAATTTGTGACAGTGCAGGAGTTAGTCTTCTGAAAGCCAGTGTTTACTTCGGCGTTCAGTAACACACACTCCATTCACAATCTATTCACTTCAGATTTGGGTCATAATCACTTATAACGGCTGTGATATTACTTTGGTTCTTTGAAACCCTATTGGATAATAGCCTATCATCATTTGTAAAAGTACCTGTAAGAGAAGCCTTTTCTTCACCTTTCATGAACGAAAGACTGAAGATTCTTTCATGCTTTGAGTGGCTGCTACAATATCAGTTGAGAAACACTCATTTAGTCTTGTGACTTTGGGTTTCGGAACACCTGTTAATCATAAAAACTACCACCTCCTGAGGAATCTCAGCAGCAAAGTTAATTTGTATAATTCTTGATTTTGAATACCACTTAAGCTTCTTCAGTTTTGTTATCCATTGTAAATTTAGTTTAAAAATAATTTTTTATGGTAATATATTAAATTGAAGGGATCCTTACATGCTCTTGGACTTTGCTTTCATTTTCATAGATCAGTTTTTTAGAAACTAATTAATTTCAGGGGTGATGTAAACTTGTTTAACAGTGTATTGTACAGTTAAAGTGATGAGTCTGTCACGTGAGAAGTTTAGCTAGGAAAGGGGAGTTTAGTTGATTATGAAGTTTGCAGAGCACAGGCGAAGAGTAAAGATCAATTCTAACATTTTTGTAACCCTTGTTGTGGAATGGTGAGAAGAAATTCACTTGAAAATCAAAATTATTCCATGATTGTGACACATACAGCAAAAGACTATATACCTGGTCAGTGGTCCTTGCTGTGATTATGACTAAGGAATAGATAATGAGATTCCTGCTTGCTTTTGTTTTGTGGAATCCAGTGATTTATTTAAGAGAGGTGTTCATCCTTATTAAAGCAGTTAGTTACTGTACCTTAAATATGTCTGTATGTCCTAAATCCCACCTTTAGTTCTGTCAACAAGTTCATATTTTAAACCCTTATTCGGTGTCTTAATGTATCACAGTGTAAATATGTCTTTTTAATGGATACTGTAGCCAATAATTTTTTCTCTTTAACAGATATTAGTTGATATTTGAGTTTATCTTATATTCCTGTATGAGTAGTAGGGAACTCCCCAGCTAAATTTTAAGAGACATGTTTTCATATGGATGTGATGCTATCCTCCTTTATGAATATTTTAATATCAGTATATACTTTGTGTACAAGCTGCAGGATCTGGCTTTGATATGTTAGAAAGTTTAAATAGAACTAGTCCTCACTTGGTAAGGTTTCGGTCACCCTGCCAACGAAATCCACGCCACCCCTACATCTTATCCAGACACAGCGGAGCCAATCACCCTGTTTCCCAGTTTCCCTTCTACATAAACAAATGTGTGTATATGTTATGAATCAATCTCTTGCTCTCCATTAGAAATGACGTCACTAGTGTTTCAAATTTAAAGTTTTGGAACCTGTTTATTCACTGCTTCTAATGGGAAGAAGAGTGTTTTTTAAGTAAGCTAGACCCAAGATACTTTTGCCAAAAAAAACAGGTATATTATCCTAATCTATCTGATCCTCTTTTCAAATTACTCTTCATATCATTCTCTCTTGAAATATATAGGAAACCTACACTAGCCTAGCTGATTCAAGCAAGTCTATTCATCTGTTCTTTGTCTTAGAAAATCTCAGCCAAGTTACTGTTTTTACATGGATGTGCATTTCATTTTGTTTGTTTAACATGGATGTGTAGTTTGGTTTTGTCACCCTGATTCTCAATTCCATTGTTTTCTGTAACTGTCTTCATAGTACATCATCGTCTTAATCCAACCTGAGAATATTTTTTCTCTAATACATAATCTGTTTTTCCCTTGTCAAGGAAGGGAAACAACCCTGTATAATGCTGAAGTGATTGTGGCACTTTTAACGAACGGGATGGTGAAACTTACTCGCTTCCCAGTTAATACCTGTGCCTGGAGGCCCTGGATTTTCATGGTTAGGTTACTATAACAAATGAATGCATTTTTTTTTAATACACATCTTATAAGGTACAAATCAACATTTTCTGAAAGCAGTAAATGATATTTTACATTTACAACAGATAGGTAATCTGGTTTTTTAATTTTTCTTAATTTTGTTACTTAGAAAATAAACACCTAAGTATATTAGTGTTAATTAAGTGCATCATGCATTTTAGGATTTCTGTTCTTAAATAATGGAGCAAGTTTGCATTTCTAGCTGATCTTTTCTCTCCATTTTGTTTGTTTTCTTTAGTTTCATGCCATGGATACACTGTACAGGCACAGCTATGATTTAAGCAGTGCAATTAGTGTCTTAGTACCACTCGGAGGACCTGTTTTATGCAGAGATGAAATGGAAGAGTGGTCAGCGTCTGAAGCTAGTTTATTTGAAGAGGCACTGGAAAAATACGGCAAAGACTTCAATGACATACGTCAAGACTTTGTAAGTAGCAAATTGCACATAAAATGTTGACACGGGAATATTTTATCTTTATTAGAAATCTGGTAAACCTTAAAGTTTTCATTTAGCAAGCTTGTGACTTAGTAATTTTTATCTACTCAACATAGAATGAAGGCTGGTCTTACAGAGGGAGAAATTGACATTTGTTCTGGGAAGCAATTATAAGACCCGGGGTCAGGAGGTTCCAGGTTTAAAATACAGATAGCTTTTCTAACTACTTGCACAAAATATTTCTGAGCTCTGCTTTTTAAGTTTGTTGCTCTCCTTTCAACCTTCTATATTTTTCTAGTTATCTTAGTAATTGCTGAGCCGGAATGTGATGTGGACCTTTGCTATGGAAACAACCTGTAGCAAGCAGTATGGAAAATTTGCTTTATGGGTTTTCGGCCCTTGACGCCTCTCAGTGTTATGTAGTATCTTACTTGTATTTTAAATACTAGATAATCTTGTGTGCTTTTATGTCCTTCCTTTTGTCCTTGTAGTTATGGACTTGCTCTCTTTAATTAAGCTGATAATCTCCTTGAAATGGGGAAATTCTTATTTGAAAAGTCCATTGATAGCTTCTTATGGCAGTTATCCTTTCTAGATATCCAATTTGTTGGTGTATCATTGTGAATAGCAGTCTCTTATGTTTCTTCATATTTCTGTGGTATCAGTTATAACGTCTCCTCTGATTTTCATTTCTGATTTTATTTATTTCGGTCTTCTCTCTTTTTTTCTCAGTTTAGTTAAAGTTTGTCAGTTTGGTTTTATCTTTCCAAAAAAGGAACTCTTTAGTTCCATTGATCTTTTCTTTTGTTTCTCTGATGTATACTTCATTTATTTCTGCTTTGACCTTTATTGTTTCCTTCCTTCTGCTGACTAGACCCACTCTTTTTTGTTCATTTTTCTTTTTTTCACCCTGACTAGATAATTTCTAATGGCCTGTTTTTGAGTTCACAAATGTCCATTATTGATGTTCTGTATTGCATTTTTCATTGAATTCATTATATTCTTCAGCTTTAGAACTTGTGGGTTTGTTTTTTTTTTAATGATTTCTCTCTGTTGAATTTATTTTGTGTATTGTTTTCCTGGTATTGGAATCTATCTCTTGATTTCAATTCTATCTGTATTTTCTAGTAGCTTACTGAGCTTCCTTAAAATCATGATTTTGAAATCATTATCAGGAAATCATAGCTGTCCATTTCTTTGGGGTCAGTTACTGGAAAATTACTGTGTTTCTTTGGTGATGTCATGTTTCCTTAAATCATATTTCTTATAGCGTTGTGTTGATGTTTGTGCATTTGATTGATAAGTCACCTCTACCAGACTTCACAGACTGGTTTTAGTGGGGAGGGAGAGGCCTTCACCTGCCATGGGGACAAGGGTGTTGGAAGTTTGCATATGATGGTTCCAGCTCTTGGGAAGGCCCATCAGCCTAGTGTATGTTCAGCTCCATCTGCTGAGGTCAGTGTCGATTAAGATTGCAGGGGTCCTCAACAGCCCATTCTCCAGGTGTCTGCAGCGGCAGTGAAGGCTGTTGAGGTCTTTGATGGCAAAGGCTGCTGGGGACCTCCTGATCTCTCTCTCTCTCTCTCCCCCTCAATGGGGTGTGACATTGCAAAAAGATCCCTGCTGGCATTGGATCTGGCTTCAGGGTATCCTTGCCTTGGCAGTGGTCCTGAGGCTTGGATCACCTTGGGTCAGAACCAGGAGCGGAGCATGTATGCTCACAGAGCGACGGCAGTCTGGAGTCTGGTGTGCTGGCTAGCCTGCAGTGTCAGTGACTGAGATGTGAACGCATGCAGAACCACCATGGAATCAAGGTCTGGAGTGTGGGTGCATGTGGAGCAGCCAGAGTTCTGGGGTCCTGGATGTGCACAGAGTTGGAGATTGGGGCTGGCAGCCCTGTTCCTGGGGTGGGGACACAGCGGCGTCTTCTGGGAGGGGTGCAGCGGCATCTCCCTCCCTAGGAGGTCAGTATCAGCAATGGCTGTTGGTTACCTCAGTGGTAGAAGCCGTCAGTTTCCTCTGCAGAGTAGGCGGCTGGAGTCTGTGCCAACAAGTACTGCACAGTCCTCTGCTGTGCACGTGGCAGGGGCTCTGCAGCTGTCATGAAGGCTGTTGAGGTCTTCCAGGTGCTCGGTGGCAACGGCTGCCAGGCTCCTCTGCAGAGCGGGCCACAGAGGACCACACTGGCACCCACGTACACTGATAGCCTTTACCCTCCTTTGTTTGTAGCCGTTTCCAGACATCTCAGCTAAGCCTACCTCCCTGGTGATCCTTTCTATGGTTATTCATCTTTTGCACCACTGTGTTGCCATAGCTTCTTATTTGACTCTGATCCTCCCAGGGCTATTTTCATTTCCATAGCTGTGGCATACAAAGACAGGTATCCCTATCATAAAATGTCATAAAGTGGTTATTGTTATAAAGTGGTTCATAACCTCATATTATCCTTCAGAGATCTGTGGGATGGATCTGCAGTGATGCCCCCTCACATTCCTGATACTGGTAATTTTCCTCATCAGTCCAGAAAGGACTTAATCAGTGTTTTTGATCTTTGCAAAGAACTAGTTTTTTTGCTTGATTGATTTTGTTTGTTTGTTTGTTTCATCAACTTCTGCTTTTATGTTTGTCATTTCCTTTCTTCAGCTTGCTTTGTGCTGAAGTGCTTTGTCTTTTCCTAGTAACTTTTTAAGGTTGAAACTTTCCTTGTAATCATTTGTTGAGAGTGTACTTGGCTGACAGTGATTTTAGCCTTGTCTTAAAATTATCTTCTTGTCCTCTTTAACAAAAATGTTATTTTTTTAATGTTTGTTTATTTTTGAGAGAGAGAGAGACTGAATGTGAGCAGGAGACAGGCAGAGAGAGATAGAGGGGGAAACACAGAATCTGAAGCAGGCTCCAGGCTCTGAGTTGTCAAAACAGAGCCCGACATGGGGCTCGAACTCATGAACGGTGAGATCATGACCTGAGCCGAAGTCAGATGCTTAACCGACTGAGCCACCCAGTCGGTTAAGCACCCCAAAATGTTATTCTTTGTAGGATTCATTTTTTTCTTTTTCAGTACTCTAAGGGTGTCTATCTGGCTGACATAGTTTCTTTCTTTCTTTTTTTTTTTATATATATATATTTTTAATTTATTTCTGAGAGAGAGAGAGACAGCGTGAGCAGGGGAGGATCAGAGAGAGAGGGAGTCACAGACTGAAACAGGCTCCAGGCTCTGAGCTGGCAGTCTGCACAGAGCCTGACGCGGGGCTCAAACCCACAAACCGTGAGATCATGACCTGAGCCAACGTCGGACGCCTAACCGACTGAGCCACCCAGGCATCCCTAAATGTTTTCAATTTATTTTTGACAAAAATGTGTATATTTAGGATGTGCAACATGATGTCTTGCTGTATGTGTACACTATAAAGTGATTACCACAAACTAATGACCAAAACCATCATCTTCCAAAGTGACCTGTTCATGTTGTGTGGTAAGACACTTGAGATCNTATATTTTTAATTTATTTCTGAGAGAGAGAGAGACAGCGTGAGCAGGGGAGGATCAGAGAGAGAGGGAGTCACAGACTGAAACAGGCTCCAGGCTCTGAGCTGGCAGTCAGCACAGAGCCTGACGCGGGGCCTGAACCCACGGAAACGCGAGATCATGACCTAAGTGAGAGTCGGACGCCTAACCGACTAAGCCACCCAGGTGCCCCTATCTGGCTGACACTGTTTCGATGAAAATTTTTTATGGGTGTAAATGTTTCTTTTTCTTTGTGCTCAAGAGTTTCTCTTTACTTTCAGTTTTTTAAAAGCAGTTTTATTACTACAATGTACCCGGGTATATTTTTCTTTGTAATTATTCTACTGAATTTCTGAGAGCTAAGATTTACTGTTTTTGTATTAGTTTGTATAATTTATGTTGATCTATTTTTCAGTGCTCTCTTTTTTTTTTTTGTTTTTTTTTTTTTTTTACT
>NW_027531896.1:3258060-3278056 GCF_008692635.1 Crocuta crocuta | reverse complement strand
TAGTATTCAGAGCATGAGCATGGGAGGGGCAGAGAGAGGGAGAGACACAGAATCTGAAGGAGGCTCCAGGCTTTGAGCTGTCGGCACAGAGCCTAATGCTGGCCTCGAACTCACAAACCATGAGATCATGACCTGAGCCGAAGTCGGGTGCTTAACAGACTGAGCCACCCAGGCACCCCTCAGTGCACTAATTCTTTTCTCTGCCATGTCCAGGGTACTGATAAGCTTCTTAAAGGAATTCTTCAAATATGATAGCATATTTTGCTAACGTTTATATTTTATTTTTATACTTTTCTCTGTTTAAATTCCCCATCTATTCATGTGTGCTGTCTTACCTTTTTAACCAGATCCTTTAATATATTAATGTAATCTGTAGTTGAGCCAGGTTTGGATTTGGTTGTTCTGTTTACCTTCAGGGTACCACTGTATTGGAAGACCTAAAATTTCATCTACTGCCTTGACATCTTTGAGCCTCACTGGGCCCCAAAAACTTAACTGTGAGTTCCACTACTTTTGCCAGCTATATCCTTCACCCAGCAGGAAAGACCTCCACTTGCCCAGTTCTAGCACCCCCTCAGCCTTCAACCTAATGGATTTCACTTCTCTGCCAGTCCTCAGAATTACTCAGACAGGCCCAGTCACATCTTCCCCTGGGGACTCTCTTCAGAACCAGGGCACATCTCACTCTCTCGTCACACAAAACCTCATTTCCACAGCCCCTGGTGACCCACCGTGGCTCTACATGGTGTCATCTTCTCCTGGGCTGTATCTGTGACTAATAAACCAATCAGTCTCCTCTGTTTTGTCTTCAGTGTCATGTGTTGTACGTCCTGACCATCTGATAATGTTTTGAGGGGCAGGTTCCTCCTTCACTGAAGGGTTAAATAGGAGGTGATCTGAAAATCCACGGACTTTAAATTCTTACCTATGCTTAATGCAGGGCCTGGAATGTGGGAGGGTTTCTTAAGTGCTCCTTTCTCAACCTCAGCAGGCCCAGGACTACAAGGCCTCTCTCCACATTTTGATAAGTTGTGTTTTCATTTTCTTTCCATCAAAGTATTTTTCATTTTTCTTTCTGATTTTCTTTTTTGACTCATGGCTTATTTAGAGGCAAATTCCACATATTTGCATTTTTTTACCTATTTTTGTTACTGAAGTCCAGTTTAATTATGTTGTGATCAGAAAACATACTTTGTAAAAAAATCAAATTTTACATTTTTGAGATGTGATTGATTTTCATCTAGTATATGGTCTTATTATGGTGAAGGTTTCATGTGCTCTTGACAAGAAGAGATATTTTGCTATTTGGTGGAATGTTCTATAAGTGCTACTTAGGTCAGATTTATTGATGGTGTTCAAGTCTTCTGGAGCCTTACTGATTTTTCTGTCTACCTGTTCTGTTGTGTGTGTGTTTTTTTTTTTTAATGTTTTATTTATTTCTAGGAGAGAGAGAGAGAGAGAGACAGTGTGAGCAGGGGAGGGTCAGAAAGAGAGGGAGTCACAGACTCTGAAACAGGATCCAGGCTCTGAGCCGGCAGTCAGCACAGAGCCCGACGCGGGGTTCGAACCCACGAACCGCGAGATCATGACCTGAGCGAAAGTCGGACGCTTAACCTACTAAGCCACCCAGACGCCCCTACCTGTTCTGTTGTTGAGAGAGCAGTATTAAAAGCCTCTAGCTATGGGGGCGCCCATAGCTGTTTTTTTTTTTCTGTTTTTCTTTTTAGTTGCAATAGGTTTTTGCTTTGATTATGTTGAATTTCTGTTATTAGGTTCATTCATTCAGCATTTAGGATTACATTCTTGTAATGGATTGACCTTTTTGTCTTTACATCATACCTCTTTATCCCTGGTAATATTCCTTATGGTAAAGTCTATTAATATAACCATTCCCGCTTTATTTTATTGATCACATGGTATATCTTGTTTCCATTACTTTATTTGTATCTTATTTATGTTTGAACTGAGCTTTTTGTAGACTGAATACAGTTGGATCTTTTTTTTTAAACCATTCTAACAATCTTTACCTTTTACATGCATTGATTAGACCATTTACCTTTAATGTAATTATCAATAACATAAGTTTTGGTTTAAACCAGTCATCTTACCATTAATTTTCCATTTGCCCCATTGTTCTTTGTTCTTTTCCCTCTTTTAAAATTTTTTAAATTATTTTTTTAATATTTATTTTTGAGAGAGAGACAGAGCACAGTTGGGGGAGGGGCAGAGAGAGAGAGAATGAGAGGGAGACACAGGACCCGAAGCAGGCTCCTGGCTCTGAGCTGTCAGTACAGAGCCCAAACACAGGGCCCAAACCCATGAACGGTGAAATCATGACCTAAGCTGAAGTCATATGGCTAACCCACTGAGCCACCCAGGTGCCCCTTAAATTAATTTTTTTATTCCAGTTTTATTTCTGCTAGTGGCTTATCAATTAAACTTTTGTTTGTTTAGTGGTTTACACTATGCATCTTTAATGTCTTACAGTCTGTCTTCAGTCAAATCCACTTAGATCACACAGACTGTAAGTACCATGTGATTGTGATGCCTGGCAGGTTCCATCCATAGAGCATGTGACTCTTGATCTCTATCATGAGTTCATCCATCCCATATTGAGTGTAGAGCTTACCCAAGAAAGAAGAACGATGTGACAATACATTTTCAATTCCTCCCTCCCATTCTTGTGCTTTTTTTGTCATACATATTTCTGCCTATGTTCTAAATTCCACAGTGAATTGTTACTTCTTTTGTTTTAGACAGTGATCTTTTTAAAATGATTTTTTAAAATAACCTTTTCCCTCATATTTATTTGCATATTGTTCATTTATTTTTTTAAGTGTTGCCATTTCTGCCTCTCTTCATTTCTTTGTGTAGATTCAAATCACTTCACCACCGACAGGGGCTTTCTCAGGTTTCCTGCTCTGGCCCAATTCTTTCTGATGAACACCTGATGGAGACCCGTGGCAAACGTGGATGGATTCCACCGGTGTCTAGGGCTCCCATAGATGCTAAACAGTTATCCTAGCTCACTGTTGACCTTTAATAATTTGGTACATTTTTGGCTGTTTTCTTCTTGCTTTGTTTTTACTTGTTTTGTTTGTTTGTTTATTATTGGTGCTTTGCCAAAGTAAAAGTAGCTCATGAGTCTAGTCTCTGAGTACTGAGTGACTTTGGAATCCGGTTCAGTCGATTGTCTTGTACCATTAGCTTAAGAATAGTATGGTTTTGTAGGTTATCTGTTTTTTTTTCTTCTCATTTTCAAGGTGGGGATGACATAGTTTAACATGGGGCCTGCTTGGGATTCTCCGCCCCTCCTTCTCTCTCCCCCCTCCTGCCCTTCTCCCCCACTCACACTCACTCACTCTTTCTCAAAAAACAAAAACAAAAACGGAATTTCCTTCCTGCTGAAGGAAAATAATTATGACAAACGAGGAAGAAAATATAGATAGCTTCTTTAGTCTACCTTTCTCTTTTCTGAAACTCATCCTGAGGCCTTCATTGTCATTCAAATTAGAATCCCCCCAATGTTCTCTCCTTATTACCTTCAATAACCAGTTCTTAACTTGGTAGCATGACCCAGACCTTTATTCCTGAGGGTTCTGAGCCCTGAGTCAGAAGCTGTTCTGTGAGAATAAGTCATTCAAAAGTCTGTGGTTGGTATTGCTAGCCAATGCATTACAGGCAGAAAAGGCAAATTGTATTTAGAATAATTGTCTATTGACAAGAACAAGATGTCTGTTCATTCCAGGATTTTGAGAGTCTAATGTAACTGACATGTTACCAGGAATGGTGCCATGTTGGAAGCCCATGTCCTCTGTTCCTTGCAGATTGGACACCTGGAGTAATCAGATCAGATTTGGCGAGAGGACATCCATGTGGGGGTACCCATGTGTAATCTCTGCTTGCCTCTGTGTGTCCATTTTGTTTATGTATCCTTTGAGCAATCGTTGTGGCTAGAGAAAGAGGCTGGCTGATAGGCCTAGAGGAGATTATCTTGCCCTCTTGATATTAATGAGAATCTTCTCTCCAAGAGGAGCCTTTGATAAGCATGGGGACAATAAAGATCCTCACACTTGGGCCCTTTCAGAGGTGTCTGCCCCACAAACCTCTTTCCTAAGCCTCATTGTTACCAACCTTCTAATCTGCTTCCTTTCAAATCCCTCCCTGATCATTATGACAGGTAGATAACCACTCTCCGTGAGTGAGTATGGATTAGTACCTCTGGCCACCTTTCCTTCAACTCAGACTAGAAAACCAGATGATGACTCTAATGTCCTGCCCTCCCAAAGGATCTCCCGTCTTCATTGTGCTTTAGAGACAGTCCTGCTCAGGGCCAAAATGCTGCAGCAGTAGAATTCTGGCTGGTGCCAGTATATCATGCAAAGCCATCTGCCACATTCAGATTTTTTTCCCTCCTCACTTGATAGGTCATAGGGAACTCCTGTGGAGCTGTGAGAGTTGAGGGAGAAATGATAGCACAACATGAGTAGACACACTGGGACATGTCATTTGTGCCTTCAAGACTGTATTTCTTGATAAGAGAGTGGTGGTGCTGAGCACAGCTGATTAGGACTTGATGGCTCCGATCAAATCTGCCTGATGATGAAGCTCAGGTTACATAGACTTCCTTTTCTCAGGCTTCCAGATAATTGCATGCCAGAGGCTGTTTCTCAGAATAGTTAGCAGAATAAGTGGTCTTAGCTTGCTTGAAGCCTAGGGGACATACCTGTGAGCATCCTCTGAGATCTTGCCTTGTGAGGTCTTGTGGTCGGCTCCTTACCCCATCCCTCACTTTCAACTCCATTAGATTGCTTGTTGGGTTGTAGAAAACTGTTTCGCTTTAGCTGCAATGCACATACATGCCAGTGGCTGTGCTGGTTTGGTCTTTTAAAGAGGCCACATTTGTAACTGCTGTTGGAGTTGCTACCCAGTTAAGCTTAAAATAAGTTCCTTTCTCAAAACTCCATCTGTTTTCTCTTTATAGCGAACAGGTGAGTGAAATGTGGAGGTGACTAAAGAATGGTGTGGATATCGTACACGTGGATTTCAAGCAGAACCCTAGCTGCAGTGGGGTCTGGGAAGTGCTATTTTGACTCTAATCCCGACAATGCATTAGGGCAGGCTAGCTAGAAGTCAGAGAGAGTGCTGAGTCACCTATCTGTAAAATCTGACGCAACCGCTAAAAACTGTAACCGTTGACAGTCATTTGCTTGAAGGTTTGATCTGTTCCGATTTGCATCTGGGATGACTGACAGATTTCCCTTTACAGAGGGACGTACTCAATATATTCTTTGGTTGTGAATCTCCTTAGTAGCAGCTCATTTGGCCAGTTTTGAATAATTATGGAGAATAGCAAAGGGTAATAAACTTCCTGTTTTTCAAACGCAAGCCACATCAGCTGTGTAGTCTTTCAGAGATTTAGGTTTTTATTTTATTTACAACTACAGAGGTCAAAATAAAGCAGCTTTGGAAAAGGTGAGAGCTGTTACGCTAGAGACCAAACGACACCAAGTTGTAGCTGGCCTTTGGAAGTTAAAGTAACTTAGGCTAAATCCATTGAAATGTCATTTCTAAACATTGTACTACTTCATTCCACCTGTAGCCTGAGAATAACTTTCCTGAATAGGTCCTGAAATATTATCAGTCATAATGTCTATAATCTTTAACAAAATGGGAGGTGAGAAATAGACTGTGTTTTATTAGAGTCTCTCACTGAATATAACTTGTTTGGGGTACGCTTTGCTAAGAATTTAGTTTTCTCAAACACCTCTCCTAGAGTGAATCTTCCGTGTGGATATTTGCCTCATTGTTTTATTTTATTTTTTTTAAATATTTTTATTTTATTTCTAAGATAGAGAGAGACAGCGTGAACAGGGGAGGGTCAGAGAGAGAGGGAGACACAGACTCTGAAACAGGCTCCAGGCTCTGAGCTGGCAGTCAGCACAGAGCCCGACGCAGGGCTCGAACCCACGAACCGCGAGATCATGACCCGAGCGAAAGTCGGACGCTTAACCGACTAAGCCACCCGGGCGCCCCTTTGCCTCATTATTTTAAAAAAGTGGTTTAAAAAAGAAAACCATTCCTACAGCACCTTGTTTTCATTATCCTGTTAAAATATTTTTTCAGCTCCCTTGGAAATCATTGACTAGCATCATTGAATATTATTACATGTGGAAAACTACTGACAGATATGTGCAGCAGGTAATTTTCTTCATATTGCTACTAGTAATACTATTGCATTAAAGTGAGCTTTCTGTTTTTATATCTTAATATTTCTTAGCAATACACTTAATTTTAAATTTGTTGGCTTTCTCTTTTCTATACTGTTTTTAACAACCTTAAGATGTTATTTTAGGATTTGAGTCCTAGTATTTTCTGACTTCAAAGTCACTATGATAAATATTTTGGAAAGATGACAGGGAGAGATGCCATTAGAGAGGTAGCATTATCCTTGCAGGTGGCCTGGTGCTTCATCTCTTTCTGAGGATAGTTGATGGGAATGATCTAAGATGTGAGGTTATTTTATGAAGTATTAGAAATTTAGACCACTGCCATCAACCATACAGTTTGAGATATTTTAAAAGATCATCTGAAATCTCCTTAGATGACATTTGTGTCGTACTTGTATCTCCTAAGTCTTTGACTTTAACTGTTAGTCTTACTAGTTTGATGCTCTGGTAAGGTGCATAAATTTTTCTCCAAAATTATTTCTAAAAGCAGGGAATCTTTTAATTTTGAGTCCTTCCTAAATGTTCCAAGTTGAGGTAATTCTCTCAATTTCTTACTTTGAGTACTATTCCTTTTGAGGAAAGGGACATTTTCCTTAGTGACTTCAGTCAGTTACTTGTTTTTACATTCTAGTCACAGGTTAGAGCTGGTAAAAAAAGGAACAAGTATATTTAACAGTCATTATTTTCCCTAAGTTATATGATCACATAGTGACAAGTGTTGGATATTAAATGATCATAGTGAGTAAGGTCATGAATAGTGAAGAGATACCCATGGCTTGTTGAAAAATTGAAGTGTTTATTCCAAACAACATAGGGAGAAGTGAAGATCATGTACTCTGGACACTTGCATGTTTCAAGGCAAAAAAATTCCCTAAAGATGGTAGAGATGATGGCATTATGGGAAGTTGAAATAAATAAATAAAATTTTTGAAGAGAATTATTTCCAAAAATTTTCACTCTGTCTCTAAAAGTTTTAAGTTATCCCTTTAAATCTCTTTGTTTTCTCCTTATTAAGAAAATGGATGAATGTCTTGTATTCTGGTTTGCCTTTGTTTTGGATATCTACAATATTTTTTTTCCTTCCTTGTTTATATTCACTTACTGTGTTTATCATTTTCTGGATATGATTATGTAATCTTACCCCTATTCCTTTCCTACATTTGGCCCTTAAAATCTGATGTGAATTCAGCCAGGCTTTAAAGTTTATTGCATATCTCTTGACATTTGAGGATAAGTGTTTATTTAATTGTACTTAGGAGAGTTGTTATCTCTGTCTTTTGCATAGACTTTGAAACTAATCATTTTCGAAGAAAAAAAATTTTTTTAAATAAAAGAATGTGTGTGTTTCTCTCAGAAGGGCTATAAAGAAAGTAGAAACTAAATTTGAAAAGAAAAAATGGTCACCTGTGAGTCCTGTTTACTCAGTCAGGGAGCAGTGGAAACTGGACTTGTTTACGGCTTTATTTTTAAAACCTGTGTCTAAAATGTTATTAATACTTGCAGTCTGTACCTCAGAATCTAGTCACTTGTCTTACAGATTAGTACAGTTTAAAAATGTGTACATGAAGGGAAAGGCCCTTCTTAAAATGGCAGTTTTTGAATGATGTTTTAATATTTCATTTTCATGTGACTTTTATAAGACAATGAAGTGGCAATAATTAGGCATTGCGTGTAAAATTTTTTATCTGTCTTTTGATCAGAAACGTCTAAAGGCAGCAGAAGCTGAGAGTAAACTGAAACAAGTATATATCCCAACTTAGTAAGTAATGGAAATCTTTTTAAATATTTGTCAGTATTTATTCTATCAAAACAAAATATGTCATCTTGGTCAGTTTCAGACGAATTTGGATTTCTTTGTGTATCTTATTTTCTTCCATTACAAAGCATGAGACTTGCTGTCCATTATACCACTACAGTGATTTTTGTTTTCAGAAAGAAAGTTGGCTGGTGGGCGAAACCCCAAGGAGACAAAAGGACTAACTGGAAATGACCACGCAGTATACTCCTAGGAAAGTTGCAGGGACAGCATCAGAAAACTAACCTGTGAAACTCTATTACTTGAAACTGTGTTATGGGATGGATTTTGGGGAGTGGATAGTATGCATTGCCCTTTTGAAGTTGTTTATTTGGTTGAGGATTTTACATTGCTTGCTTGGGAGACGGGTAGAGGAAGTAATAAGAGCCGTGCTTTGTTAATGTTGGATAAGTAATGAATAGGTATGACCTGTCTCACGTGTCTGTTGTTCCTTCGATCATCATTATTTTAGGGCTCAGGAAGCACTATCATCAGAATGAATGCCAGTTTGCTTTTCATTTGCTACGTTTTAAATGAATTATAATCTTTTTTTTTTTTTTTTTGAGGTCTTTAGAGTTTGTTGTTCATTTGTTCAGGAAAATTTAGTTTATACCAAGCACCGTGTATATAGTGATATGCTAGGTTCTTTGGGGATTAAAGTGAAATTTGCTCAAAATGCTATGTACTGCTCCAAGATTTTTCTCACTCTTTGGGTTCAGTGCAGTTGTTTTACACATAGCGTTTTGTTTACTGAATTTTGATATATTAATATACATTTTTTAATATAGGAAGCCTCATAGACCATGAATTGTGATTTTTTTAAATAATATTTTTATCTTGAGGCAGATAACATGTAATTTACAGGATTCATAATTTTTATTCAGAGCGGTTAATGTCCCTTCTGCAGTAGTTTCCAGTATTTTAGAATATTTCATTTGAGTAATTTGTAAAAGAGCAACTCCCCAAAGAGAACCATGTTGTGATTCATGTGTCGGATTTTCAGAAGCAAGCACGGCAGCTTTCTCGTGCACTGTAGTGCTGTCACAGCCAAGGACAAGTACCTTTAACCAGTTTTCACCTGCTAACCCAGATGATCGTTTTGTTACGTTTTGCATGGAGTTTGTTGGAGTCTGGATTTCTCGATTTTTTTTTTTAAAGACCAGTGCACTCTAGTCTGCAGCCCGTATCTGACCTGATGCCTGTTTTCTATAAAGAAGGTGTCGTTAACCCACCCAGACTTACTCATTCGTGTGTAGTGTATGACTGCTTTCGTGCTTCTGTGGCAGCGTTCAGTGGTTGTGACAGAAATCGTAATATTCACGGAGCTTACAGTATTTACAGTGCCACCCTGCTCTAAGTGAATGACTTTTGAAGATCAAGACAGTTTCTAGGCATAACATTAAAAAAAGTTACATAAATCTTTACCTAAACAGGAGGTATGAAGTTACGTCGAGTTGGATAAGAATCTGAGTACTTTGAAGAATTTCACAATTAACTCTGAAATTGAGCATTTTGAAACAAATAATAGATTAAGAATTAGGTTATGCTATCATTCTTTTGAGCCTGGCTGTCTCCTATATGCAGAGCAGAGTACACTCTGTTCAGTACTAGAGATGGAAAGGTTAAGAAGACAGACTGCATTCTAGTGTGGGGAAGACAATGCCAAACAGTTGCCTAGTGTGACAACTGCTGTGATGGAGAATAGAATAGCTTTTATGAGAATTTATACGGGGGACCGGATTCAGTTGATGCTGTCAGGAAAGATTCCTTGTGGAAATGAGTTTGAATACTCTGGAGGAGGAAGAATTAAGCAGGTGATAGAGGCTTTCCAAGTCAAGGGGATCCTGAGATAGGAAGGGGCCAAACATAGTTAAGGAGCTGAGAGAAAGGCATTGTAGCTTATATAAAGAGACTGGTGAGCTGTGGGAGACTGGCATGGTAGGCAAGGGCTTACCCATCTGATGAACAGTGGAAATGGATTTTAAACAAGAAAGTGTCATGATCAAATTCGTACTTTAAGATCACTGGCTATATTTTAGAAAATGGTTTGGGGAAGGGAAGTAATAGTGGAGGTAAGGAGACCAGTTTTGAAGTTCTTAGAGAAGAAACATGACTGTAGCTTGGCCTGGGGTTGTGGCCCTGGAAATGGTCCACCACTTGGAGGTGATTGACTTGTATGGAGAGATAGAGGGGAGATGTCAAGCTAGAGTCCCAGATTTCTGGCCAGCACAACAAGGTGCATTGCTGTGCTCTTCACCAAGCTAAGAAACTGGCAGAGAAGCAAGATAGGTCATTCTCAATTTGCTCTATCCAAAAAGAGGTGTTGAATATGATGTCAGATATATTGGTCTCAAGCTCAGGGGAAAGTTTTGCACTAGAGACACGAATTTGAGCTCCATCGTCATATCATATTGTGTTTGAAACTATGGATGAGCTTCTTAAGGAAGAGCAATAAGATAAACGGTCTTGGACCAAGCTTGAGGAAATCTAGGATTTACCTATCAAATAAAGTAGGACAGCAAGGTGCATTATCAACAAAAGCTGAGAGAGGAGTGTATTTCAAGGAGAGAAAGAGATTAATTAGTTATGTCAGATGTTGATGAAAAATAGCCTGGGAATTTAGCAACATGGAGGTAGGTCACTGGTCATCTTTAATGTAGTGGTGAAGGCTGCATACGAACCAAGGAACTGCAGACCGTGAGGACTGGCAGCTCTCAACAAAACTGGCTGGAAAGGCCAGTTGAGAGTGCTCCAGCTCTTGGCTTTGCGGGGTAGTTTGGAGAAGAGTAACAGGTTTTTTTGTTTGTTTTGTTTCGTTTTGAATGTTTATTTTTGACAGAGAGAGAGCGTGCGAGCGAGCAGGGGAGGGGCAGAGAGAGAGAGGGAGGCACAGAAGTGGAAGCAGGCTTCAGGCTCCAAGTTGTCATCCCAGAGCCCAATGCAGGACTCGAACTCATGAACCGGTGAGATTATGACCTGAGCCAAAGTTGGATGCTTAACCAACTGAGCCACCCAGGCGCCCCAAGAGAATTTTTTAAATAGGAGAAATAGGTTTACATGACCATGAAGAGGGTCCAGGAAAGAGAACCAAAGGTACAAAATTCTCAGGAGGGCACTGGGAGTAGAATCTGGAATACAGATGAGGGAAGAGAGGTTTGAGTAGTAGATTAAAGGACAGTTTCGTATAATGGAGCTTGAAAAACCTTTTTAGTATGTTTGTCTTAGAGTAAAAATTTATTCAAATGGTCACATTGACGTTGGTCACCTGATTAACCTGTAGGTACTTAGTTTTGCAGAACTAATTTTAAGCGATTCACATGCCTATAGTCATTGAGTCTTTGCACTGTTGTCCTCCTTTCACGATTATTATAATGAAGATCAGTGTTCTATTCAGTCTAATAACATTCAAAATTGAATTAAACAGCTAAAATTGTGTTTGCTTAAGGCAGCTCAACTGTAAATTTGTATTAGCTCTTCTTTAACACATATATTTAGCCCTGGGTTAAATGTCAGAAATTTTCATATCTTGGGGGAAGCCTTCTGAGATAAGTCACTTGACTTAAGGGGCCATCATTTCTATCTATATACAGTAGATTTTTAAAAATCAAATATTATTACATACCCTTGGAAATCTTAGTCATTATAAATCATCACTTTTAATTGTGTACAGTTTCAGCTGCAAACTATAAGAAGAAAAACGCATTCTGTCTTGTTTANATTAAAAAAAAAAAAAAATTAAAAAAAAAAAAAATGATTTGTCTTGAAAACACATTGCTGGCACAGATTAGAAGTGTAAATAATAGCCCTGTTACAGAATGGGGACCTCGGTGCACATGGAGTTAAATGATTTCTTCTGGGGTGGTGGTGGGGTGTCACCCAAGAGTTATAGTAATAATGCCAGAAAGAAATTGTAATTTGCCATCAGGCCAAGTTTATACAATAGGCTTTCACTGGTAAATGGAACTGAAGAAACAGGGAACATCAAAGAGGAAACTCCTGAGCCAACTCTGTGTTGAAACTCCCCACTGTGTTGGTAGTTTTGAGCTCTCATTATTTCGGTAGCCGTGGGGAGACAGACTATGGTCTGCATTTAGTCATTCAGCATTCATTGCTAGCAAATAGTTGGCTACTTTATTTTGCTTATCTTCTGTCGAATAAAAAGAAGTAGACGCTCCTCTAGAATGAAAGCTCCTTGAGGTCAGGCAGTTTTAATTACTAGGCACTCAATAAATATATGTTTAAGCACTGGGTGCTATATGTAAACCAACTTGACATAAACCATTTAAGAAAAAATAAATATATGTTTAATGAATTACAAGTTTATTGAGAGCATGTCATGTGTACTGTGTTGTGTTCTTGAGCCTGGCTTTATAAGCAGGGCAGTTAGCTTACCCTAAATGGGGAAAAGTTAGCCGTGTTTGCCCAGTACGTAGAAGGTAATCTGGGCTACCTATTTCTAAGGAAGTATGGCCTCTGGAATTTACATGTAGATACTTGATAGGTGTCTCCTTTTTCCTCTTCCTAAAATGTTTTTTTAAAAAGAAAAACCTCGAAATAGGTTTGTTGGCTTTTCTAATTTAAAATGCTATGGTAGTTTTCCTCATAAAAATTCAAACGTAGTAGAAATTATTATCATAAATGGTTAAATCTCCTGGAATGCCAACAGCGTACACTCTAGAGATTGGCTCTGTTGACATCCACAGTGTCTTTGTTGAACGCGTACGCGGCTTTTGTGCAGTTCCCACAAGAGCCAACGCACAGTCAACAGCTTTCACACCTGTAGCCGGAATGGCACAATGGTTTTCTCTAAACACAACACAATGCTTTTGGCTTTATTTATTTGATCCAAAAAATTATCTTTTAATCTCAGGAGACTTCATGATAAGTGATAAAGCTTAGGAGCTTGTATCTTTCAAAAGCAGCAGAAGGTATTCTAAGGAAATTATATTTGGATGGAGAAGAGCCAATGGCTCTGTTGACTTTTTGAGTAACAGGCATAAGAGATTGGTTTTTACAGGGCCTTGTTTTGCAAAGATAAATGGTTTGAGTTCATTTTAACACCTTATAGTTACCAGCTTATTTCTTACCTACTAAACCTTCAGATGTTTATACATAGTTAAGATAAGTATATATAGAGACTTTTGCCTTGTTATACAAGTCATTTTTATCACCTATTTCATTGAAAGCAGCAAACCAAATCCCAACCAAATATCCGCCAGCAATGGCAAACCTGGAGCTGTGAATGGAGCTGTGGGGACCACATTCCAGCCACAGAACCCTCTCTTAGGGAGAGCCTGTGAGAGCTGCTACGGTAAGACTTCTCCAGCAGGGCTTTCTTCTCCCCTTTGAAGCGCATCTGATCTGGCACTGAGGGGCGGGAGTGGGGATATCCCGTTGCAATATCTGAGGCGCACAGCTCAGAGAGCAGTGGAACCAATAGATGTCTGTCCTTTCCTTCTGCCTGAACACTAAATTTCGATATTGGGTTTCCTTTGCTTTGCTTCTGTGGGGTGCTGTATTAGTTGAGTATTCCACAGCCGTGTTTTCCAAGCCACGGAGTGGTTACTAGCTTTGTGCAAGCCACGGTCCCACAAAATATACCAAATCCAATTCTGGAGTTTCTTAGTATACTTTGACAAATTAAAGGCTCCAGAAAATTCTGTCAGAAAGACCAGTGTGTGGATAAACTGCTATTTCTAATCAATCCCTAGACCAGGTTCCCTCAGAGTGCACTGGTTTGGGAGATGCTGTTCTAGGGCGTTTGCTTTTGCCTTCAGGGCCCCAGTATATTTATCGGTATTTATCCATATTGAAACCTGTCAGACACTAACAGACATTATATTTGACCAGGATGTTAAATTGGTTTGGNGAGGGCACTTGTGGGGATGAGCACTGGGTGTTACATGGAAACCAACTTGACAGTAAACTATTTGTAAAAAAAACAAAAACAAAAAAAGCAAAATGATTTAATTTTTAAGTAATCTCTATACCCAACATGGGGCTCATACTCAAAACCCTGAGATAAAGAGTCACGTGCTCTACCAACTGAAGCTGCCAGACGCCCCTCACTTTTTGTATTTTTACATTTTTTAAAATCTTGACGTGCCTGGATGGCTCAGTTGGTTGGGTGTCTGACTCTTGATTTCAGCTCAGGTCGTTATCTGTTCATGAGATGGACCCTCACGTCAGGCTCTTCTGCTCTGACAGTGTGGAGCCTGCTCAGGATTCCCTCTCTTTCTCCCTTTCTGTCCCTCTTCTGAACGTGTGCGTGCACACACATGCATTCTCTCTCTCTCTCTCTTTCTCTTTTTCTCTCTCAAGATAAATAAACTTATAAAAATAAAATTTTCAAAGAACAATATAATCTCTTAACGGACATTAATACATTGTAATCTATATGTCCTTACAATCAAAGTGGCCTGAAGAGGGAAGGAAACTAATATTGAAAAAAAATTTTTTAATGTTCTATTTTTGAAGACAGAGTGTGAGCGGGGGCAGGGGTAGAGAGAGAGAGGGAAACACAGGATCTGAAGTAGGCTCCAGGCTTCAAGCTGTCAGCACAGAACTCAACGTGGGGCTCGAACTCACGAACTGTGAGATCATGACCTGAGCTGAAGTCAAACACTCAGCTGACTGAGCCACTCTGGCACAGGAAACTAATATTTATTGAAAGCTACTTGGTGCCCAGTTTTTGTCTCTCAGCAGCTCTTTGGAAGGATAGACATAGCTTCCTGCCCTAAGGACATGGGGATGAAGAGCACTTGTACCTCTGCTCCATAGTCCATGCCAAGCTTCAGCATTAGAAAAGACTTTTATGGGGCACCTGGGTGGCTCAGTCGGTTGGGTGTCTGTCTTCGGCTCAGGTCAGGATCTCAGTCTGTGGGTTTGAGCCCTGCATTGGGCTCTGTGCTGACAGCTCAGAGCCTGGAGCCTGCTTCTAATTCTGTGTCTCCCTCTCTCTCTGCCCCTCCCCTACTCATGGTGTCTCTATCTCTCATAAATAAACTTAAAAAAAATTTTTTTAAGAGATTATATTGTTTACTTTTTTTTTTTTTAAAGACTTTATTTTTAAAGTCTAGAAAAGACTTTGAAAACTAGGCCATATAATTATCTTACCTGAGGGGCACTTGGCTGGCCCAGTCAGTTGAGCACCTGTCTTCAGCTTAGGTCATGATCTCACAGTTTGTGAGTTCAAGCCCCACGTCAGGCTCTTTGCTGACAGCTCAGAGCCTGGAGCCTGCTTTGAATTTTGTGTCTCCCTCTCTCTCTCTCTTCCCTCCTCTGCTCATGCTCTTGTCTCTCTCTGTCTCTCAAAAAATAAATAAACGTTAAAAGAAATAACAAAAAGTCTAAAAAAAAAACCTATCTTACCTGAAACCAAGGAAAAGTGTGAGCCAAATCGCCGACTTCATAGAAACACCACATGTCTAACCACTTCTCTGCAGCATGGAAACACTAAAGGGTATTGTTGTTTTTGGAAAATTACATTCTTTTGGTCAAAAATTTTTATGTTTTGAACCATGGATGCCTTTGAATTAGGAACTCTTAGATATTGAAGTTTATATTTAAATGAAAATAAAAAGAATCCCACAGACAAATTGTGGCTTAGTCTGTCTTTTATAATTTTTTTTAATGTTTTATTTATTTATTTATTTTTTAAAAATATTTTTATTTATTTCTAGGAGAGAGAGAGAGACAGCGTGAGCAGGGGAGGGTCAGAGAGAGAGGGAGGCACAGACTCTGAAATGGGCTCCAGGCTCTGAGCCGGCAGTCAGCACAGAGCCCAACGCAGGGCTCAAACCCACAAACCTTGAGATCATGACCTAAGCGAAAGTCGGACGTTTAACCGACTAAGCCACCCAGGCACCCCATAATGTTTTATTTATTTTTGAGAGAGACAGCATGAGCAACGGAGAGGCAGAGAGGGAGACCCAGAATCTGAAGTGTCTTATTTTTTTTACTTTACCCCTTTTAGACTCCTATATGGAGTCTCACATACCCATTTAAATAATTATTCTGTTATTTTTATAAGTGTATGACAAATGAGCAATTTTTATCTTATAATATTTAATTTATAGACTCCCTAAGTAATATTTATATAAAATGTATCTTATACAGGTAAAATTTATCTTTATAGAAAGATAGGATTTGGTGTTTCTTTTTGTCACTTTTTAATTTCAGGTAGTTATGCAAGGGAAAGATGTTTGTTGGCAAATATTAAAATGACATGGCATGATTAGCATGGGTAAAAGTGTATCTTTAGATATAAGTAAAATTTCATATTCAGAATACAAAATAGGTCCATGCCTGATATTTAGGATTCTTAAAATTTGTGTTAAAAAAAATCAAATTATTTGACTTCAATGTTTTAAATTACAAAAGGAATGGTTTTTGGGCTGCTGCTTGCAAGGAGTCCACCAGAAATAATGCATGATATGTACACCATATTATTCTCGATAAACTAAGAAGCACTTTGGGGCACCTTTGGTGGCTTAACTTAGTTGGTTGAGTGTCTCACTTTTGATTTCAGGCTCAGGTCATGATCCCAGGGTCATGGGATCAAGCCCCATGTCTGGCTCTGTGCTGAGCAGGGAGCCTGCTTGAGATTCATTCTCTCTTTCTCCCTCTCTCTTTCTCTCCCTCCTTCTTTCCCTCCCTCTCCCTCTCTGCCCAACTTGCATGCTCTCTAAAATAAAAATTTTTTAAAAACTAAGAAGCAGTTTGATTATTATGGTCAGTATATTTTCTCTCTCTGACATTGGCTGGTGAACTTTTATTTGACACCTTGATGTGCTTTTGAACATTTTGACCTGATGAAGGTAACTTACTAGAGGAAGAGTATTCCTAGGCAAACTTATAGAATTATAAATGTTATGTACCTCATAAACTTAGTGTTTTAGTGTTAGTGTTTTCTGTCTTAAACTTCTCATCCATTGTGGGAATACTTTAAATGTTATGTGGCAGTAATTCAAGCTGCATAACAAAGCCAATACAGGCTTGCAATATTTAGCTAAGTGATAAATCAGCTGAGTTATTAGGTCTTAAGCATTCTGTGATCTTGGCTGCATATGCTCACTTGATCTGGACTTATAGTCTTGAAAGGGATTCTGTTTTTAAACGGAGAAATATTAAAATAATTATTTTGCTCACTGGTTAAAGAAATGGAAAACAGATACCTATTTCTTTCTTTCTTTCTTTCTTTTTTTTTTTTTTTACTTTATTTTGAGAGAGAGGGAGAGAGATAATCCCAAGTTGGCTCCACACTGTGAGCTCCATCTCATGAACTGTGAGACCATGACCTGAGCCAAAACCAAGAGTTGGACCTTAACCAACTGAGCCACCCAGGTGTCCCCAGATACCCATTTCTGGCAGATTTCTGCCCTAATCAGTGGGACCCCTCTGAGCACCTTAAACTCTGAGGTAGTTTCTGAACCATTGGTGTGGAAACCTAGATTTAGACTTTAAACACTAATCTAATAATAATAATGATATCTTTCTGATAACTTATTTTCAGAAATGTACACAGTAGAAAGTATTTTTAATCAACAAAACTCCCTCGGTAATAGCACAGAATATTATATAGGATGCTTCATCTAATAGCCTCTTTTAACAGGAGCCACAGAAGCCATAGACACATATATATAGAAATAAAAGGTTTAATGAATTCTGAGTCTTGAAAAAAACATGTGTGTGTTAGACTTTTATGTTTGTCTTAGTGGAGTGGGAAGAAAAATAACATTGTAAACTAAATATGGCTTTGGAATATTTTTAAAATACTTGATGGTAGGTGTATTAATGTTAACAAATTCTATAGCATTCTTGTTTTTTGTATTTTTCCTCTGTCTTTAGCTACACAGTCTCATCAGTGGTATTCTTGGGGCCCACCTAATATGCAGTGTAGATTGTGTGCAACCTGTTGGCTCTATTGGAAAAAATATGGAGGCCTGAAAATGCCCACCCAGTCGGAAGAAGAGAAGCTGTCTCCCAGCCCAACCACAGAGGTATATGAGTAATAGTCTTTTATGTTGAAATTTCATTTCACTGGCTAGATCACTCCTTGGAAACAGAGGTACAGTATAAGATAACTTAAAAACAAACAGAGCTGTTTTTTGTAACTAAACATAGCACCACAATATCTAAGGTGGGCGTGGAGAGAGAGGCAGGGACGAATCAGAGTTTTTCAGGTATTCAAAATATTGGTCTTGTGTGATGACTCAGACAAAAGAACAATGTGTGTGGGAGGTATTAGCATAAGTAGAGAGCTTGCAAATTTAGTGTTTTGCTTTTTTTTTTTTTAATAATTTGCAACCTTTAAGTACTGTTGAAAATATGTCTTACTACAGAAAGTAGTAAATACAAATTGAACCTTTTTTCTGCCCTGGGCTATCATAGAAGGGACCAGAAAGTTGTATGGACTCAATCTTGAGGTGAACAACAGTTGAAGGAGAATTTTGACAATTCTCATAGATGGCAGCTACCAGGCAATGTGTATGTCTATAGACTTGTGTCTTCCAGAGGGGAGATTTAACACCACTGGGAATTTTTTTACTATTGTGAATGTGATTTTGGATTGTTAAGGTCCATTTAGAAACAAATATTGGAAGGCGTGCACTTGTGATGAGCACAGGGCAATGTATGGAAGTGCAGAATCACTTTGATGTACACCTGAAACTAATGTAACACTGTGTAAACGAACTGGAATTAAAATAAAAACTTAAAAAAAAAAACACAAAAATATGATCACACACTGTCCCACCCCCACACAGTTTTCTTCTCTCCTCCCCGACCCCCTTCCCAAAAGTGCATACTTTTAAATCCTCTCCTGTGGGGATAGAGTATTAAGTTCGGTGGAAAACATAAACATTGCCTTTTCTTTTCAGCCTGATGCAAACAGTGTTCTATTTTTCACATGTCTGTTGGTGTCTTGTTTTGCAGGACCCTCGCGTCAGGAGTCACATGTCTCGTCAGGCCATGCAGGGAATGCCAGTCCGGAACACTGGGAGCCCCAAGTCCGCGGTGAAGACCCGCCAAGCTTTCTTCCTTCACACTACATATTTCACAAAATTTGCTCGTCAGGTCTGCAAAAATACCCTTCGGCTGCGGCAGGCAGCGAGACGGCCGTTTGTTCCTATTAATTATGCTGCCATTAGGGCAGAATGTAAGATGCTTTTAAATTCTTAACCTTATGTGTTGTGCTTACGACCATTTCTCTCCTTCCCTATCTCTCGTTTTTGTTTTTTTCTTTTGTTTTGTTTTTGTTTGTTTGTTTGCAATAAACATAAGTTCTTGTGTACAGCCTTTTATTTGGTTTATTTTTTTTAACATTGTTTTTGTCTGCTGCCATTTGTATCATGCCAAGCTGAAAAGGAGACCCTGAAACCTCTTGCAGTCTCTCTGCAGAGAGAATAGTGCCCAGCAGGGAATCGGTGGGAGGTGCCCTTGTCCAGTGAGGCTTTGTGATGGAATTGCCTAAGAACCTTTGTTGAAGAGGCACTTTCACCTGTAAGGTGGTGCCGCCGTGTCATCCCTAAGGATGGTGTCACAGTGAAACTCCAGGGTTGAGACATGCGGTCCAGCCTTACATGGCTTCATTAGGTTTGAATAAAATTTGCCAGTTTACACTAATGAGAAGTTGCATGTCTTTGTAAACCTCTCACTTTCCCATGAACCTTTTACAGTTCTACAGTGTTACAGAAATTCACAGCTTCATAACAAACACTACAGTTATCTGAAGATTTAGCAAATTGTAAAAGAACTCGAGTGTCTTTTGGCGTGAATTTTCTGCAAATACGTATTTAGTTTTGACAGGCTGGTGACCGTATTTGTGGCTGAGCATTCTTTCTATTTGTCCGATTTGGTTTCCATTTCATAATCATACATACATTACCGCGTAACATTTACATGCCTGTTACTCCCATTTCCAACATGTTCAGTCTTGCTTATGTTTCATTTTTTTTTTTTTTTTTTTTTT
>NW_027531896.1:3237204-3258015 GCF_008692635.1 Crocuta crocuta | reverse complement strand
TTTTTTTTTTTTTTTTTTTTTTTTTTTTTTTTTTTTTTTTGGTTAGAACAAAGGTCATATGTATCAGTGAATTGTGGGTTGTTCTGTTATTACCATGTGCGCCTAAAATGTGTCCGTAATTTGTGTGTTAGGCTCTGGTTCTAGTCTTGCTACCTTTAGTCACATGCCTGGCTGCCATGTTAGACCATGCCACTTCTTCCCCTGAAGCATGAGAAAACCTGCTGTCTGGCTTAATAGAGAGGAAATTTTATGAACATTGAGTAGATGCTTTTTCTTTGTGAGAAAAGAAATTTATTATGAGATGTTCCACTTTGATTTAAAGAGGATGTCCATTTAAGGAGTGATGATTGGAAATCATTTTTTTGTTCCTAGAGGTGATTTTCAACAGAATGGTTGAAAGGCTTTACAAGTTACAGGTAAAAGCTTTATAAGGAGAAAAAAGTGCTTTGTAAAGAGAGTAGAAAATGGTGGTACTCTCTGAGTCCCATGGAGGGAAATTTAGCTACATTACACTCATGTTTATTTGGGTCTTAGGCTGGTATTTCATGCTAGCATTTCTGAGTTCATTACACTTTCTTACCCATTTTAAGGAACTGGAAAATATTTACATTCATCTAAACTGCTTAGCTGATTTAAAACACATTTATATAATTTCTTAACTAAACAGGATAATAAAACATGAGAAAAAAATGAATGAAATTCTTCCATTAAAATTGGCCAGGATCCAAAATCCTGTTTGTTCCCATGAATGGAAGAGAATTCATCATCAACTAAATTGGCAGCTGAGGAAGCTTCTCTTTCCCGTGGCTCTTCCGTTACTTGCTCAGTAAATTTGCAAGTTGCCTTTCTTTTGATTATTCTTAATGAAGTGTATTTTTCTGTTACGTCATTTTATGTATTCTCAATTGAAAGGCCATACTGTTAAAAAAGTTGCCGACGGGGCAAGGTTAAATTATATGTGTCTTATTTCTATAAACATAGAGCTATAACAATAATAATAATAAAAGGACAGAGTCATTTGTTGTGATGGGATTCAAGGAGCATATTTTATATGTATTTTGCTTCATTGGTCAAGTTACATATAGAATCAGATTTTCAGAATAATTTTACCTTGAAATTTACAGTTACAAAGTTTCAGCAGCCATCCACTGTTTTGTTTTGTTTTGTTTCCCAGACAGGCAGCTAATGAACTCTTCGAGCATCTAATTGATTCTTACACCATCTTCTCCCTTCTTATCTGTACCTTGTTAAAACCTCTCCAGCAGGCCCCTGATCTTGGCTTGTTACAGAGAAGATGAGACGTTAATAACCTGATGTCTGGAGACAATCATCTTTGGTCCAGTGGGAATGTATAGGTGTATTTATTTATTTTTTTTTTAGTAAGCTTTCCTTGATTTCTCAAGGGCAGTGGTGACCCCCACCCCTCCTCAGAAAAAGTTAAGAATCCCTATGATAACAGTATGGATGGACTGTCAGAGCAGATGGAAGTCCGTAATTCTATAGATATTGATGGATCAAGAGCTCTAATTGATGCATTTTAGAATAATTCTTCATAATATTACAAAGGCAAATAGTTTTCCCTGGGAACTTGAGACTTCTAAGCCCTGTACAAGCTGACCCCTCCCATGGTTTCTGGCCCTGGCAGCGCTGTCCCCCCCCAGTGGCCTCGCCAGAGTCCGTGGGGTGACGGGCCGTGCAAGAGTGAAGAGCTAATGAGATAAATTCTCAGATGGTGCAGATCATAATCGTAACTTAAGTGTTTGACTTAACAAGTTGATCCTTTTAGAGAAAATGTTTTTTTGGTTTGTTGCAACAGCACCCTCTGGCCTTTATTTTCATGAAGAAAATGGCATTAAAACAGTAGAGTAAAAAGGGGAATCCATAAAGTATCACAGAGAAAATGTAAGAAGTAGTAATATCTGTGGGAAGGGAAACTGGGAGGCTGAGGCACAGGGGTGGAAAGGAGACTTCCCCCTGTTTATCCTTTTAAACTTATCCAACTTTGAGCCATAGGAATATATTTCCTATTTTAAAAAACAATTTTAAAAACAGGTATATGGAATGATCAACATGTTTAAAAATATGTACATATGTGATCTATATAGAGAGAGTGATTTTTTATTTTTAATTTATTTTTTTAAATTTATTTATTTTGAAAGAGAGAGCAAGCAGGGAAGGAGCAGAGAAAGAATCCCAAGCAGGTTTCGCACTGTCTGTGCGGAGCCTGATACACGGCTCGAACTCCTGAACCACGAGATCATGACCAAAGTTGGATACTCAACCAACTGAGCCTTCCAGGCACCCTAGAAGGTGATTTTTTAAAAACCAAATTCCCCAAATATCTATTTGTTTTAATAATACACCTTTTAAACAAATGTTTTAAATATTTATATTTGAGAGGGAGAGAGAGACAGCATGAGTGAGGGAGGGGCAGAGAGAGTGAGATGGAATCAGAAGCAGACTCCAGGCTCTGAGCTGTCAGCACAAAATCCAATGTGGGGCTCCAACCTACAAGCCATGAGATCATGACCTGAACCGAAATCAGACCCTTAACCAATTGAGCCACCCAGGTGCCCCTATAATATGCCTTTATACGGAAATATAGAAGTCCATGACTTATTACTTACTATAACAGTCACTAACTATTACTTCCATATTACTAATGTTAACACACAATGCCTCAGCCAGTTCTATCATGTAGATAGTGCCTACTACGGATTGGTAGACCAATGACGGATTGGTAGACCAAAAACCAAAACATTGCAGAAAGAGAAGTGTTGTGTCCTTGACAAGATTTGCAGACCAACAGCATGGGTTGCCAAGTTTCAGACAGCCTGTCTCTTCTCCCCCTTGACACCCCACCTGCTAAGAAAGCCATGATATGATAATGGTGTCCTTCCTTTGTTATCGCCATCAGACATTACCACTGAGCCCCCTGATGACTTTATCAAAGATCTGTAAAATCACCCCACACCTGATGAGCACAGGGTTACAACCTGAGACTCAGGATCCTCAGAAACTGAGGTTAAGTAGAAGTGGGTATTTCAGCAGCATTCCGTAGATCAAGCTATAGTGCCAGAGAAGGGGATCCTAGTGGCTGGCCTGCTACCTTGGTAGCTTGCCTGGGTGATTCAGTGGGTTCTGACTTGAATGACCACCATTCCTTAGTGTAAAGCTCCTCGAGCCTGCAGCCATTTTTTGATGCTTGAAGATGCTATTCAACTTTGGAAATATCCCAAGGGCCTGTATTCAGAAGTTTTTAATATATATTTTATAGGAGTTTTTTCCCTAGAGATTTCTCAGCAAAAGTTCATAATTCTATGAAGTCGTGTGAAACTTTCAAGCTCCAGTATTAGCAGAGAACAGTTTTGGTTTGTTTTGGTATTTGGGGTAGTTTATTTGTAATAAAAATTCTTTTCTGAGTTGGTACTTTAAATTTTTCTAAAGATACAAAAATGGTTACAAATCTTACTGCCATTCCTACTTCTGCCATCTTCAGAGGTAACTTAACATTGTCATAGTGTCTAACGTATCCAGAGAAATTCTGTGTATCTATACCAGTCTGCATAGGTGTGTTCTTTTTGTGTTTTAATGTTGAATGTCTACATTGTTCTATACCTGGCTTTTTTTAATTTTATTTTTTGAAGAGAGGGGGGTGCCTGGATGACTCAGGTCATGATCTCAAAGTTCATGAGTTCGAGCCCCACATAGGGCTCTCTGCTGTCAGTACAGACCCCATTTTGGATCCTCTGTCTCCTTCTGTCTCTGCCTCTACACCCCCCATCTCAAAAATAAATAAACATTAAAAAAACAAACTTAGAACAAGCAGGGAGAGGGCACTGGGGGGTTGGGCGTACAGAGAGAATCTGAGGCAGGCTCCACGACCATGCAGGCCTTGATCATATGGCCCTGGGATCGTGACCTGAACCAAAATCAAGAGTCCGACACTCAACAGATTGACTACCCAGATGCCCCTGGCTTTCTTAACATATCTTGGAGGCCATTCCATACCAGGCCATTGAGAGTTACCATTTTTTCTTATCAGCTGCATAATAATCTGTTTTATGTTTGCTTTAACCAGTTTCCTAGTAAACAGATTTTTAGGTTATTTCCAATTATTTTCTATTATAAGTAATGTTGCAACAAATATCCTTATACAGATAGCCTTTCATACTAATGTGTGAAACGTGCATGTAGGTTACAGGACAGACCCCTAAAAGTAGAACATCTGAGTCAAAGAACATGCGTTTGGAATTTTAATAGTCACTACCCAGGAACCTTTAGAAAAACTGTGATTTGTTCTCCTACCCACGAAGTCCAGAGAATGCCTGTTTCTCTAGAACCTTGCCAGCAGTGTTATCAATCTTTGAAACCCTTGACCAGTTGACAGGTGATGCATAAGGTATATTAGTTTGCATTTCTCATTTTGAATGAGCTAGAAATCTTTGCATGTATTTGAAAACCATTTGTATTTCCTTTTCTATCAACGGTTTTTGCCCCTGGCCTGTTTTCTATTAGAAGTCTTACTGACTTGTGAGAACTTTTTATATTTGAAGGAAGTTTACTCTTGATCTGTGATATATGGTGCAAATATTTACTCCGTTTTGCCTTTGACTTTGTTTACAATGTATTTGTCAAGCAGATTTTTTTTAATATAGTTGAATTTATCATTTTTTTAAAGACACCTAGGTTTTGTGTCTTTACAAAATGTCTGGGTAGCTCAATTGGTTAAGCATCCTACTCAGCCCAGGTCCTTATCTCACAGTTTGTGGTTCAAACCCCACATAGGACTCTGTGCTGATGACACAGAGCCTGCTTGGAATTCTGTCTCCCTCTCTCTCTGCTTCTCCCTGCTTGCTCACTCTCTCAAAAATAAATAAACATCTAAAAAGAGAGAGAGAGGAAGGAAAGAAGGAAAGGAAAGGGAAAGAGGAAGGAAGGAAAGAGAAAGAAAAAGAATGGAAAGGAAGAAAGAAAAAAGAGAGAAAAGAAAGAAAAAGAAGGAAAAAAAAGGAAAAAGAGAAAAAAGAAGAAAGAAAAAGAAATGCCTGTGCAGGGTGCCTGGGTTGCTCAGTCGGTTGGGTGTCAGACTCTTGATCTCCGCTCAGGTCTTGATCTCTGGGTCATGTGTTCAAGCCCCATGTTGGGCTCCACACTGGGCAGGAAGCTTGCAGGAAGCTTTCTTAAAAATAAATAAATAAAAATAGAAGTGCCTTTGCAATTCCTTTAAGAAAATTCCATGGGTGGTTTTATTTTGACAGCAATCTCGGAAGCCTATGTGAGCTGTTTTTGTGAATTTTAATTCAGTGTGTACTTTTTGCAGTTTTTCTATTTTATCCCCCCCCCCCCACCACACACACACATATATTTCCAAAACATTCTAGAGAAATGGCTGAGTTGCAATAAAAGCAACAATGTTTTTCTAGGTTTACCTCAAGGAGATGCACTCTAGGAAGCTGAAGAAATGTGCCTGTGTGCAGCCACATGATTTGAGTGAGGCACCCATGTTCTCCCTCTTTCTGGCAGATTTTGATTTCTTCTGGGTTCTTTGGGCATCTCTCAGGTGGCTTGTTTTATCTGCACTTTTAATGCATCCCAATGAATGCTCTGTGTTTCAATAGAGTTAGGTGAATAATTTGAGAGCAAGGACGGACTGACAAATGGCACCACCGGCCTGTTCTTGAGTGCAGACCAAGATTCTGTTTAACCAACTCAAGTGCAGACCCAATAATCCTATGTCTTTGATCATTCCCTTGGGGCAGAAGGTATTTTCCGCATGCATATCCAGAGTATATCACTGAATGCATGCAGGTCTTTTAAAATTTTTTTTGGTAATCTTTATTTTTGAGAGAGAGGCAGAGGGGGACACAGAATCCAAAGCAGGCTACAGGCTCTAAGCCATCAGCACAAAGTCTGAGTGAGGCTTGAACTCATGAATGGTGAGATCATGACCTGAGCCAATACCTGAGCCAAAGTCAGACACTTAACTGACTGAGCCACCCAGGTGCCCCTATTTTTTTTTTAATGTTTATTTTTGAGAGAGAGAGTGTGTGAGCGGGGGAGGGGGGGGAGACACGGAATCCAAAGCAGGCTCCAGACTCAGCTGTCAGCACAAAACCTGACGTGAGGCTCGAACTCACGAATGGTGAGATCATGACCTGAGCCAAAGTCAGACACTTAACCAACTGAGCTCCCAGACCCCCCAAGAATACATGCAGTTTTGATGTCAGACAGTGACTAGGTAGTTTTAGCATGTTCCATCCTAATTTCCTCATCGTTGAGTCTGAGAATTCTTGCCACCAACTACTTTCTTTAAAACATACTGGAAATTAGTGATCCTCCTAAGGAGCTTTGGTCTCCTACTCAGGTGCCTTGTAAATTGCCACTTGGCATATCACATCATTAATCCTACTGACTTAATGAGAAATTAAAAGCAGATGAGTTTAATTTGAAGTATGTTTAGGGATTGTGTCGGTGACCCCTTTGATAGGCTGTTCATTCTGTTGACTCTTGTCAAGGTGACAGTCCTTTGGGAGTCCATCAGGTGCAGCCACACTGGCAGTTTTCCTTCCGGCCTTATCAAGGGGAACAGGTGCGAAGTTAATCTTATTACTAGTAATACAATGATTGCCTTTGTCCAAAACACTAAGGAAGTACCAGCCTGATTCATTCAAACTTTCTCTCCTTAATAGAAAAAACAAAATTCTCTCTTGTCCTCGTCCCAAGTAGAACTTGAATTTTACATGAAGGAATTATTTAGTATTAACTCCTACTAATTGGGCAGGTATTTGATCCCTGCAGGATTTGTGCTGCCTTTTTAAAAAAAATGTTTATATATTTTGAGAGAAAGAGAGTGGGGGGAGGAGCAGAAGAGAGGAGGGAGAGAATCTTAACCAGACTCCATGCTCAGCACAGAGCCTGACATATGGCTTGATCCCATGAACCACAAGACCATGACCTGACCCCAAATCAAGAGTCTGAGGCGTAACCAACTGAGCCACCGAGGCACCCCACCCCCGTGCTGCTTTTTAATGTTTATTTAGATTACTCTTCCAAAATATGCTTAGAATTTCTTCTTCTATTTTCACTACTATTCAACAACAGGGGAAAAACTTCATATCTTAATAATTTTTCTTTCCAAAGGAAATCCGCTGAGCCAGAAGGAAAAGAAATTGGATCATTTATAGTTGTCCATGATTGTATAATAATTAGGCAGTGCTTGGGGTACATATTCAGATTCCTATTATTTGAGGCTCTCTGCAGTATGTGCTTTGTTTATTGTAAATTTTTTTATTCTATTTTCCCACCTCTTTCTGTTTCATAGTTAAAATTGTTTTGAGGCACCTGGGTGGCTCAGTCAGTTAAGTGTCCAGCTTCGGCTCAGGTCATGATCTCACGGTCTGTGAGTTTGAACCCAGCATTGAACTCCATGCTGTCAGGGGGAAGCCCGCTTCAGATCTTCTGTCCCCTTCTCTCTCTGCCCTTCCCCTGCTCATGCTCTCTCTCTCTCTCAGAAATAAATAAAAAACATTAAAATTTTTTTATAGTTTCCTTGGTGAAAAAGAGGGCTAGAGCTTATGAAAAAGTTAATTTTTAATTTTAAATGATTTGAGACTCCAGATTGAATTGTACATTTTAACACTGCAGAGAATTCCTATGGTTGTCAAAGGCAGTTTCCTGTAGGCATGCCTAAAAATGTGGTCTCAGCCACAGAAAACCTACACGACATTTTTGTCAAGTATTTGAAGGTGGGAAAAAGGCATCAACGTAGCAAAATAATATCTGCTAATACTACTCTGTTAAGCTTTATGACAATATCTGCACATTTAAAAACATTTCAATACACATTTTTTTTTTGGTCCCTTCAAACTCTATTTTTGTAACTTAACTCTTCAGTGTGAGAGCAGCCATGTTCTGCATGTACTCTTCCACCCTAATGACGGCTAATTACAACAGAGAGAGTGTGCCGTATGCTTTATTTTTCTCTGTCTGAAATGTCTTCCGGTAGGGTATGAAGAATGTGATGTGAACTTTTATGAATGCTAATATCCATTCTCACAGTATCATACTGTTCTGACTATTGGATGACATACTCTGTCTACATACAGGTAACCTTTTAAGTCTCAGCACTACTCACATCATAGTAGGATATGAAGGATAAGAAAACCAGCGATAAAGCCAATGACCCGCTTTTACCCACATGAGGCTCTCATCTAATGGACTTGAGTTTAATCAAGAGAGATTAAAACTTCTCAGCAGAGCCTCACTCCCTGTAGGTCAGGGATGGCCAAGTGTGTTTCCTCTGTCAGCTGTCATTTTTGTTTTCTATGCCAGATTAATCTTAAATTAGGACTGATTTCACATTAGGGTGCCTGGAAGTTTTTCTACTGTAATGAAACACTGTCATGGCTAGAACGGAAGCATATTTCCACTATTTTTCAGATAGGCACACAGAAAGAAAGCATGTGTGTACGATGTGTGTTAGCCACACTCTTCTGAGACGCTTAAGTGAGCATTCTCCAGGTAAATCCTTCCTTCAGTAATTGGGAACCAGAACTAGAGACAGTTTTCTCAAACCCCAAAGGAAATTATGCAGGAATCTGATAGATATTTTGCCTCACCTTCCACTTGCACCTGTTTTTCCACTGCAGCGTGTGTAGTATAGGTAGAGAAATCAGCCTCATTGGTTGTCTTCGTGTTTCCTTCTCTCCTCAGATGCAGACAGACATGCCGAACTTTCTGGAAGTCCACTGAAAAGCAAAAGCACTAGGAAACCTTTGGCATGTATCATTGGGTACTTAGGTGGGTATTTTCTAACAGAGGGAAAAATTTCAAACAATTTCCGTATCTTCTAAGTATTTGGCTTCTCTAAATTGACACACCTAAACTAAGTCCAAGCCTTTCAAGTAGCTGAAATTGGATACTTTCATAGATATAGCCACTTTATTTTGTTTTAGAAACTTTTCTTCGTATTACCAAAACGTATACACACAGAGCATATACACAGAGTTATGGATATATTTACTTTCCCCAAAAAATGTCATGAAATAAAAATGTAATGTCTATTTATGGATATAAATACAGATGACGCAAAAAGAGGAAAATAAGAATCACTAAATGTTTAGAGGATGAATATTCTTAATGTTTTGACTGGCTTATGTTTTTTAATCAGATAAAAGTGTTTTTAACTACCTTTAAAAATATTTATGGTTTTGCTGTACCAATTAAGGTTACTTTGAAAGGAGAACATTTGTATTGCTTTCTGGTTTTTATCAACTTATTTAACTTGAAGATCGCCAAAGGTGATGATTCCATATACATGTTGAAATAGCACAATTAAGAATAGTACTTTTAAAAATCAGTAGGCAGTCACTCTCTTTTTGTTTTTTGCAGAGTATTAAGGTAATTTACAAAATAATGGTTCCTAAAATGGTTCCTAATATACCTAGGAGCTATAATGGCATGTTTTTGTGCTTCTAATATTCTCACTTTTTTATTTTCTCAGTAAAAGTGAAAGAGGTACTCAAAGTTGCATTGAACCTTATTGCTCTGTCAGAAAGATACACAGTTATGAAGTGTTCAGACTCTAGACATGTCTTTAAAATTCAAAATGTAGCCTTGAGCATGGTATATTATCTGGTCCTCATGAGCACATCCATGAGTCAGAAGCTCCCAGCTCCCTCTTTGATTTTACTTGGTCACCATATTTCTTGTTTTATTTCTCAGGGCCTAAAGAGTTGCTTTGGTAGCCCCCGAAAATATCACCTGGTTATCATTGGCAGGACCTAGTCATGGTGATCAAGTCCTTCAACGTTGCTGTCTATATTCCCTTACAGGACCTAAGCCTAGAAGCCCCATCTCCCACCATGCAAGGAAAAGTCTCTGATCTTAAGAAATAGAACATAACATTGCATATTAGTTTTTCCATGGATAACTGTGTGTTCCTCCTATGGGCAAACTGGTCTTTGTTCCTACTAGATCAGCCCAATCCTGTGCTCTTGTTACTAGCTAAGGCACCTCCCTACCTAACGTATTTCTGAGTATTTACTGTGTACAAGACACTATGCTAATTGATTTGGGGGAACATCAAGATGAATAAGACTCTGCCCTCCAAAATCTTAGTTTAGTAGGGAAAGCACACAGGTAAGGACAGTTAGGCAAAGGATTAGCTCCTATAAAGGAATTACAGGCAATATTCATTGGACAGTTAGAAGAAGGAATAGTTACTTATGATGAGAGTTATGGCAGCCCATGTGGAGAAAGCAGTATTTGATCTCAGCCTTGAATGATAAGTAGTATTTAAATAGGTAGAACAAAAGGAAAAAAATATTTTTCCCTTTGTGAGGCTAAGAGAACTGATAAACAAAGGCTTCAGTGAGTCCAGAGGCAAGTTGTCTGGACTGGAAGGAGTGTAGTGTGGAGGTTGTAATGAAAAGTGGTGCCATGTGAAAAAAAAATCAGCACTACATTTTGGTTAGCACTTGATCTGTTCCTGAATGTGGGCAAGTGTAGAGTTTCTACCAAACCAAGATATAGTAATTCTAACAATCCTAACAGTCTTCCCTAAACTTCAGGAAATGAGGCCTCTATCCTGGCCCCCCTGGGAACACAGGGTGGCTTGTGCACAGCTGGGGACTCTGACTCAGTGCGCAGGTTTAGCTTTGGACAAGAGGTAGCCCAGTGTCAATAACAGACTGAGATCCTCAAACCCAGTTCCCACAGGCTGCAATTTCGGTCTGTCTGCTTTATCCAAAATATGCAAGCAATTCTGGGCTACATGGCTGACGACAACATACTTGATGTAAACACAGTATCCCACGTGCACATCATCGTTGCGTGATATATCCTCCATCAAAGCGTTTCTTCCACTGCGTCCACTGCGACTGTAGAATTTGTGAGTTTGGTGTCGGGTTTCAGCTGTATCAAAATATTCTGGACTGGGCGCGATTACCCCTGGTCCTAAACCCTGGCAGGGCCGGAAGAGGAATCCTGTTTTTCAGAAACCTCTCCCACCCCAGACATGCCGCGTGCTACGTTTTTTGTTTTGATAGAGCCCAGAGTTAGTTTTCTCTCTCAGGCTACTTCTCCAAATAAGCTCTACATTTCTAAAACCTTGAAGAGTTGGTTGCCTTATTCCCTTAGTGAATCTGTGTTTAAGTGACCTTCTGAAGCGGCAGGGGCTTTTTGTTGGTGGTTTTGTTGTCGCTGTTGTTGCTCATACTCCCAACATGAAGCTCCGAGCTCCAGCTATCAGAGGAAGAGGCAGCTCACTTTTGATAAGTAAAGCCATGGTAACAGCACTTGAAGCTGAATCATTATGCGAGTCCTTGGGAAAGCAGGCTGGCTCATAAGAAACTGGCTCTCAGCTCATTAAGGAGTAAGATGTGTGCCTATTAGGCAATGTAAGTGCACACAGAGATTTTTTAATACCACGTTCTGAGTTGAGAAACCTTTTCTCCCCCTGCCAGAGATCCATCCTTCGAAGAAACCTAATGTCATTCGGTCTGCACCAAGCCTGCAAACCCCTACTACCAAGAGGATGCTAAGCACCCCAAATCACACGTCTCTGAGCATTTTGGGGAAAAGAAACTACAGTCATCACAATGGCCTGGATGGTATGTAAGCCTAGAAATTCGGGGTTGGGAGGGAGCTGGTCTGATAGGCCAGGGCCTCTCTGCCCTTGTCGCAGAGACATGTCACGTGACAGATGCAAGACATGTGGCAAACAGGTTTCTTCTACGTTCCAGTTGAGCTGAATGTGTGGTAAGGGGATAAGAGGGAAGGCTGCCGTGTGCCACAGTGAGGACATCTTGCCAAGTGATATTTCACCATCTCCTCAGAAGGGGCCCTTTGCTCACGTTCCCTGTGAGGAGACTTGTTTGGAGAGGAAGTCTGTATTTATCAGGTTGCCTCTGCTAGGCGATAATGTTCTTGCTGGGATGCATGCTCACTGTTCACTTATGTTTCCTTGAGCAGAAGGGATGATTTCACCTTCTGTCTGAGGCAGCCGGGCTCTCGGGGTTGGGGAGGGGCGGTTCTTCAGCGTTCTGTGGATCATTTTGGATGTGGCATTTGTCCCCTACTTTCACCTTATAAAAAAATTTTAATTGCTCAAGAGTGCTACAAGTCATGAAGGGAATTGCCTGGGTGATGTCTCAAATACAAAAATAATAATTTGTTTGAAATGGAAAAGCTGAGAAATATCACCTCTTATCCAAAGTACTTCTCGTGGGGCTTGGCCCTATAATGACTCTTCAGGTGGAATTGAATTATCCTCAGCATTTGGACCCTCAGCACAAGCATAATAAATCATGCAGGCAGTATATATTGTTCATTTCAACAGTCCTGGAATTTGAGGCTGTCTTGATTGTTTAAATGTTGGTATTTATTTACGAGTAAAACTCTCTCCAGGCTTCTCATGTCTTCAGGGCCTCTAAATTCCTTCAGTGACAGTAAATTATTTATAATGAGGCCCTAGAGCAGGGATGTGGAATAGACCTTCTAGTAATAATTTCCCAGGGTTGTTTTCCTTCAGTATGACTTTTTGTGGTCACAGTGATGTCAAAATGAATAAAAAATTGAGGTTAAAGAGTTTAGTTTGCATTTATAGGATATCAATATGTTACAGATACGACGTTCAAGAACTTAGCTACACAGTATTCTTGCAGAAATACTTCTTTGCTAATAAGGACATTGGCCGTCTTTGCCACAATATGCCTGGTATCTAGACAGCAGAAGACTAAGGACGGATCATGTCCAAATGTGGAGATGAGATCTCTTTCCAGCTTCTCTTTGCCCACAGCCTGGGCCTTTTGGATTCAGGCTTAAACGGAATGAGGGATCTTTCTTTTCCATCTCATGACCTCCCTGGCCTCTCTAGGTATATAGTCCTGTTGCAGAAAGCAGAAATTAAGTTCCAGTTCATTTGATACATACACAGGCATGTACATGTACACTTTATGGTAAGAAGACTCTTGTAGTGACTACATTTGAAATGACAGCTCTCTACTCTCTTTTTCCACTTGTGCCCAATGCTCACACCCACTCTGGTCCCAGTCCTAGCTCCACATTGCAACTCACATTATCACAGCTACCTATATATTTAGAATTTCTAAAAAAATGCTACCTCATAGCGTTCCCTCTCTACACCTGTTTGCCCATTTCCTTCTAAAGATTGTTGCTGCAAGGTCATTGCTTCTTTGCTCTGAACAGGAGGAAAAGACAGGGCATACAGTGAGTGAATCCCTGGTGTTATGTTGACCAAGACCTTCAAACTTGTTTAGGGAAAGACACGTGCCTCATTTTCTGGAGACGCCTTTATCCTTCCAGACCCTTTTGTCTTTGCTCTCTGAAGGGTGGGATGACATGTGCCTCACCTGTGTTATCTCATTTGATTCACATGACAGAAGGTTCTAGGGGGTCAGGGTATTTAACTGTTTTGCATAACATTGTATTTCTACTGCCTAGCACAGTGCCTGGAACTTAGTAGGTGCTTAATGTTGATTGAATAAATGAGAGTGAGAAAAATGAGACCTAGAGAGAGGTAAATTAAATTTTCCAAAGTTACCAGGTACTGCATAAGTGGGTTGGGATTCCCAATCAGGTGAGGCTGATTTCAGAGTCTGCTCTTTTAACCACGGTTTATAAAAGAAGTTGTGGCTCTCAGAAACACTGTATTTGTCAGCAAAGTAGAAAGCAGAGAAGTCCTGCTTGCTAATTTAACATAAGAAGTCAATATTATAGGTCTTGGAGGACAGAATAGGTGGTGGAACATGGAGGGGGGCACAGGAAGCAGCCGCCATCCCTAGGGTTCGGAGAGCAAAAGCAAGAAGTTGGGGTTATCATGAGCTAGAGGCTCGAGGAGGCCTGAGGAGCTAGAACTGAGGGCCCGAGGAAGGGTGCCGCTTGGCCGGTGCTGACAGCTCTCAGGTCTGAGGAGGCCGGCTCTGGGAGCATGAAGGAAAGCTGGGAACGGAGCAAACTGCTGCTACTTGGGGGTGAGGCAGGAACAGGACCCAGCAAGCGCCTTCTGTGGCCGCCAGCCTTGCAGCCTCCCTCTAGCTCCCCCTACTGGTGTATCGGGGATCCGGATGGCTAAGGAGAAGTATTTGCAGATCCTCAGCCTCAGTGTTGCTGAACTGACTTTAAACGGATGGATATGGATCTGAGAGACAAGTGTAACAGAAACACACATTGTAGAAAATGTCCCCGTTTTTGTATTCCCAGTGGAGCTTTTCCTTGGGATAAAGGGTCTGTTTCTTATTTCCTCGACACAGGATCCAGACTAACCTGAGCTTCCAAGGTGAACTCCAAGTACTAGGAAAAAAAAAAGGCTAATAGAGAGTTTTCATGGGCTAGTCAATACCATCATTTACTGGAATTGATGGATACAAACTCATGGAAAAGCCTTGCCTTGTGATCCAGTAATAAAACCAGTTAGCATTGCTACTTAATTATCAGCATGTCAGACAGATGAGCACAACAAGCAGGATGCTGAAACTGGAAACAAAACCCGAGTACTGATACATCCAGGTCTCTCAGCTGTAGGGCCTCCTGGCCCCTTCTCAGGAGCTTGCCCCCTTCACTCACCCTCCATCTTCAGTTGGAAGTTCATGACGATGGAAAAAGATGCTCTGGATTCCTACTGGTAGAACGAATTTTACCCGACATTAAAAAAAAGAAAGGAGGGGAGGGACACTTGGGTGGCTTAGTCAGTTAAGCATCTGACTTCTGCTCAGGTCATGATTGTTGGGCTCTGTGCTGACAGCTCACCTGCTTTGGATTCTGTGTCTCCCTTTCTCTCTGCCCCACCGCTGCTTGCGCTCTGTCTCTCAAAAATGAATAAACATTTTTAAAAAATTTTTTTTGTTTTAAATGATGGGCAGTTTCTTCTTATCTTCCTGAAAGTCACTGTCTTTCATCTGGCCCTGGCCCCTTAAAGGCACTGATGGTTGGAAATCAGACCTCTGGGTCCTCTCTTAAGCTTAAACCATGGCACCCGGCCACACTGTNGCAGGGCTGGAACCCATGAACCGCGAGATCATGACCTAAGTGAAAGTCGGACGCTTAACCGACTAAGCCACCCAGCCGCCCCTCCCCTACTGGATCTTAAACTCCAAAGGTGAAAATGGAATCTGCATACATAGGAAGCCTCATTATTTGGGGTCAGTAATGACAGGAAGAATGAAATTTTGAAACGTAGACTTACATGACTCCTTACCACAGTCCAGTACGCTGCAGTCTTTCCCGTCAGGTGGTTGGTCCAGTGGTGTGCCGCCTGCAATCATGTGCTTTCCAAATCCTGTCTCCTTTTCTGACTTACAGATGCTTTGATGGCCTTTTTATTGCCAGCAAACCAAGTACCTACCACATTTGGCCCACTTGGTTAACTCCACGTGGCTGTGAGTAGAGAAAGCCCTGAGATCAGTGGGGATAAAAGAGCAATTCCTGGAAAGCCTTTCCATGTATGAGAGCCCAAAAGAGAGCAGCAGGGGAGATGGGATTTCTCTGTGCCATGGGGGAAAAAGTACTTCTGAGTGTTTGGAATCAGCTAGGATTTACTGCTAACTTCTCTGATTACTTCCTGTGTGGCCTTGGGTGAATCACTTAGATTCTTTAAGCCTGTTTTCTCTTCTGTAAAGTACAAATTTAATTTGCCTTAATGGGGTTGTGATAATGATTAAAAATATTGCTCCGACTTTATGCTACTTGATCTCCCATACTCTTTATGAGATAGGTGTTACAACATGCATTTTAATAATGAAAAAACCCAAAGAGGTAGAGGGATTTCCCTAAAGCCACATTCTTAACAAGCAGATATGAAATTCAAGCTCCAATCTGGGGTTGTTTGCATTGGATGTATAAGGACCAGGATTTGTGTGCTGAGTGCAGCAAGTACCTGGGAGATGTTAATGCTTTCTGAGCATTGGAGATCGGTGTGTGTTTGTAAATATAGAGAGGAACGTAGTAGGTATTTTTCTGTGTGTAGACTGTGAGGTGTAAGCCATCATTTGTCTGATCGAAGCTGTCCCTCCATCTCCTGCCCCTGTGAGGCTCTTCTGCTCCTAACATACCCCCTACTTTTTCTGGAATGTAGGGCATAAGAACTATATTAATGTCAGAGAGAGGGGAGAAAAAAGAAAGAAAATTCACAGAATCACCTAAAAGTGAAATGTGTTTAAATTAAATTATAGGGTACACCCAGCATTGACTCTGACTCATGGTAGGTATTCATTAAGAGGTAAGATTCTATCCCCCACCCTTTAAAGAAGAGCTATTTTGAAAATTGTCAAGATATCAACCAAAGTTTTTGTAGTCATATGTGGACTGCATATAAATAAAATGTCAACACATTTATTTACATTTATTTCTTACATAAAAATATGATTTTAGAAAAATGAAAATGACTCATGGGTTTGTTTGAAAGTGAATGGGTATGTTCCAAAGTATATTTGCATATTAGAAGGGCCTCGTATCTCTAAAGAGAAATTGCCTTTGATTAAGCTATTTAAAGGAGTATTAAAGACAGGAAATTAGGTTGAGAAAGAGGGCTCGTTTAGCCTCCTGTAGGCTCCTGCAGTTAGAGACCTTACAGCAGAGGGGACTGAACATCAGCATCCTGAGACCGTGGAATCTTTTACAGAGTGAGGGCTGAGTCAGGAAAAATTCCAGAGAGGACAGAAAGGGGCTGACCCCTCTTCCCTGACCCCTAAAAAGATGCCCAGGCTCTCCCCGCCCCAGGCAGCAGATCTTTTATTCTCTGCACAAGGACAGGGCGACTGCCTGCTATGTCTCTGTCTTTATCAAATGGGGACCTTACGGAACAATTTCCATTTTGTTCCATATGACCAAGGGGACATCAATTGGAGGTGTGCTCTTGTCATCTTTTTCTGAGATGGTACAGCTTTTGTCCCAGGGGTACTACTGAAGCATGGTTTAGTGTGTCAGGAAAACCAAAGCAATAGGCTCAGGAGAAAGGTAAGTTATCAGTGGGACAGTGTCAGGGCATCGAAGCCAAGGAAATTGATGAATTGTACAATAAACTCCTTTTTTATCTGCTCTCTTCTGGCTTATTTCCCCTGGGGTCTGTGAATTCACTGCAGATCCAGGGTTTTTTTTCCTTATTTGTTTTCCACAATGAGTAATATCATTTCTCTAAGTCCCCTATGAAGAGGGTATCCAGTGTAGATGCCTCTAAGTACAATATTATGATCTAGGGTGTGAAGACTGTCCTTTGGATGACTTGTTTCTGAATCAGTGATTCAGCAGCTCCAACTGCTTGCATCCCAACTCTGGGAAATGGGTGGTGGTGAGGTCCATTGTACCAGTGAGGGCGCTCTGGGAATGCATCTGCTGTCTTCACAAATCCCAACAAAAATAGACTGCTAGCAACAGCTGATGGCATTCCTAGGCATGTTTGGGCCCAGGCCACCTTCTGTCAACATTCTTATATCATTTCAAAAGACTACAGTTGTTGTTATTGTTTTTAATCTTCCAAAATAGTGTTTATGATCATAAAGAACATCAAGTGCCCCTGGACTTGCCTCTGATCTCCTTGTTTCAGGATGGAATGTTACAACCTGGTTTAAGAGATAAAAGTGCCTTTGAATTTTTTTTTCCAGTATTTTCCAATGGACCATTATGGCCTCGGGGTTTATGTCTCTAATATATCTAGACAGTTTCAGGACATCGAAGCATTATCTGAGGGGAGTGGATGTTCTCTCATACTGTGAAGTCATAAGGGTGGCGTTGTAGAGAAAGACAGACCCAAGTACATTAGGCATGAGTAATTAACAGCTTGGTGTTTTGGAATATTCTGGAAGGATGTCAACTTGCTCACCACTGGAACCATTCCTGAGTTTACTAATGACAGTTTCTCCCAGAGAATACTTTTATCCTGTTCCTGAGGGAAATACTAGTGTGTGAGCCTGTCAGAGGTCTACCCCTGATACCCTTTTAGCAATATGGTGATCTTAGAAGAGGGACAGAAGGCCATGGTAGTTACTCAAGGGTCCTCAACTCTCAGGGGCAACTCTGGCCTCCTCAACCAATGTATCTGTTTGCCTGCAAGGGTCATTACAGGAAACCTTTTAAACCAGCCTGTCTCAATGTATTCCCAGTCTCAGTGACATGTAGAGAATCTCTGAGAAAGAAAGCGAACCCCTGACTTGAGAGCTAAGTCCTGGGTTTTTTGTGAGGAAAGGTAGATGCCTGGGAAAGGAAAGTGAGGGAGACAGCCAAAGAAGGGGATTAGGTCCCTGAGAAACAACTCTTCCTTAGAATATGTGTGGCCCATCCATCAGAAGAGCAGGCACACATGTCTGAGAAAGGCATTGGGACATCAGTACTAGATCTTGATGCCCCAGGGAAGTCAAGACCAACTCCAGAAATCAACTGATTTAGATATCCTCCTAAGCATTTTCTTTGGGTCCCAGTGTGGAAGTGAGGAGTGTTCGGAATCTACACGTTCCCCAGGGCAATGGAAATAGAAGGATTTGTCACAGCCTAGTTGGTTTGGAGACTCCCCACTGGGTTCATTTTAAGCTTCCCAACCTTGCTCTTTATTATTTTCTTTTCCTGTTTCCTGTTTTCCCTTCCAGATGACTGAGTACTCTTTAAGCTCAGAGAACATCTGAGTTATAATTTATGCATTTTTCTCCCTCAACCAAATATTTATTTTTATCAACAATTATTTACATATAAATGAATACAAAAGTAATTAATGTAAAACTGAAGAGCAAGCTTGAAGGCAACTTTGTTAAACAGAGGTGCCTGAAGAAGATAATCTGAGAAGACTGTTTCCATGACAGTCTGATTACAGCTTCACTGAGTGATTACAGGAGCCCCTTTCCATGGGGGGGGGGGTCAGTGAACAAGGCCAAGTGTGAGTTCTGGGGAAACAAGGCTGACCACATTTAAGGTATCTGGAACTGTAAAGTCAGCAGAAGAAAGGGTCAAGATATTGGACATTAGACTTCCTACACCGGTCCTCTGATTTTCTTTTTTCTCTCCAGTTTTCTTTCTGTGTCTTTTTGCTCTATTTTCTGGGAGACTTTCTCAAATTTATATTCCAACCAGATTTGTCTATTTCTCCCTTTATTCTGTCCACTTTTTGCTTCAATATTTTGAAATTCTATTATTGGTGAGATATATATATGTATATATATATAATTAGAATCTTTATGTCTTTTAGCTTTTTATCACTGTGAAATAATCCTTATATATATCCATATATATATACACATATATACATATATCTTTTTATACATATATTTTTTTACTTTTTTTTAAGATTGAGAGACCATGAGTAGGGAGAGGGGCAGAGGCAGAGAGAGAGAAAGAGAATCTTAAACAGGCTCCATAATTAGTGTGGAGCCCAGTGCAGGGCTGTATCCCATGATCCTGCGATCATGACATAAGCTGAAATCAAGAATTGGACACTCAGTTGACTGAGCCAGCTAAGTGCCCTTCAATACATATATTTAAAATAAACAACTTGAGGGGCTCCTGGATGGCTTAGTCGGTTAAGTGTCCGACTTTGGCTTAGGTCATGATCTCACGGTTTGTGGTTTCGAGCCCTGCGTCGGGCTCTGTGCTGACTGCCAGCTCAGAGCCTGGAGCCTATTTCAGAGTCTTTATCTCCCTCTCTCTCTGACCCTCCCCTGCTCATGCTGTCTCTCTCTCTCTCTCTCCTAGAAATAAATAATAAAAATATAAAAAAAAAAATAAACAACTTGAGGAGGAGCTGGCTGGCTCAGTTGATTAAACATCTGACTCTTAATTTCAGCTCAGATCATGATCTCATGTTTGTGAGACTGAGCCCCACTGACAGCCACGCTGTCAGCACAGAGTCCACTTGGGATTCTCTCTCTCCCCTTCTCTCTTTGCTCCTCCCCTGCTTCCGTGCACTCTCGCTCTCTCTCTCTAAAAATAAATAGATAAACTTAAAAAAAATCAAAATAAAACGTACAACTTGATAAGTTTAACATATGTATACACCACAAAATACCACAATCCCTTATCCATCGATTATATACTTAATAAACTTATCCATCACCCTGAAAACCTTTCTTATACCCCTTTATAATCTACTTTCCCACACACCCCATTTCCCCCAAATCATCTCAGGTGATGACTGATCTGTTTTTTGTCACCACAGATTACATTTTTTAGAATTTTATATAAATGGAGTCATATAGTACATATTCTTTGTCAATCTAAGTAATTTTTTTTAGAGATCTTCAAATTCATTGATTCTTCTGCAGTATTTTTTTTAAGTAAACTCTATACCCAACATGCAGCTGGAACTCATGACCCTGAGACTGAGTCACATGCTCTACTGACTGAGCCAAGCAGATGCCCCTCTTCTACAGTATTGGATCTGCTATTAATCCCATCTAACAAATTATTCATTTCAGATTTTGTATTTTTCAGTTTTAGAATTTCCTTTTAGTTTCCAAATATTTCTCCCGAAATACATCATCTTGTTACCCATCACATTCATCTTTTTTTAAAGATTCTTTTTTTCTTTGTTTTTGGTTAGTTTATTATTTTGAGAGAGAGAGCACATGCACACATGTAGGAGACAGAGAGGGAGAGAGAGAATCCCAAGCAGGCTCCACGCTATCAGCACAGAGCCCAGCAAAAGGCACAAACCCATGAACCATGAGATTATGACCTGAGCCGAAACTGAGAGCCAGACACTTAACCAACCAAGCCACCCAGGTGCCCCTATAGATTCTTTAACAAATTAATAAAGAATATTTTATTTTTTATTTTTTTAAACAATTCTCTATTAAAAATTTTAATTTT